>NC_067151.1:45616266-45933589 GCF_903995435.1 Acomys russatus | reverse complement strand
AGCACTCTCAGCACTCCCTGCAGAGTCTGGTCATAACTCTTAGCATCTGTCCCCTTCTCCTATTGGGTACAGTCTCTCAGAGGACATCTATGTTGAACTAAAATCCACTTATAAGTGAGTATATACCATGCGTGTCTTTCTGGGTCTGGGCTACCTCCCTCACTCAGGATGATCTTTTCTAATTCCATCCAGTTGCCTGCACATTTCAAGATTTCCTTGTTTTAAATAGCTCAGTAATATTCCATTGTGTAAAAATGTCTTTGTTGTATGGTGGAGCATCTTTCAGAAATATGCCCAGGAGTGCTATAGCTGGATCTTGTGGTAGCACTATTCCCAGCCTGGGAAAGAGCTAGCTTGATTTTTAAAATGCTTATACTACAAGTTTGTGCTACTGCCAGCAACAGAGGAATGTTTCCCTTTCTCCACATCGTTGCCAGCATGTGCTGTCACTTGAGATTTTATCTTAGCCATTCTGGTAGGTGTAAGATGGAATCCCAGTCTTTTTGATTTGCCTTTCCCTAATAACTAAGGATGTTGAGCATTTCTCTAAGTGTTTCTTTAAGTGGCCAGGAAATTCTTTTTTAATTTAATTTAATTATAATTTATTATAATTTAATTTTTATTGTGATTTATATTCTGATTGTAATCCCCTAGCTGTTATCTTCCTGTTTCCACTCTCCCTCCCTCTTCTGCTCTCTTCCCTGCCCCTAGACCTCTGACTGGTGGGATCCTCCTCCCCCACCTTCTGACAGCAGCATATTAGGTCTCATCTGGATAGCCTGTATCCCCCTTCTTCCATGTTCCCATAGGGTTTATCAGCTAAGGCGCAGTGATCAAATCTTGGGGTGCCAGAGTTCCTTTCGTAGACAGTCAGTCCCTGGCTTCCTACACCCCATTTCCCCACGTTGAGAATGAGCTGTCCATTAGCTAAATCTGAACAGGAGGTCTAGGTTCTCTGCTTACGATGTCCTTGGTTGGTGCAACAGTTTGTACAGCACCCTCCCTGTCAGATCCCCTACTTTGATAGTCTCCTTGTGGAGTTCCTGACACCCCACCCTGCTCCAGGCCTGGCCTTCCATCCCCCAACTCTTTCCTACAACTTGCAATGCTTTAGTGCTTCCTTAGCATACTCCATACCCTCTGGCTTTTATAATCCTTTGCCTCCTCCTTCCACAGGGTCCCCACTCATCAAACGGAATCAGGTCTGAGTGCTTCATTTTCCCCTGTGGCCTGGAGAGACAGTCCACCAGGGCGAAGTAATCAAAAGGAAGGCAAAAGAGTCCCTGTCAGAGACAGCCTCTACTCAGAGACACAATGAAGCTGGATCTACTCACTGGCTACATCTGTGTAGGGGTCCTAGGTTCTGTCCTTGTGTGCTTTGGTCTCCCCAAGCCCCTCTGTAAGATAGCACTGAAATTTTTAATCTGTTTCTCAATTAAATGACTGATGGACATATGTGTGGTGAGCCATTTATGCATCTCAGGGATAAAACCCACTTCATAGATGTATTTATCTGTTTTGATATGTGTCTATATTCCATTTGACATTATTTTGGTGAGAATGTGTGAGTCTATGTTCATTACAGATTCTGCAGGCACTTTGTTGTTGTTGTTGCTGTGTATTTACCTAGTATTCATATTAAAGCAATATTGTCTCTCTAAAAAGTTTAGAAATATTATTTCTGTTTCTACTTTTAATAGTTTAAGAGCTATTGGTTGTAGTTCTGCTTTGAAGGACTGGCAAATTTCTGGGGGAATTCCATCTGTGCATGAGCTTTTAATTACTATCTCAATCCTCTTGATTATGATAACTCTGTTTGAGTTATTGATCCCATTTAATGTCTTTTTAATATTGATTGTTTGAATGAATTTTGAAAAACAATCATTATATTAAGGTTTTTTTTTAATTTAATGAAGTATAGCTACCTTCAGAAATTATTCTCTTATAGTGTTGTAAATTTCTCATTTGAATAATCTCATTTTATACATCAATACCTGGAGAATTTGTTTTAATTCCAAACAGATCTCAGCAAATGTGTAGCTTTTCAGAGGTCCTTTTTGTGCTCATCTTTCACAATTTGTCTTTTGTAATTTTGTGGTCACCTCTGTCAAAGCACAGTTTATTTTCATGTATATGTATACTTTTCACTAAGGTAAATCTACCTCAGGTTAATTCTTCACTTCAGGTGTAGCACTAGAATAAAATAGCCACAGAATAAGTCTTTATGAGTCTATGAATCAGCACAGGCCTGAGCAGATGTCATGCTCCTTCACACATGTTAAACCACATGCCTAAGCCATACATTAAGTCAGTCAAGGAAAGCACTATGAGACCTACTTAATCCTCATATCAATCTTTTCTAAATCTTAAATGACTTTCAAATCTACTCACAAATCTGTAGAATCACCTTTTCTCTCAGTATTGATATTTCCTTAATGTGAACAGAGTAATGATGACTGTGGCTTCAAAACTTTCTATAATGTCACAACACAGGCTGTGTATTTAAACCAAAAACAAAGCTCATGTCCTTGAGAGCATGCAGAGTGAGATTTTACAAAGAGAGTTGCAGCATTGATAAAATTGTCCTCTAACCATCAAAGTTCCTTGTTTGTCCTACACAAGCAAATATTGCTACAGGATCTAATTATGGGAACCAAGGAGAATTCAACACTGTTTGGCATCCCTCTGCTCAATGAGACAGAAAAGGCATGTGTTGCCAATGAAAGGATAGACCAGTCACTGCCAACCCTCCAGATGCTTCTGCTTTTAGCCAGACGAAGCTTCACAGCTAGCAGTATTTTATCCAGATGCTATCATTATGGCGTTGTGCATAAACCAAGGCAAACCACATCTAGACTCAGATAAACCATATAGGAGCCTTCAGATGGAGGAAAGGGAAGAAAGGATTGTGAAGTTATATAAAAACTTTAAGACATAAATGAATGTTTTTTTTTTTTTAAGAGGGAAAATAAACACACAAGAAAATTTTGATGTCAGACTTCAAAGTATTATGAATGCATGGATCCGACCTAGGTCATCGACACCGATGTAGCTCAGGCTTCATGTGGGTCCTCTAGTAAGGGCAGTGGGGTCTGCCTTTGACATAGACTCTGTTGCCTGCTATTTGATCACTTTCCCCTGATGGGACTGACTTGCCAGGCCACCTGGGAAGAGGATGAACTCAGTTCTGATGCAACTTGATGAGCTGGCGTGTGTGAGTATGGGTCTCTGCTTTTCTGAGGAATAGGGGAGGGGGTTGGGGAGAAGGTGGGGGAGGGAGCGTGGGGCAGGGAGGAGATGAGGGACGGGGCTACTACTAGGATGTAAATCAATACCTAATTAAATTAATAAAAGATACAACTTTACACTTCTAAAAACAAAACAAAACACTAGACTGATAAGCAAAAATGGGAATGCAAGGCAGAAAGAAAGCAACACTTAAATGCTCATGTTAATAGTTAAATAATAACTTTTTTCATTTTGTTTGTATACACATGGAAAGACAATACTATAATTACTACTTAGGTAAGTCATATATGTGTGTGTGTATATATATATATATATATATATAAGATTTTCACATATACCATGGAAATAGGTACAAATCCTTGGTTATGTCATCTAGTCATTAAATCATTTTAAACGATGCCTTTTTTGGCATATTTGCATTGTACTCGTGTATTAAAGATCATTCTTAGAACTATTTTAAAGCTGGAAAGCTAGATAAATCCTGCTCAAACTTTGCCAAATGCACTCATGATAGCTTCATTCTTTCCCTGATCCCCAAATATGTCTTCCACGGAGTTCAGCCTCTCTTCTTGTCATTCGGGGGGGAGGGTGGAGTTGTATTTCTGCAAACTATTGCAAGCTATCAGAGAGCCGAGGAGTTGCTAAAGTGACTGATGTCACTGTTACTTAAGGTAAGAGCATTCACCCATACTGGCTTATCTAGAGTAGGTGTATGGCAGAAGTGTAGCTAGATTTATTAGTAAAAGGACTCTAAATAACAAATTCATGGAGCATTTATCTAAACCAATACTCATAATTTTCAATTTCTCTGAGTTTAGGTATTATATTTGACATAAATTTGGCCTTGGAGTGTGTGCTTTCACATCACAAAGAAAAGTGTCCAACAATGTCTAATTGATTTGCCAAATCAATTTAACTTCAATAAAGTATTTAGACTCTGAAAAAGATAAATGCAAATGTATTATATAAAATTTTATATTTTCCTTCTCATAAAAATAGTAATGTGATTCTGTTAAACTCCAGTTTACAAATTTTAAGCTTAGCAGAAAGAAGAAAAGAAAAGAAAGAATACAAAGCTTAACCTGGATTAATATTAAGAAATCTGTATTCTACAAAAAAGGCATGAGGTCTCTGAAGAACAGTAGTTTGTGAAAAGCAAGGAAACTCTTCCAAGAAATATCCATAAGCACCATTTAACTTTAAATTGAAATATATAAAATAATTAGTCAAAAAGTAAATAATTTAGCTAATTAATATGTTACACACTAAAGAATAATTCGGAATCAATTCATGTAGTTGGCACCTTTTCTTGATGGAGTCATTTTTTATTAATTTCCAAATTGTGCTATGTCTTGGGAAAGTTTTAGCTAATGAAAAATCAGCTTGAAATGGATAGTCCCCATCCTGAAGCAACAAGGTGGTATATCCAGTGCATTGATTTTGGTGCTTTTTTGTTTTTAATTTTCCTAATGGCACTGACTTTGAAGTTATACTTGGGGATCATTTTTGGCACACTAATGTCCCTCATAATTTGTATAACTATGAATCACCCACAAAGCTGATTAAAACTCAATTTTCATGAACTGGATTCTAATAGATTCTAATCCAAAACCCTAAATCGGGCTTCTTGAACTTGAAATTAGAATAATTGATAATCAGACCATCAGTCTTTTGTACAAATATGCAGATGAGCAGTTTTCACAGTGAACACACTGCCACTTTAATCTGCTTAATGGAATAAAGCATTTGAAAAATGCTTTAATGGCGAGACAGATGCCTTAAGTTTTCAGTTTTGTAAAGATAACACTCAGAGTTGAAAAGCATAGGTGTGCAGTTACACTCAGGTATACAAAGAATACCCACAACTCTAATCTGTTGTCCAGTGTCAGTCTTGCATATTATTTACTGAACCTAGAACTGTACCTTAACTGTTACAAGAACTGAATACAAGCAGAACATTTACCCTATAACTATGAAAAGGATAGTATACTGAATTAAATGTATGGGACAAAGTGTGAAACTACTTCCATCTTACACCTATCTGAATGGCTGAGAATGAAAACTCAAGTAACAGCACATGCAGGCAATGATCTGGAGAAAGGTGAACACTCCTCCATTGCTGGTGGGAGGGCAAACTTGTACAAACACTTTGGAAACCAATCTGGCACTTTCTCAAGAAATTGAGAAAAATTCTACCTTAAGACCCAGCCATTCCACTCGTGGACATGTACCTGAAAGATGCTCCACCATACAACAAGGACATTTGCTCAACTATGTTCATAACAGCCTTACTCATAATAGCCAGAATCTGGAAATAAACTAGATGTCCCTCAACCAAAGAATGGATAAGGAAACTGTGGTTCATTTACAAAATGGAATACTACTGATCTATTAAAAACAAGGAAATCTTGAAATTTGCAGGCAACTGGATAGAGCTAGAAAAGATCATCCTGAATGGGGTAACCCAGAATCAGACCCAGATCCAGAAAGATAGGCACGGCATGTACTAACTCATAAGCAGATATTAGCCACATCATACAGGATAACCACACTACAATACAGAGACTGATGCACCAACCAAGGGTCATGTATGATGTGGACCTAGACCCTCTGCTCAGATGTAGTCGATAGGCAGCACAGTCCTCTTATGGGTCCCACAAAATGGGGAGTAGGGGCTACTTCAGACATGGACTCTGGCCCTTCAACGTTGATCACTTCCCCCTGGCAGGATAGCCTTGCCAGGCCACAGAGAAAGAGGATTCAGATGGCACAGATGAGACTTCATAGGCTCAGGTCAGATGCTAGAAGGGAGGGATCTCCCCTTTTCGAGGACTAGGGGAGAGAAGGAGGAAGGGTGATTTCTGGAGGGGGCTACAATTCGATGTAAAGAATTCAAACTAAAGAGCAAGCAGATAACTTATATTGCTAATCACACATCATGGGAATAGTTCTGAGACTAGCTAAGACATGAATTTCTATGCATAGACAAGGCTTCTTGTTGGTTACAGAATCCCTGTGACATGTTATTAGATGTCATTCTTCATATGAATGAAAATTTCAGACGTATTTCTTCTGTTCATACAAAGAGCAGAGAACAAGCCTTAATTCTCCTGTGCATCATACACACCTTATATATTTATAATTTTAAGACTATACAATGCTTGTGAGAAAGTATATGTCTCTAGAACAAAAAAACAGGAAACTGATGCTGGATCAGACATGACAGGATTCATTCCTTTCGGCAAGCTGGAAACTGACATCCTGCATCCTTCATGTTACAGCACCAAGTGCTTCAGTTACTGTGCCTCATCAAAACAGGACAGCTCCTAAGACAGCTTTGAAAAAAGCTTCTGATCTAAACTGGTCCAGCATTTTAGGCTGCCCCACACAGGACCTCTATTAATCCTGGAAGTTCTCAACATTTAGAAAGTGGACCACAAATGCTGTTCCTAGCTTGTTTAACCATTTTCCCCAATTTTATTTGGGCCCCTACAAAGTACCATTTGTCCCAAATCAGCTGGAAGAATCCTCAAGAGAACAATGCCCCTTTCCCATAGAGGGGATTGGGTAGGTTTTCGGTTGCTGTCTTGGGCTATAGATGTTTAGTTTCTTTGGGAGTTTGTTTTAAGTTATTATTGGGCTTATTCAGAGAGAAAAATGAAGTTGGACTCAGGAATGTCTCTCTTTTTCTTTATATTTCTTGCTTAGGTTGGGAATAGAGGTTGAAAAGAAAGAAGAAGGAATATAGAAATATATACGATTAATAGGACAAAAAATAGATTATTGAATCTACTCCTAACTTAATGCCTCAACTCTGACAAGGTTATTTTTAATTCACTGGTATAGAAATTTGTATATAGATGCAAAATAAGTTAATTCTAGATTCAGTGTTTTAGAATTCAAATATACATTTATTCTTGAGACACACACACACACACACACACACACACACACATATATATATTTCTACCCTAATATGAGATATTTTACCCATATAAATCAATGATAATACAAGGTTTATTTCCAATACTTTGAAAGTGCTATGGCAGGCTGCATAGAATAATAAGTAATACAAGTTGAATATTAGCTGATCAGCTCATGGTCATGTCGATTGCTGGTTTGATATTTTAAGAGATCTGAGTTTTCAATATTTTTTTTAAAAATTAAAGAAGATATAAAGTCTGAGGATCATATAGAAAACTATCTTATCTCAAAGTTTGGAATAGTATGAGGGAAAAGAAAATATTTAGTTTAGGAAAAGCTGTCCTCCTATAGAACCTGCCATTTATAACCCGAAATGGCATGCTATACGTTGCCATAGATGACTTACCTAATTAAAAACAGGTGGACTATTTGACAACAGAGGGCAATAAGTGCTATGCCATCCCAGATTTAACTGTTAATGATAACAGCACCATTTAAAAACAGCAGGTGTTTAAAATGTCATCTATATGAGTAAGGGAGTATGTGTTAGACAAAGACAGCAATGGTGAAACTGTTTGGGATGTTTTCCTCATTTAAAGAAATCACGTTTGCTTCAAATACAAAATAAGTGTATTTCTTTTAAAATATTCCACTGAATTCAAACAACATTGAACACTTCACTATATAGGGTTATGAATAATGCAGAAACTAAGTTTTCTTTTACAAAACTGTACACTTATTTTGGATATTCCTTAAACAATGCAATAGGCCAAAAAAAAAAAAAGTCTCCCATTGACCTTATATTGGGAAACAAATGGTAAAAAGGAAAGGTCTCCCTACATCTCTCTATATTATTTTCCCAACAAACCAACAAAATAACTTAAACATATGTTTCATTGGGCCAAATTTATTGCTTACATTTTTAATACTTATTAATTAGGATGTAGTTTATACTTTTAAAATAAAAGGTTGGGAACAAGCTAGCTCTCTACAAAGTGTCCCATAACACTGATAGTAGACTGTGAAAGTCACAGCAATGTTTTCTGTCTTTCAAGGACCTGTGTTAAGCCTGTTACGTGTGGCATGATTTTTATAACCATTACTTTTGTGGAAATAAATACTTTTATGTTTAAAATAAGGTAGATACAAACAATATCCTCTCAATGTCACTGTTTAACAGGCTGATTCAAGAATCATTTAACTGTCTATATTTTCTTAGAGGACATCTGTGTTTTACTTTGCTATTCACTATTTTATAGAGCACTGAAACTATGAAATTAAATGTTAATTTATACAATCCTGTTAGATAGAAAAACAAAATCAAAGGAGACTGGATTTTACTTTTAAATCTTATAAGACGTTTAAGAATTCTGTTTCTATTAACTCATTTCTTAAACAAATCCTGTCATGATATACATTTGTTTTATGGATTTAACTTGAATCAGCATTATTATATTACTGACTCCTTCATTGATTATTGAGATAATTAAAGTCATGTACTTCGGTTTATTTTTTGTGTGCATTAGAGTCATGGTCCTATTTAAATATCATTAATAAATTTCTTTTGATTTTGATGCTCAATTAGTACTTAACTGGAGACAACTTGAAAAGAGTTACAAATATAAGTATGTACATATCAAAAGAAGACATAAAATCTGTTTAAATAGTTTTGAAAAAGATGCTCAACATCACAGATCATCAGAGAAATTCTAATTAAAAATGAAATTAGATTTATCATCTTCTTTGCTAGAAAGGCTGTTATGAAACATAATAAAGCTATCAAAGGTTGTAACAGATGAGAAAAACGTGAATTTTAAGTACATTGGTGAGTATGTAAATCAGTACAGCATTATAGATAACACAATAGAGAATTATTTTAAAAATGAAAATTTGAATTAGCATATAATACAGGCTCATGTGGACGTATGTCAAAAGAAATGAACCAGTTATATGGCATGACTTCTATCATCATTACACTATTTTCCAATAATTTAGAAGTGGGAGCAAGATGAGAAATCATCGACTAGTTAATGAATAAGCTATGATGTATAGGCACACCCATATACTGTTTAGCCTCAATAGTGATGGAATCCTCTGTAAGATACAACTTGGTTGGAACAAGATTTGTGGTGTAAATTGAAGTAAGCGAGTAACACAAAGAAGGGTACCACACATGGGACCCATTAGAAGAATTTAAAAAATTAATAACATAAAATCTGAGTGCCTGGAGGTAAACATAGTCAGGGCAGTAAATAGGTGAGGAAGAGAGGGGAAAGGAATAAAAGGTATTATGTTGGAGTTATATAGAACAAGATTTTAGGGGTCCTGTTGAAAACAAGATTGCTATAGATAGAAATCATGAGGTACACATCTTAAAAATCTAACAAAAAGTTTGTTAATCACGTTTCAATTGTAATATATTGACTACTTAAAATATCAGAGAATTGCTGGGCGGTGGTGGCGCATGACTTTAATCCCAGCACTTGGGAGGCAGAGGCAGGCGGAGCACTGTGAGTTTGAGGCCAGCCTGGTCTACAAAGTGAGTCCAGGACAGCCAAGGCTACACAGAGAAACCCTGTCTCAAAAACAAAAAACAAACAAACAAACAAAAAAACACATCAGAGAATAGTTTTTTTTAACCTTACATATATTTTCTAATATATGTCAAGACTCCCTTTATATACAGTTTAAGTTTTTTCAGTAGTTGTTAATATAAATTTAATCAAAGGAATGAAAACTTGAAATATATTTGAATTGTCTCTTCACAAAAGAATAAAAGAAATGAATACCCAAAAATATATACTATCCTCATTAATCATCAGACAAAAAATAAATGAAAATAGAATCCAGCAACATCAAATGAAGTGTCTATTTAAGAGAAAGTACAAGTCATAGTTTTTACTCATAAGAATTACAAGTAAGTTTACATTTTTGCAAATGGTTTAAACAACTCACAATTTCACCTGTCTATTTGTATGTGCATATTCAAAGAACTCCATTATTCAATGAATATATATATATATTCTTGTTAATCAGTACATATCTATAGAAATGTTTCTGGAATGCACAATTCCTATTGGATCCAAGCTAGTAAGACTACAAATATGAACCACAGCCAAATGATTAAGGAAATTATATTATCTTCACCCAGTGGAACACTATGCTGAAAGTAGAATGAATAAATAAGCTATGTGTAACAGAAAGTATTTCGAAGACATAAGATAGAACAAAAGGTCAAAAAATGTAAAAATAGGAGGATCCAAGGGTGGTTGCTTAAATGTCAATCAGAATAAGAGATACAATAGACAAAGGTAGTGGCTGAAGAGAGGGAACAAACTATGAAGCTCATGGGCGTTTTATTCCTGGACTCTCTTTCAAGCTTTTCAATTACTTCCCCCTAGTGGGAACCTCCTTGCCAGAACTCTGGGGAAGAGAACATGCTAAGTCCTAATAGGATTAGATGAGCTAAGGTAGATAGGAAGGGGGCTCCCCTTTTTCTTAGGAATAGGGGAGGGAGAATGGGGGAGAAGGAGGGAAAGTGGAACAGAGAGGTGAAGATATGAGGCTATAACATGGATGTAAAATAAATAAATAAATAAGAATGTTTGTGGCAAATAATTTGCATGCTAAGATGCTGAAAATAAGGAAAACTAATCTGCTATGTTGCAGGTCAGTATTGTTTTAGGATACGAGGATGTAGCTCAGCGGTAGAGTTTTCACATCACATGGACATGGACTAGTGAATTTCCCAATACTGCAGAAACTCAAAAGAGGAAAGATGGCTTCCAGATAAAAAGCAGTCTGTATTTGTTACAGGGTATATGGAGCAAGAACACTATGTCTTTTTCTTTTGGATAACACTTACCGTGAAATGGTGCACAGCTATTATTTTTAATCCTTCTCTAGATGTGACACCAATCTGGCCACTGGAACATGAGTCAGGTATCTCCAAAGATGTAATAATTTAGATGACACCTAAAGGTCTTATTAGAAACATGGAGATTATTAGTTCGGTTATTTAGGAAGACACTGAAGGCAAAAATCTCAGGATGGAAACTGTGGGGAAAAAAACATAATCGTTATGAACCATCAGCTCACTTTAAAAAAAAAAAGTTCTAATAAATATCTAGCTATGTTTAGAAAATTAGTTTAATCCAGTAAATTGATAGGAGATCAGTAATTGATAATGGACACATGCGGAATGAATATGAACAGGGTTATGTCCCTCCTTTTCTTTTATTTGAGCTCCGATCTGTTCTTAGGTTGGTAGTTTAGTTAGAAGACTCGTATAATTTTGTTCCTCCTCTCTTTTTTCTTACATACCTACTGCTTCTCCCTTTTCCACTCTCTCTCAACATCGGCCTCATCCACATCTTTGCCTACCCTTTATATTCTTCCTCCTTCTTCTCTTCCATCTACTTTTCAGTTCGAGTAACAGTAGTGGCTACATATTGCATGGTTTTCCTCTTTGTCATTGATTCTCCTCAGTCTGTATAAAATACAGAGGGATGTATGCTCTTTTGTTATTCCTTTTCATTTTCCCTGAGCTGAGTATTTATACTATTTAGTGTCTACCACTAATCTTGTACCATTCCTGGCTAATTTTACAACTATTCCCTTTTTCTTCTTCTCTTCTCAGGCATATCTATCATATCCCTAGTAATTTTATCAGATTTGTGACTCTTGTAATTGTTTTATTCTTACTCCTTTATTTCTATACACATTTCCATTTGGGAGTTTTTGGTGTATATTTTCAAACTTTTTCACCTTTATGAATGTCTTGTAAGGACTATTAATAATTACATCAATCTGTCACACGCTAACATTTTTTTTTGATTCCGTGTTTCAATATCTGCTCTTGTGTTAACCAACCATTTCTACTTTGATTGAATTTTTATTAATATCTTAAAATTAATACTCATATAACATTATGTGCAGGCAGAGTCAATGGCCGCACTCTGCCAAGTCAGAGCAAGCAAGTCCCCAGTAGTTCCTGCAAACAAGTCTGGCAGATATATTAGGCCAAAAACATGAAGTTGAGGCTCCAACATTATGAAGTGTATTGGGTGACTGGTCAGGCACTAAACTGTCTTAAGTCAATTTGTACATTTTGGAAGCTGCTCACCCGCACTGCTGGTTCACTCAGGAATTTAAGTTCTATTCCGTCTCAAGTCTCTGAGGGGCATTGAAGACAAGATAGTATAGTTTTATAACCAAGTTTAGTTGGTTAGGGGACAAGGTCATTTTAGATCAAGATAATGTTCATAGCAGCCTTATTCATAATAGCCAGAACATGGAAACAGCCTAAGTGTCCATCAGTAGAAGAATGGATAAAGAAACTGTGGTATATATACACTATGGAATACTACTCAGCTATTAAAAACAAGGAATTCCCGAAATTTGTGGATAAATGGATTGAGCTAGAAATGATCATAATGAGTGAGTTAACCCAGAAGCAGAAAGACTCAAATGGTATATACTCACTTATATCTGCATACTAGCCCAAGGGGCATGTCCCATGAAAGCCTTCACTTACCAGGAAACTGGGACAGAGGGGAGGACATCCTATTGGGACTCTAGATGAGAGAAGCATGGGAGAATAGCAAAGTAGAAGGATCCAGAGGGTCCTAGAAACCTACAAGTAGAACATTATGATAGGCAGATTTGGGCCCAGGGGTCCCGCTCAAACTAAGGCACCAGCCAAGAACAATACAGGCCGTAAACTTTAAACCCCTACCCAGATCTAGCCAATGGTCAGAGCATTCTCCACATCTGAGTGGAGAGTAGGATATGACTTTCTCACATACTCTGGTGCCTCACATTTGACCATGTCCCCTGGAATGAGAGACCTGATGGCACTCAGAGGAAGGACAGCAGGTTACGGAGAAGAGACTTGATACCCTATGAGCATATACAGGGGGAGGTAATCCCCCTCAGGAACAGTTATAGGGGAGGGGAATAAGGGGAAAATGGGAGGGAGGGAAGAATGGGAGGATACAAGGGATGGGATAACCATTGAGATGTAACAAGATTAAATTAATAAAAAATAAAATTAAATAAATAAATAAAATTTTAAAAAAAGAAAAATAAACTTCATATTTGGAAGAAAAAAAAATGAAGTTAAGCTATTAGAGTTGAGATAGGATAGATATTGAATCTCATTCAAAATTTTAGACCCAACAAGACAGGGAAGACACTTACTTCAAACAGGTCGAATGCAGATTCCTAATTCACTATGAATGTAACATGTATAGAACTCATTATTCTCGTCACATGGTTCTCCCTGCTGTATGTAGTTTGTTTTATATGTGTGTAATAAAATAAGAGTATTTTAAAAATAAATAAAAAATAAATAAAAACAAAATTTAAAAGAAAAGAAAAGAAAATTATCTGATAATTTAAGCGTTATGTCATATTTGAAATAAGTTCTAAACATGATTATTTTTTCAGTTGGCCTCGTCTTGTCTTCTTTATGTTTACACTATTTAACTTAAACCAATAATGTCAGAGGCAATTTGATAAAATTTTCATGGATGAAAACTTGTCAGTTAATCTGGCTGCATTAGAGTTATACTTCCTCTTCACTGTTCCAGGTCATATAAAAGGCTTCAGATAAAATGACAATAAAACCAATTTTTAAAAGTACAGGAAATGCATCATTTCCACAATGAGTAGTTACTGAATACCTACCATAATGAAAAACTAAAAAGTCTAAATTTAACTAACCTATTCTTAAAGGCATAATCACTTTAAGAAAAAAGTTTAGAATTCTTAACTATATTTCAGTTAGATTTTCCAAAATCTGATAACACTTATCTAGCTATATTTAAGTGTACTAACATGATCATGGATAAATGAATAAAGAAAAACAATAGTCATTGACAAGGTACTGGATTTAACTCTTCCCTTTGTGTATGTGTGTGTGTGTGACACAGAGAGAGAGTGTGATAGAAAAAAGCATCTATTATTATTGCAGTGTAAATAAATACTAGTGGGTACACAATTTATATTGATGATCTAAAAATTAATATTGAAGAAAAAAGAAGGTAATTTGTCTCATTTCACTACATAAGCATTCTAATGCTTATCTGAAAAGTGAATCCCTGTGTACCTTAAAAGAAAATGATAAAAAGAAACAGAAAACTGTGTTATTTAAAAATAAAATACCAGGGTGTTGGAGTCGTTGATGATGCTCAAAGGTGAAAAAAAAAATGAATCATAAGCATCGTTCAGAGAGAAGGCACCCGAGGTGTGCTGTCTCTCTGAATAGTGGTGAAGTAGGCTGGCACCATTTATGTATTTCACTTTTACCTAGAATATAAAGTACTACATTTAATAATTAGCCTTTGCACACTAAATGTTTTATTTTCCCAAACAATAGGAGCTTTTTTCTGTCATTTAATCCTTATTAATTGTCTTTCTGGGTTCCTGAAAATGGCTGGGGAGGGGGAAATGGGAGGGAGGGAAGAATGGGAGGATACAAGGGATGGGATAATCATTGACATGTAACAAGAATAAATTAATAAAAAAGGCAAAAAAATAAAAGAAAATGGCTTCTACCTTGATAAAACAGATTTATCAACATGATTCATTCTCTCTCTGTCTCCCTCCTTCTCCCTCTCTTTTCCTCTCCCCTTTTCCCGTCTCTATTTTTATGGTTTTTTTTTTTTTGCAGACAGGGAATTTCTGTATAGCCTTGCCTGCCCTGAACTCACTTTGTGGACAAGGCTGGCCCCAAACTCATAGAGCTCTATCTACCTCTGCCTCCCAGAGTGCTGGAATTGCAGGTATGTGCCACTGCAACTGGCTTTGAGAAGATTTTTAATGTGGTTATATTCCCCTAAAGTTGTATATGGAAGTCTAGCATTCTGTACAATTGTATTAGTTGCTTGGCAGAAAGTGTGACGGAATTATTTATTTTAATATCTGACTTTGGTTGTCTTCTGACCATCATAAAAAAGCATGATAACCAAGAAGCCTACTGCGTGGTAGTAGGAATAGAACGTGTACTAGAACTCCTTGCCACTGTGCTGGGATAGGAAGAAAAGATCATGGAAAGAGTGAGCATCCAATCACACCGAACCTTCCAGGGCCCATCACTCAAAACTGGCTTCTGCCTGCATTGGCTGACCTTTTAAGGACTCTCAGACCTCCTAAAGCAGCACCACTTATGGATGTCCAGATTTGACATCACAGGGGTAAACCGAGGCAGGGCATAGATGGGCAGATTTTCTCTGAGTGTAAAAAACTAAAGCCAATGGAGCATTTGCTAATAGTGGCAAGCATAGGCTAGAACTGATTGTTACTGTCAGAGGGCCAGAGCTGGGTGATTCCTGGTGGGGGCTGCTAATGAAGCTAGTTAGCTTTTAAAAAGAAAAAGGAAGGAAGGAGTAAAACCACACACACACACACACACACACACACACACACACTTACACTTACACTAGATGACAAAGCAAGACAAGCTCTAGCAAGCAAGTTCCAACAAGCTTCAGTTCTTTACATATAAATACATACATACTTCATACATACATACATACATACATACATACATACTTCATACACATACACACACACACAAATTCACACATTGAATGGATGGAGCAAAGTACCAACTAACTTTATTTTTTCTCCCATAGCTTATATATTCCATCATATTCTTTCAAGCAGTACAAAAATAACAATAGGTTATATTCTATTTTTCTTTAAGTGTATGATTGCAATGAGTATACGAAAGAAAAACATGTTCCCCAGCATCCTCTCATGATCAAATGTTTTACATATTATGGGTGAGAAACAAATATAAAAAAACGAGCTATTGCCAAGAACCCATATAAGTTTGTAATTAAGCAACTTGTTATATATTAAGAAAATGTGAGCAAGCAAAGTAATTTCTCAGCCAGCTTTTTGTTTTATTGGCAGGCTGTACTTTCTGATTACAATGGACTCTGGTGCCCATTTGTTGATCACTTTTCCTTTGTGGCACAGCCTTGCCAGGAAAGAGAGGAAAAGGATGCAGGTAGGCCGGAGGTGACTTGATAGGCTGGGGTCAGAGGATAATGAAGAAGTCTCTGCCCTTCTGAGGACTAGGGGAGGGGGAGGGAGAGAGGAAGGGAGGGTGGGTGGGATGGGGGAAAGGTCTACAATCCAGATGTAAAGTAAACAAGTTAAAAATAAAAATATTTAAATAAAAAGGAATCAATTATCTTAAAAGGTGATCTTATTGAAATCCTAAAAGAATCATAAATCTCAACTTTTATATAAAAATCATCCATTTCTACTTTAAATCCTCAAGGTAGACATATACTCATTAACGTTTTTGTTAAAACTAATCAGGATGCTGAGGGCAAAAATGGATACAGAAAAATTAGTCACCTTAAAGTCCAGCTTCAGTTAGAAGGTCACATCAGCTAGTGCTGGACAGGACATTCTCCACAGTTGAGTGGAAAGTGAGGTATGACTTTCACACGTACTCTGGTGCCTCATATTTGACCACGTCCCCTGAATGGGGAGACCTGGTGGCACTCAGGAAGGATAACAGGCTACCAAGAAGAGACTTGATGCCCTATGAGCATATACAGGGGGAGGAGGTCCCCCTCAGGCACAATCTTAGGGGAGGGGAGTAAGGGGAAAATGGGAGGGAGGAAAGAATGGGAGACACAAGGGATGGGATAACCATTGAGATGTAACAAGAATAAATTAATTAAAAAAAAAAAAAGAAGAAGAAGAAAAAAGAGTAGTGGTCATTGCTAAAAAATGGCATCTCTAAGTTCTTTCCAAGGGTGGTGGTTGGATCAATAATCTGCTCCGGCAGCAATGCCTGAAAGAAATCAAGCATTGTTATTGTGAGTGCCAGTGATACTGCCCAGTGAGGGGCTGGAAGCCCATTAGAGTTTTCACACAACTCATATATTATGAGAGATGTGATGACCACAAGGCCAACAAGCAGAGCGATGCGTCATAACAGCATAAAGTCCTCAAGACACCAGTCTTTTGAGATTTGCCTGGCGAGACACACCCGCCATGCTTGTGCTAACAGGTGGGTGCATTACAGGAGTTCTAAAGCTGTATTGCTGTTCCTCCTGCAGGGCCCCTACAACTACCTCTTGAGGCTATAGTGAACATGAGGCTATAGTGAAACTCAAGCCACAGAGTTGTTTATTGGTTTACACTTAAAATAGTAATTGTGGAGGCATGGAAATGGGCAAATTTGAAGAGACAGAAAGGACTAAAAAGACCTAAGGAATGTTTGTTGTCTGAAAATTAAAAAGAGAGGTACCTCATGTGAACACTCTAATCTCCATCTTCCTTTTCCTATAATTGGAAAAGCACAAAGTTTTGTTATTTAAGATATTGATTTACATTCAGAATTTTAGACATATCAAGATAGGAAAAATGTTTTCTTTCAGGCTGCCAGATACAAATAGAAAAAACACTTTGAATATAACTTTTATATAATCTCTGATTGTTTTGTGGTTCTTCTAGCTGGAGGTAGTTTACTGTATATATGTGTAATAATATAAATGCACATGTAAAAAATGAAAATAGAAAGATAACTTGTTCAGAGTTACATTGTGGCAGTCTAAGTTAGCACAGTGTATTACAATGATAACTTATTACAATTTTTTACTCTAAAAAACAAAACAGAATATAAACAAGGACATCTCAGGGCTATAATGTGTAGACACTGCAAATTTTGTCTCAATCATATAAACAATTAATAGGTTGATTGTTAGCCACAAATTCTAATCTGTGGCTGGCTCACGGCTAAAAGGAAAGTAATGAAGTTCATATTTGAGAAGCAAGTAAGTAGCAAAGTTCTGAAGAGTGGGCCAACGTTTCATCTTCATCCAAAATCAGTCAAGCATAACTGGACCAGAGATACTATGCAAAACAGCGCCTTCAGTGGGAGACCGCAGGACCAGACGGCATCTGATGGACCTACGCCAGTTCTGAGCAGTGCAGCTGACAGGAATTAGCTCAGCAGTTCAACTGCTGTTCTTTCCAACTTTCCCTCCATATTAATGTCTACATAAGTTTCCAAACTGCCCAAACGTCCCCCCTGGAAGACTAATCTTCTTTATAAAAGCAAAGTAGAAAAGTCCACACAAAAGCTGACAGAAATTGCAGAGGATGACAACACACCGCTTAAGTTTAATTTCCCACTTTCACCAGCACTATTTAGTTGTGTTATAATGAGGAAACAGAAATTTAATGTTAAATGTTTTCTTTACAATGCATTTTCAGAAGAAAAACTCATGGAGAGTATTTTGGGTGATTCTGTAAACAGTCTCATCTACTTCAGATGTTTGTTCTTCTCTCGCAGGAACGAGCTATTCTTCTAGCACACAGTGAGAAGGCAGCTAGCCTCCAAGAGAGGCTTCAAAAATATCACAAGGTTACAGTGTGCATTCTATATTTATTTTATTCAAAACCAATACCATATATCAAGTTAAAGCATATGGAAATAGAATTCTTTTCCCTGTCTGTACATAAAATGTATTATGTTTTATTATTTAAAAGCATCCTAGTTGAATCCTTGCAACTTTATTTCTTTAATTGATTTAAGTTTAAAATGTATTTCTAACATTTTAGCAAATGATTCTTATTTTACATTTACTCTGCTCTGACAAAATCCCTGAGAGGAACACTTTAAAAGCAGGGTAGGTTTGGTTTCATTCACATTCCACTGTTCACACTGGGGAAAGACAAAAATATCAAGTTTGTGGGAGCATTTTTAGGCTGAGTCTGCTCACTAAACAATCAACAAAGAAGCCAACAGACAAATAGTCAGAGAAACAAAGTTTACTTTTCACAGGCAAGGCCTAGCTACCGACTTCAAATAGTAGTCCACTTATCATATTAAACTTTTGATCACCTGTTACTTTCATCATCTACAGCTTCTCAACTGCATCCAATGGCCGGAGACTCAGTCTTCAGAGGATATATGGCTGGATAGTTTTAGTTATTAGACCATTCTAAATAATGTTTCACTATTAACTTAATAACATACTTTAGTATAAGAACATATTAAAATAATACCTTTAATGTTTATTGATATACGTTTCCTACAGGGAATACTCTTTCTGGTATTTCTGGTTTTCAAGTCAATTAGGTTTTGTCCTTGTTCAGATCATGTTTATGTAACCACATTGCTGAGTCTTACTGGGTCTTCTGATCTTCCTAGCAGAAACAGCAAATTGTGAGCTGGACCATGCGTTTCCAGCTTCTCAAGTGTTTATCTCAAGGATTTTGTTATAGTAAAATAAGTCTGAAGTAAAAATTATTTGCTAAAATGCCAGAAATGCATTTTAATTGTACAGTAAACTCTCAGAACCTTTGGTTCTTTCAGTTTTTCCACCCTTCTTTCACAACATTCCTGAGCCTTTGGTTCTGAAGGGTTTGGTACATGTTTCTGTAGGGACTGGGCTCCACAGCTGCATCTGGCTGGTTGTGGTTTTCTGTCATAGTCTCTAGCTGTCGCAGAGATGATTCCTTGGTGAATGGTGAGGACTACACTTATCTATGGGTATAAGGACTCGTTTTAAAAATGTAGTTAAGAATTATGCACACATTGGGACTCTAGATGAGAGAAGCATGGGAGAATAGCAAAGTAGAAGGATCCAGAGGGTCCTAGAAACCTACAAGTAGAACATTATGATAGGCAGATTTGGACCCAGGGGTCCCGCTCAAACTAAGGCACCAGCCAAGGACAATACAGGCCGTAAACTTTAAACCCCTACCCAGATCTAGCCAATGGACAGAACATTCTCCACAGTTGAGTGGAGAGTGGGGTATGACCTTCTCACGTACTCTGGTGCCTCATATATGACCATGTCCCCTGGAGGGGGAGACCTGATGGCATTCAGAGGAAGGACAGCAGGTTGCCAAGAAGAGACTTGATACCCTATGAGCATATACAGGGGGAGGAAGTCCCTCTCAGGAACAGTCATAGGGGAGGGGAATAAGGGGAAAATAGGAGGGAGGGAAGAATGGGCGGACACAAGGGATGGGATAACCATTGAGATGTAACAAGAATAAATTAATAAAAAAATTTTAAAAATTAAAAAAAATAGTGGTTTTAGCTTCAATAGATCTTTGGGTTTGTGTGTGTGTGTGTGTTAGCTCTCAGATTTTAAGGTTTTGTTGTTGTTGTTCTTTATGTATATACATATGTACATGTAAATCTTTTGTGTGTGAGACAGGTGCTTACTATGTAACCTAGGCAAATAATCCTCCTTTCACCATCTACCAAATAATGGAATCATAAAAGCGTACCATCATGACTATTCATTAGTTCATTTTATTTACTTATTTATTTTATTCATTTTGAAATTTTGGTTTATTTAGGTTTTTAAAATAATGTTTAGCTATGTCTCATATATCATGATAGCCTGAACTTAATTATTTAATTCAGGGTAGCCTTAAATAAACTGTCTTACCCCCAAGTGCTAGAAATGCAGTTGTGTGCTATCAAACCCATTAATTTGTCCACTTTTAGCTCCCATTTAGTATTATTGGCATTTACACCAATAGTATAATTCCATTTTAAGCACTCTTTTCAATCAAGATATTATTTTAACTTTATCTCAACTTTTAAAAATAAGCATTCTTAATTGCAGATTCATAGAATAAGTGATTAAACAGTGTGCGAAGGGAGACTTGTAATTGCTCTCTTACACTATAGTCATGTGAAGTTAGTGTATCACAGCCAAGGACTTGGTGCTTGGGCTATGTTCCTTTTGCTGAGCTAGAGAAATAGTTCCTCTGAACATTTTCATGTTTACAGGACACAAATTTAAGAACATATATTTTGGGTATGTGTATGGTTGTGTGAAGGTATATGTTTATAGTTTTAAACTGAAAAGATATATAATGTAACATAGTGACTTTGGATAATGATATGTCTCAAAAATGTGAAAACAACCAAAGTACTACATTTTGACTGGGACTACACCAACAGTAAATAAGGTAATGTTATGTGTCATGAAATTAGTTTGCATCAGACATGTCATAGTGAATACATGTGTCAAATTATTAGGTGTCTAATGTTCATTGATCTGTTCACTTGTCTATGTGAAGTAATCTTTAAAGGTTACTGTTTTTTAAAATCCCTACAAGTCATACTATCTGAAAATAAGCTACTGCCTCTATGTGTAAAATGATGCCAGTTTTCCTTTGTTAGCTTCAATTTTTGAGAGACTGCTGTTGCCTTGTTATCTTAAACAACTGTGTTTAAAATTATTTTTTTTTGTTTCCTTACCCTGAATCTCATAAAGATTGGAATCTCGATAATAAATTAACTGTGAAATGTGCATTTTCATGCCAAATTTAATATAATATAATGAAGCTCATATTGTGTTTCCATGTCTAAATTCTCCCTCAGGACTGTGGTGTTATGACAGAGTGTTTAGAACTGGTCTGCTGCTGGGGATTTAAAGGAAACACTTCATAGAATATTTTCAGAAATCCAATAATATTTAATAGCATATGATATAGTTTTCTTCTATAATTTGACTTCAAATTTCTGTTTTATTGTCATTTCCAATGAATAAGTTACAAATATTTCATATCATTACGAAGTGTATTTTCTACTTCATTAATTTCATAGTTTCTCTGATAACATTACATCTAATTTTTATATCTACTTCTTATGGAATTAACCACCTAAAATACTGATAGTAGGATCAGGTGTTGTTTTTTCTTTCGTTTATCTGCTGAAGTAACCTTGTATTTTGTAGGTAATTTCCTATAACATGCACTTGTATCCTTAGTACTTACATAGTAGAAACCCACAGGTTGGATATTAAGCACTTTTTGAAAGCTTGCTGGAAGCCAGTGAGAAGAAAATATGTTATGAAGTCTTTGTTTAAAGAAAAACTTCCACACTGGAAGTTTAGGAGTAATTTCTGTCTTTGAGCTGTGGCCCAAGATAAGAAGTAATATGGAGCAAATGGCTTTATGATATTCCAAAGGCTACCATTTCCAACTTACGTAAGACATCAGGTACATAGAAGCAGTTAATAAGAAATCTATAACTGGTACGTAAACATGACTATACTTGGGGAGACATTCAAATAGAACTGAGTATCTAATGAAAGACTGCAGAATAAACATGAAAGGGGAAAATGGAACGATATATTGTTACATTTTACCACACATTTTTAAGCTTTCAATATCTTTGAATCGCATAGGTCTTACCCTTATTTAAATGTAGTAGCCTGAGTCCTGAAACGTATAGTATAATGCCTAAAGCTGCAAAGGAAACAACTGTCAAAGACAAGATTAAAATTTAGCAATGACTGTTCAAATTGCCAATTTTACTAGTGCAACAAAGGACTTCTTTTAATGGTTATATGATTTTAAGAAGTCTGCCAAAATAAAGATAAACAGATGTTATCTTTTCAACTTATGTCAAAACAATAATACATACATAGTGAATAATGAGGATGTTTTCTAAAACTATGATCTTTAAAAATCAAGAAAAAAGAACAAACTAGTTCCCTAACTTAATTATATATATATATATATATATATATATATATATATATATATATATATATATATATATATAACAATTTTCGTAAGTGTTGAGCAGTATGACATTTAACATCAACAGTTTGCAACTGTTTCATATATATATCATCTTCTGAGCTCTTATAATCAAGAGACACTTCTGTACTTTACTTAGAAGCTGAGAATCTGGTCTGCACACTGTATTAGTCAGGGTTCTGAGTAAATCAGAATAGAATAAATATAGAGCTAAATAGTTAGATAAATGAGTGTATATGCATCAATAGGTAGATACATAGATAGGCAGATATTAGAAAAATAGAAGATATAGAACTATAATTTGATATATTTTAGAAAATTTATACATAGATGAGAGGTAGTTACGTAGACAGATAGATAGCAAGATACATAGATACCTGGTAAGTGAAGGCTTTCGTGGGACATGCCCCTTGGGCTAGTATGCAGATATAAGTGAGTATATACCATTTAAGTCTTTCTGCTTCTGGGTTAACTCACTCATTATGATAATTTCTAGCTCAATCCGTTTATCCACAAATTTCGGGAATTCCTTGTTTTTAATAGCTAAGTAGTATTCCATAGTGTATATGGGAGAATGGCAAAGTAGAAGGATCCAGAGGGTCCTAGAAACCTACAAGTAGAACATTATGATAGGCAGATTTGGGCCCAGGAATCCCGCTCAAACTAAGGCACCAGCCAAGGACAATACAGGCCGTAAACTTTAAACCCCTTCCCAGATCTAGCCAATGGACAGAACATTCTCCACACTTGAGTGGAGAGTGGGATATGACTTTCTCACGTACTCTGGTGCTTCACATTTGACCATGTCCCCTGGAGGGGGAGACCTGGTGGCACTCAGAGGAAGGACAGCAGGTTACCGAGAAGAGACTTGATACCCTATGAGCTTATACAGGGAGAGGTAATCCCCCTCAGGAACAGTCATAGGGGAGGGGAATAAGGGGAAAATGGGAGGGAGGGAAGAATGGGAGGACACAAGGGATGGGATAACCATTAAGATGTAACAAGAATAAATTAATAATAAAAAATTTATAAAAAAAGAAAAAAAGATACATAGATACATATATAAATAGATGAGAGAGATATGATAGATAGATATAAATGATATGTGATAATGGGTAACATATTATTGTGGGAGCTGTTATGTTTCACAATCTGCTTTATATAATAAATCAGAAACTCAGGAAAGGAAATCACTCAGTTTTACTCCAAAGCTAGGGATTGAGAACCAGGACTGCTACCTTCCATAGACAAAAGATAACCTTGCTGAAGCAAGGAGAGAAAATTTGATCTTTCTCTGCCATTGCTCTGCTCTGGCCCTCAGCACTTTAGATTACAGCTTTCACACACTTCTGAGGGCTTACCTCTACTCAATGCTATTTTCTTACACAAAATTCTTCAAAGAAATACATGCAAATAATGCCTTAATATCTCTTTGGCTATACCTCAAGCTTGGTGAGCTAACATGTAAATTAATCCTTATATGTGCTGTTATTGTACAATCTATGGATGGTTCAAGACCATTAATATTATTTTAGAAATATGAAGAAACATTACTTCCAAACAGCAACATGGTTAGAATTGCTGTGGCTGAGCAAATTTTCAAAAAACAAAACCATATTCTTATGCACTAACAGAAGCTCTTGCAGCAAGTACAGAGGAAATTCCTAACACTACCACTTCATAAGAGCAACAGCACCCATTTCCTCACCACTTGCATGTCACATGTTCCCATGAGTGGCAAGAAATAATATGGAGGCAGGTTCACCTAGAAGATGGATTCTGAAGATAGCCCCAAAGTGCTCAGCTGCTTGTAAGGTCGATTTCTGCAAACAGCTGTGTCTCCTTAAGACAGGACTTAAAACCACAGCACATACTTTTTTAAACTGAAAGAGAATTGAATCATTTCACTCTCTAACTTTCCAATTCCAGCCCCTCCAAGCTATGCTACTGTGACCCCTCCCATGCCCTGACTCTTACATTGATAGCTTCTTTTTGGTGTTTGTATTTGTTACATATGGCATAGTATTTTCTGGAACCATAGATGCTAGATCACAGGAAAGAGGCGTTCAGGTCAGATTCAGCTCTAGTCATCCGAACCTGGTGTCCTAAGAGTGTCTTCAGCAACTGAGGATGATCCTCAACTCCTGAGAGGCAACCAATGGATACTTTGATAATCTATATAGCTGTTAATTATAGTATCCTGACCAACTCTTCAGAAGGAGACTCCTCCTGCCAGGAACTTGGGATTTTGTTAGTCTATTGTTCTTGTAAGAAACATTGTTAGCTCAAGTGCCTTAATTACCTTTCATAGATGATATAGATGAGATGGAAGTATGGTTAGAGGTAGAGGTAGGCAAAGATAGATAGTTGTAAATGTAGTTTTTATTTCCTCATAAAGAGGGGATGAGATGAGAGTTGAATCAAAGCTTTTTGAATATAAGTCTTGGTTTGAGCCCTCATGCTATCCCTCGGTTATCAGACAGAGGCTGGAAGATGAAGCGTTCAAGGTCCAGGCTTGCAGAAAATTAGATTGTAGGGAGGCTAGAAGCTTCCAGACCTAGGCCTAGAATGTATTTAGGCCTAGAATATATATACATATGTGTGTGTTATATGTATGCATGCAATAGAAATTAGTAAAAATGTAAAGGGGACATAAATTTGAAAGAGTTAAGAATTGTATGAAATTCAAGGATGTCAGAGGCTGGGGTTGACTTTGTAACCTTATTATTCTCAACATATATTATAGTATTTATCACAGGAAAGAAAATAATTTTTGAAATAATATGAAATCTTTGCAACATATTAGTATTTGCTTTGCATATCCTGAGTACGTTGAGCTGTACTTCAAGAACTGCCTGAACTATTCAGCACTGCTCCAGAAATTCTGTGTCAGCACTTAAGTGATTAATACCAAATGTTGCTGTTGGGTCAGGGGAGATGACACACTCATGGAGACCCAAATATGAATCACCAGCATTCACACAGAAGCCATATTCAGCAACACCATTACGCTTATGACCATGGAGCTCCTATAACTACATGGGAGGAAGAAAAGAGAGAATTCCAGGAAATTAATGGACTAGCTTGCCTGTTGTGTACATTGAGAAAACAAGTCTGTTCCAACCAAGCTTGAAGGCAAACAGCCATATGAATGTTGTCCGCTGACCTCCTTGCACACACTTCTGCTCATACAGAACTATATTCATACACAGAAACAAATGCGCACTCTCACTCTCATATACACACACAATTATTTTTGATGTGTACTTATTCTTTTATGTTTTATTGTATCACATGTTTCTTCTGGGACTATGAAGTTACAACTTTCTTTTTAATTTCACAACCAATATCAACATTTTCTCTTTAATTTTAAATATGAACAAAATTATTATTTATACATATTAATGCAGCACCATCTACTTTGCTTATTGCATTTTGAAATACCTAGTATGTAATTATCATGTTTAACTGTCATACCTTGGTGCTCTAGCTAACTATAATGTAATATACACATATTAATATTTTATTTTTCCTAGTTCTTCCCTTGCCCCCTGCCAAAAAAAAAAAATGCATGTGATCCTGTACTTCCACCTGTTGCTATTTTTGCCTCTTGAAAGCATAGATGGTTTCAGATGAAGGAAAAATATAAAAGGTCACAGATGAAGAAAGCATTTGTGAAACACAAAGGAATTCATACTGAATACTGTTTCCACAGTGAATCATACTATCTGTGGAGAGAATAAACAGTAAGTACCATAAGAATTTTGTTCTCTCATGCCTGAAACTACTATCCCACTGACCCTTGTAAATGCATTCCCAGTCTTCTTACTTCCCCATAATCTGAAATTTTACTATTATTTATTTTACCAGCATTAAGAACTATAAACCAAACAACACAATCAACAACCAAATCTACCATAGTATATGACTACATTTCACAGTTATTCACTAAATAAAGTAGGACAGCAATATTTACATTCTATGGTTAATCATCAGAGTAAGAAGACACAATCACAAGTTATATATTGTGCATTCCCATTTATTAGAAAATAAAAATATTAGTAGAACAATGTATTTTGATATAAAATTTAGTTGTAATTTTGAGAAATGATGGCATCAATAAATTCATTTAGATATTTAGTAGGATAATAAAATAATATATAGTCCCTGTAATTGTATGACCTCTGATCTACAGTGAATATTCTAGTAAATTAATCAGTAACAATTATAAAAATGCAAAACCTAATCTCAATTTTTCTTATACTTTCAAATAAACTCCTTCCCTCCTCTACTAATTTGTTTGACTTTTCTGCTGCTGAGGATGATGACATTTGATAGGGTCTCACTATGTAACCCAGGTTGGCCTGGAATGCACTACGTAAACCAAAATGGTTTCACACTCACAGAGACCCATTTGCCCCCATCTTCCAAATCCTGACTGAAGATGTTTACTATTATCTAATAGGTTATGATTTTTAAAACAGGTTCTAACATTGTGGCCTAATCTGACCACAAACTCGTTGTGTAGATTATAAGTTCCTTAAAATTACAAGACTCCTGCTTCATGCTTCTAAATATGAGGACTACAAATGTAGCCATAGCTGACATTATTCATAAGGGTTTAAAGAAATCATAATTCTTTCATTTTGCTTGTTTTTGTACCCCAACCTAAAATCTACATTGTCCTCCAATCTGTCAAATTGGTAAAAATTAAACTAAATTTTCCCATAAAGAGGCAATATTCCAAAGTCTTCAATTTCTGAGCATAATATTTATTTATATAGATATTTCATTATACATCAAGGAGTTTTCTAAGTGATTAATAGTATCATATTAATTAAAGTCAAAATTATGCTAGACTAGAAGCCACTATCTCCATTCTAAAACTAAAGGAACGAGACAAAGGGGGCTAAGTGACTTGTTCAAACAGCAGATATGACATTTGCAAAGACCTTTCTGCCATCAAACCACATGTGTCCATGGCTTACATCTTCAGACTGAACACCATAAATGGGAACCTGCGCCTATGAGAGACAGATTCTCCCTCCTCAGCAGGAACATCTGAGACAAAATTCATGTTGAATTGTCCCTGCCTACATTGGCATAGCGATGGCTACTCTATTTATGCTGGTCAATGTTCAGGCAACCATGCTATTAAAAGGACTTGGGACTCCATAATTAATGTAGATTATTAATGTTCTTCTTGGCTGCCTCCAAAAATTTGAATGTATGACTTTGTTGCCAATGAGAGCACATACTTCAGACACAGGGTTGGGAGGAATGGTGCTAAAATTGACCAGCAAGTTTCCTTTCTGAGGACTGGCTCTCATAGTATCTGCCCAGGGGAAAAAGCAATCAACAGTCCTTTAGTCCTGCAAATCCTGTGAGTCATAGCAGCAACTGTACTGTCAAGGTATCCGTAGTGGTGTAATAAAACCACATTTATCTTGGGGATAACCAGAAGCAATTTAACTGGACCTAAGGCCTATTTGACAGGAAAGAATTCATGGCTGATATTGGGAACCAAGGGAACTACCTTGATTATTGTGCTGACTAGCATTTTTGTAAACTTGACACAAACAAGAGTCACCTAGGAAGACGGAACCACAAGTGAGAAATTGCCTCCATCAGATTGCCTGTAGACAAGTCTGTAGGGGTAGTTTCTTGATTAATGATTGATTTGAGGGTGCCCAGTTCACTGAGGGTGCAGCCATTTCTGTGCAGAAGGTCCTGGGTGGCATAGGAACCAGGCTAAAAAAGCCTTGAGGAAAAAGCGAGTAAGCAGCACTGATGCATCGTCTGTGATTCAATTGCCACCTCCTGCCTTCTCCACTGCTTTAGTTTGGGCCTTGGCTTCCCTTGATGAAGTGCCGTGATTAGGACACGTAGGCCAAATAAGCCAGCAGTTTTTCAAACTGCTTTCTGTTTTGGCCATGATCACAGCAACAAAACGCAAAGTATGATAGGTGGAGATGCTGTACTCTACACTAATTAAATTTTGTGACATAAAAATTAGTGTGTATTAGTTGTAACAAACTTCTTTGGTTGGTATGAGGTAACAAACACATCTATGTCAATTTTACAAATTTCCCTCACAATCCTCAAATATTTTACATCTGCGTGACTTTTTCCTAAGTGTTCTAAAATGGTCTTAGAATTGTAATAGCTTCCTATATAATTATGTAAAATAATTGCTTCTGGTTTTGTTTCATTCCATTTGTAGGTATGTTTTGGACTAATGCATATTTATCAAAGTAATACCATATCACCGTGCTGGCCTGCTTATCAGGGCACAGTTACTCCCTGCCATAGGTGTTTACTTCAAGGTAATAATATTGCAAGGCAGCTCTTATGAAGGCAAACATTTCGTTGGAGCTGCCTTACAGTCTCAGAGGTTTAGTCCATCATCTTTAGAGCAGCATACAGGCAGACATGGTGCAGGAGAAGGAGCTGAGATTTCTATATATTTTTATCCCAAGGCAGCCAGGAAGAGATTGTCTTCTGCAGGCAGCCAGGCGGAGCCTGGAGTTCCACACTGGGGGGAGCTTAGCCCTAAAAGACCTCAAAGCCCACCACTACAGTGACACACTTCCTTCAACAAAGCCACACTTTAATCAATGCCATCCCCTGTGGGCCAGAGTCTATGGGGGCCAAACCTGTTCAAACCACCACACTCCCCTTATCATTAATACTGCTTTTTGCTAACATTATTATTATTATTATTATTATTATTATTATTATTATTATTATTATTATTATTATTATTTTGATATTCAGTGCTGTTCAATTGATTATAGTGCCAGGGCCAGATTCAAGGCTCTACATATATAATGCTACTGTTCCCTACCACATCTCTTTATATTTCCAATATGTCACCTTGCAAAACTTTATTTTATATTTAAAAGATTTATTTTTATTTTGTGTGTGTGCCTGGGTGTACATTGCAGAGACCAGAACATACATGTAATTCCCTGAATACAAAGTTACAAGATGTTGTGAGGGTCTTGTAAACACCATATTATTTGGTGAAACCTAGAAAAATACTTAATTTTTTTTTAAAAAAATGTAATTTGTTTATTTTACATCTAGATTGTAGCCCCTCCCTCGACTATTCCCACTATCACTCTCCCTCTTTCGTGCCTACTCCCTCCCTCCCCTAGTACTCAGGAAAGGAGAACCTTCCTCTCTTATCATCTGACCCCAGCCTATGAAGTCTCATGTGGACTGTCTGCACCCTCTTTCTCTATAGCCTGGACAGGCTGCCCTGCCAGATGGAAGTGATCAACCAGTGGGTACCAGAGTCCATATCAGAAGCAGCCTCAACTCCCCATATTGCAGGCTCACAAGGAGACTGTACTGTCTACCGACTACATCGGAGCAGGAAGCCTAGGTCATTACCATGCATTTTCCTTGGTTGCTGCATCAGTCTCTGCAGTACCCACTCCCACACCCTACCCCCAACACACCCCCAGCTCTGATTTGTTGGATTCATTGGTCTCCTTGTGTAGCTCCTATTACTTCCAGGTCCTTTTGTCCCCCAACTCTTCCATAAGACTCCCTACACTCCACCCTAAAGTTTGGCTGTGATTCTCAGCAGCTCCTTGGATCCCACACTGGGCGCGGGGGGAGAGGGGTTCTTTCAGAGGATCTCTATGGTAGGCTCCAGGCCTGTTCCTTCTCTTCAACTGCTTCTGGGGTCTAGTCTACTTTCCCTTCTGAATGAGAATTAAGCACTCTCCCTAGGGTCCTCCTTGTTATTTAGTTTCTTTAGGTCTGTGGATTATAGTGTGGTTATCCTGTATTATGTGGCTAATCTCTGCTTATAAGTGAGTATATACCATTTGTGTCTTTTTGGGTCTGGGTTACCATACTCAGGATAATCAAGTTCCATCAATTTACCTGCAAATTTCAAAGTTTCCATTTGACCATGTCCCCTGGAGGGGGAGACCTGGTGGCACTCAGAGGAAGGACAGCAGGTTACCAAGAAGAGACTTGATACCCTATGGGCATATACAGGGGGAGGTAATCCCCTTCAGGAACAGTCATAGGGGAGGGGAATAAGGGGAAAATGGGAAGGAGGGAAGAATGGGAGGATACAAGGGATGGGATAACCATTGAGATGTAACAAGAATAAATTAATAAAAAAATTTTTTTTAAAAGATCAATAAACAACCCCCCCCCAAAAAAACACTCTGTAGTATTCCATTGTGTAAATGTACCACAGTTTCTTCATCCATTTTTTTTTGATTGGGGATATCTAGGTTGTTTACAAAATGACTCACTAAAATGAAAATCAAAGCAAACAAACAAAAAACAATATGACTAAAAATACCAAAAAGAATAAGCGTTCTACCACAAAAAAAGTACAAATGAACATGGAATCCATTTCATGTTGGCAAATTAGACCTTGATGACCAAATCTGGCTTGAACCCATATAGGTCTTGTGCATACTGGAATGGTCTGAGCTTATATACACCCCATATAAACTTCCTTCCATATCACTGAGAGACTCTTCTCACATACAGAATTTTGTTTAGATAGATATTGGTTTTCTTTGGTAGTGTTAAATATGTTGTCTCACCATGAGTTTATAATTTTTTAAGAAAATCTTCAGTCTTTGGAGCAGTTATAGTAATGGGTGTGTTGTTTTGTCTGTTTTTATTCACAGTATGTGCATAATCTCTAGAAAAAAAATTTTTAGTTTATCTTTTTTGTTTTAAACCAAATTTCTTTATTAGTCTACCTCATATGCTTCTGAAAGTGTAATAACAAAAGAATAAGATGTTTTCATATTATCTAGGGAAAACTAAGACTCAGAGCCCTAGTTTCTTTTCCTTTTTCTGAAGAATTTTTTTCTCTGCAGACATTGCATGAACTTCACTGGCTCTTTTCTGTGCCGTTGAGCACATTCACTGTAAATTTTTACTTCAGATATTGTATTTTCAAGCTATAAAGCTTCCATTTAGCTCTTTTTTATATAACAGTTTTCTATTTTTCTGCTGAAATGTATCTTTCCATCATTTTAGGAGCTTTTACTTTTACCTCAAAGAACATGGTTAAAATTGTTTCCAAGTTTATGTGTAATGATTCCAGTAATTGGTCACTTGGTGCATCTTGGCCCTGACAGTTATTTCTCAAGAAACCTAAACCAACTTTTGTTCTGTTTTCCTTTGTTGCCTGTGGTGAGCATGAGCCTCAAACTACCCTCCCATCTTAGCTTTCTGAACAGCTAGCATTAAAGGAGTAAACTGCCACTTTCAGATTAGTTTCTTTCAAACCCTCCCAGTAATTCAAATTGAAGTGATTTAGATCATCAGAAGGAAGTACCCAGGACAAAATGTGTTGATGTATTCTCTTACTGTTTAATTCAAATATTGGTATTAAATTCATTAGGTCTGAGCCAGGGTACTGAAGCTGGGGTGTAGTTAGCGAGGTAGCATTGAAAACAGAAACAAAGAGAACCAGTGGCCACCACAAGCCTATCTTTGGTGTCTTAAAACAAAATGAAACATTCAGTTCAAGGCTGGTGGGGCCGAGGGGGGGCGGGAGGGGGAGGCAGCAGGGCATCCTACCTGTCATAATTGTCTTTATGGCCTGTGAGTGGTTTGACAAGTCAGAATCTTGTGACATCAGCATTGGAGACAAGTTCCTAGGGGGTTAGTAACCAGATCAGAGTCTTTTCCTTCTCTTTTGTCAAACTCTTGAGGAAATTCTGATTCTGGGCTAGAGGTCTACTATGCCAATAGTCAGACAGCAATAATGAACACATTTTTTTCTATAGGGCACATTTGTTCATGCCAAAATTACAATATTCTTCTTTAAAAAAAAACAAAGGGTAATAAATACTTATTTTTTTGCACAAATGAAGAGAGTTCTACTTTATAGCCTTCAGTGTCAGTTTGTAAAAGAACTTGCCATGGATGGTCGGTTTAGTCCATTTGTCTTCCCGACTCTTGTGTCTTACTGTACTGAACATCTCCATGAGTAAGGACAGGGATGCCCATAGTTTCTAAACCTTTGAATGTATAAAAGAACAAGTTAAATGAAGTAGGAATATTCTGTACTAAAACATTAGACTTGTGCTTGAATCCTGAGTATAAACAACCATTTTGTGCTAGTTACCTCAGTAATTTTATAATTATTCAGTGAAATCCTCAATATAAAACCTTAACTAACAAAGAAAGTTAACAGAAAAGCTACACTATAATTTTCCCTTCAAGTTGATAACAGAAACAAAGCTTTCATCAGCTATTTTCATTCATGTGAAAACAATATATTCTATATTTCCACGTCCCCATATAGATTTTTAAGACTCTGTTTTTAAAAACTTAAGTATGTGTTTGCCCTTCTCTTCTACAGATGGATAGTCATCATTTAAATTAAGGACCTTCGTGCAGTCCCTCCACTGGGACAGCCTTTCTCAAAAATATTTTCCATCTCCCTAAAACCATCAATCCATGAAGAATTATCCTATCACAAACACTTCTATTTCTCTGGGAACAAATAATGTGGCTTGATACAAACTTTTCCTAACAAAAGCATCTAGGCAACAAATATTTATTCAGTTACCACTTTTTCTGAGTACTTTGCTGAACTCTGAAAACACCAATGTAAGTAAACAAGTCACAAACTCAGCCCTCTGTTTAGTGCCATAATTCCTTCCACAGGCATTGAAAGTATTATATCATATATATATATATATATATACACATATATACATCTTCATAATTAAGAGTATATTGACAGATTTCAATCCACCTTTATTTATTTTAGAAAATAATGAGTAAATTTTAAGCTTAGAGAGAATGTATATAATAATGTAATTTTGTCATAAACATTAGTGAGGTCATTATTTTAACACCTTATGAACACTTCGAATAATATGTCAAAAACATGATTATTAGCTACATAGTATTTTGATTAACCTATTATCCAATTGTTTTGATACATTTACTTTTCAAATAATATGGCTACTAACATGTGTATACTATTCTTTTTTTTTATTAATTTATTCTTGTTACATCTCAATGTTTATCCCATCCCTTGTATCATCCCATTCCTCCCCCGCCCCATTTTCCCATTATTTCCCTCCCCTATGACTGTTCCTGAGGGGGATTACGTCCCCCTATATATTCTCATAGGGTATCAAGTCTCTTCTTGGCTACCTGCTGTCCTTCCTCTGAGTGCCACCAGGTCTCCCCCTCCAGGGGACATGGTCAAATGTGAGGCACCAGAGTACGTGAGAAAGTTGTATCACACTCTCCACTCAACTGTGGAGAATATTCTGACCATTGGCTAGATCTGGGAAGGGGTTTAAAGTTTACCTCCTGTATTGTCCTTGGCTGGTGCCTTAGTTTGAGCGGGACCCATGGGCCCAAATCTGCCTATCATATTGTTCTACTTGTAGATTTCTAGGACCATCTGTATCCTTTTATTTTGCTATTCTCCCATGCGTCTCTCATTTAGAGTCCCAATAGGATGCCTTCCCCTCTGTCCCAGTTTCCTGGTAAGTGAAGGCTTTCGTGGGACATGCCCCTTGGGCTAGTATGCAGATATAAGTGAGTATATACCATTTGATTCTTTCTGCTTCTGGGTTAACTCACTCATTATGATCATTTCTAGCTCAATCCATTTATCCACAGATTTCGGGAATTCCTTGTTTTTAATAGCTGAGTAGTATTCCATAGTATATATGTACCACAGTTTCTTTATCCACTCTTCTACTGAGGGACACTTAGGCTGTTTCCATGTTCTGGCTATTATGAATAAGGCTGCTATGAACATGGTTGAGCAAATTTTCTTGTTGTGTGCTGGAGCATCTTCTGGGTATATTCCAAGGAGTGGAATAGCTGGGTCTTGAGGAAGCCCTATTCCCAGTTTTCTGAGATAGCACCAGATAGATTTCCAAAGTGGCTGTACTAGTTTGCATTCCCACCAGCAATGAAGGAGTGTTCCTCTCTCCCCACATCCTCGCCAGCATGTGGTGTGGCTTGAATTTTTGAGCTTAGCCATTCTGATGGGTGTAAGATGGAATCTCAGAGTTGTTTTGATTTGCATTTCCCTGATGACTAAGGAAGTTGAGCATTTCTTTAAGTGTTTTTCAGCCATTTGATATTCCTTTGTTGAGAATTCTCTGTTTAGTTCCGAGCCCCATTTCTCAATTGGGTTATTTGGTTTGGTGGTGTTTAGCTTCAAGAAAGAATATACCTTCTTCTCTGCACCCCATGGAACCTTCTCCAAAATTGATCACATTGTAGGTCACAAAGCAAGCCTCACAGATACAAGAGAATTGAAATAATACCTTGTATCCTATCAGATCACCATGCTCTTAAGCTGCAACTCAAGAACAACAGAAATAACAAAAAGCCTACACGTACGTGGAAACTAAACAAATCTCTGCTAAATGGCACCTGGCTCAGGGAAGAAATAAAGAAAGAAATCAAGGAGTTTCTGAAATTCAATGAAAATGAAGGAACAACGTACCCAAATTTGTGGGATACATTGAAAGCAGTGCTAAGAGGAAAATTCATAGCACTAAGTGCCTTTAAAAAGAAATTGGAAACATCGCATATAAGCATCTTAACAACACAACTGGAAGCCCTAGAAAAAAAAGAAGCAGAAACACCCAAGAGGAGTAGACGCCGGGAAATAATCAAACTCAGGGCTGAAATTAACAAATTAGAAACTAAGAAAACAATCCAAAGAATCAACAAAACCAAAAGCTGGTTCTTTGAGAAAATCAACAAGATAGACAGACCATTAGCCAAACTAACTAAAAGGCAGAGAGACAGTATTGAAATCAACAAAATCAGAAATGAAAAGGGGGACATAACAACAGACACTGAAGAAATTCAAAGAATCATAAGATCCTACTTTGAAGGTATATACGCCACAAAATTTGAAAATCTAAGGGAAATGGACTATTTTCTTGATCAATTTCACTTGCCAAAGTTGAGTGAAGAACAGATAAACAAGCTAAATAGTCCCATTTCTTCTACAGAAATAGAAGCAATCATCGATGGTCTCCCAACCAAAAAAAAGCCCAGGGCCAGATGGTTTCAGTGCAGAATTCTACCAGACCTTTAAGGGCGAGCTAATACCAATACTCTTCAAGCTACTCCAAAAGATAGAAATGGATGGAAAATTACCAAATTCATTCTATGAGGCCATAGTCACATTGATACCTAAACCTCACAAAGACTCAACAAAGAAAGAGAATTTCAGACCAATTTCTCTTATGAACATAGATGCAAAAATACTAAATAAATACTTGCAAAACGAATACAGGCACACATCAAAGATATCATTCATCATGACCAAGTAGGCTTCATTCGAGGCATGCAGAGATGGTTTAATATACGGAAATCCATCAATATAATCCACCATATAAACAAACTGAAAATAAAAAAACACATGATCATCTCCTTGGATGCAGAGAAAGCATTTGATAAAATTCAACACCCATTCATGTTTAAAGTTTTAGAGAGATCGGGGATACAAGGCACTTTCCTCAACATAATAAAGGCTATATACAGCAAGCCAATAGCCAAAATCAAAGTAAATGGTGAGATACTCAAGGAAATTCCTCTAAAATCGGGAACAAGGCAAGGCTGCCCATTCTCTCCATATCTCTTCAATATAGTACTCGAAGTTCTAGCCAGAGCAATAAGACAACAAAAGGAGATCAAGGGTATCCAAATGGGAAAGGAGGAAGTCAAATTATCCCTCTTTGCAGATGATATGATAGTGTACATAAGTGACCCTCAAAATTCCACCAGAGAACTCCTAAAGCTGATAAACACCTTCAGCAAATTGGCTGGATAAAAAATTAACTCAAAAAAGTCTGTAGCCTTCCTATACACAAATGACAAGCTTGCAGAGGAAGAAATTAGGAAAGCCACACCCTTCACATTAGCCACAAGCAATATAAAATATCTAGGAGTTACCCTAACTAAGCAAGTGAAGGACTTGTATGAAAAAAATTTCAAAACTCTGAAGAAAGAGATTGAAGATGACCTGAGAAGATGGCGTGATCTTCCTTGCTCATGGATCGGGAGAATTAACATAGTAAAAATGGCCATCCTACCAAAAGCAATCTACAGATTAAATGCAATCCTTATCAAAATACCTACACAATTTTTTAAAGACATTGAAAGTTCAATTCTGAACTTCATATGGAAAAACAAAAAACCCAGAATAGCTAAAACAATCTTGTACAATAAAAGGTGCTCCGGAGAAATCTCCATACCTGATCTCAAACGGTACTATAAAGCAATAGTAATTAAAACAGCATGGTACTGGCACAGCAACAGGCGGGTTGATCAGTGGAATCGAATCGAAGTGTATACTATTCTTGATCCAAATTTTCAGTTACATACTTTATCATTTTATTTGAGCTTCCAAATGTCTCCACTGACCTAACCAGTGAATACAGGTAGAAAACAGCCTGTGATTATAGATAAAATTCACACATTCCACAATGTATGAACCATCTGACATTACATACATACATGCAAGGCATGTGTATATACGTAGATATATACATACGTATGTATGCTCATATATATATACATATATATATATATATATATATATATATATATATATATATATAAACTAAAATTGGGCAGGATACACATGAGTTTGAAAAGAAATAAGGGTAAGAACAGGCCTGACAGAAATGACACTGGAAAATAAATTTTCTGTGTATTGATCCATGTGTCAATGAGAGGCTTTCTTACAGTACCAGAGCCTCATCTTTTGCTTAACACAGAAAGATTAAACTGAACCTGCTATATCTTAGTAGTTATCCTAGACCTGATTTTGGAGATGCAAAAGTTGCCAACACACACACACACACACACACACACACACACACACACAGAAATCAGTATAGCAATATTTGCAAGAAACAATTTTCCCTATGCATATAGAGTAAAGAAAACATCAACACTAAATAGGAAACAACTTGAAGAGACTCCCAAACCACACTAGGCTGTTGACATTGCCATTGTTTCTCTTCTAAAACTAGAAGCTAAGATCCTATTGCCTAAGATGCCACATATTTGAATACAAAACTTGAGAGTGTGGAGCTATAATGGACCTGGCAGCTTCTGCCCAAAATATTGGCTCTAATTGTATCAGAAGAGTCTACAAAAGCTCCCAAGAGACAGGAACAATCAACAGTCCTACACAGCTGCAAAGAATGTGAGTCACAACAATGACTTGATTGGCATAACATGCAAATGTTCTATGTTTTGTGTTGGAGGGAATAGCAAATAACTGTTTTACTGGATTAAATGTTTACTCAATAGGAAGTAATTCATGTCAGGTACTGTAAATCTAGTCAATCTCTCTTAAATGAAGAGATAATGCACCCAGAAAAGAATCTATTACTGTCATTTCCATATACCAATATAATTTTAACTGTATTCTAAATACAATACTAAATACCATACCATTCTAAGCGCTTATCTTCACACCCACAGATAAGTGTAGATCTCACCTCTTATGTAAAAAAACTGTTAAAGGGATCCTAAACTAACAAAACTCAGAGGTCCCAAGCCCAACTAATACATCTACAATGGAATTGCTACCTATAAAAGTTAGTAAATGCTGTAGGAAAGGATGGAGAAAGATGGACAAGGCATCTGATGTTGGATAATGTCTTCTATATAAGGCAGGAAGCCTGTACCCAAGAAACATCAAAACTATGGTTGCTTAACAATGATCTGAAAAATAACAAAATTAGTAGATATGCTAAAGTGAATGGGAACAGTTTCACAACTTCCACCTTTAGATGAAAACTACAGAGATCAATGTCTGAGAAAGGAAGAACCAATATTTCTTCAGGAATGAGACACCCGACAGGTTGTCCAAAGTCAAGTGGTCAAACTTAAACACACATATACTTACCAAAACACTACATGGACTCACAAGAGATATATAGATGATAAATAGGTGATTGCTAGATTATATATATATATATATATATATATGTGTGTGTGTGTGTGTGTGTGTGTGTGTGTGTGTGTATGTATGTATTTATCCAAATGTATGCCTGTTCATGTAACGATGATTATCAAAGAATTCATAGATTTGAGAGGGAACAGGAGAACACAGGAAGGATTAAATGAAGGTAGAAATGATGTAAGTAGAGTTACCATGTGTGAGCTTCTCAAACAAATATAATATTTAAATGTGTTATATTTTAAAAACTTATATATATTATACATAATGAAAACATATTTATATACATAAGGAAAAACCGGAGAACTCTCTATGCTTATTCAGTTTAAATATTTTTGTATAGTTACATGAAGCTATGATTGATATTCTGTCATGAAAAGGAAAAATAAATTAATAAAATAATAATATCTATCATAAAAGGTCACAGTTCAAAAAAAATTAAGAGGAATGTGGGAAAAGAAAATTTTGAAACACAATCTAGGGGACGCACAATAATGGGAGTGAAATTTACAATAGAAGTAATGCCATTCATCATCTGTTTCTCAAGAATAAAACATAACAACTCCTGGAACAAAGTCTATATGTAAGCCAGTTATTAGGAAATACAGTTTCAGTAAAAGGTAGTCAAGTGAGAAAGTAAATGAGGCAAGGATGAAAGGAGAACCAAATGTGCAGAAATCTTTAGCAATTCACTAAGGCATTGTGAAAGCATAATTTAATGCTTCTCTGGAAGGACCACTTCTTGGATGCTCTCTGGGAGCATCTTATCTCTCGACCACCTTCTCTAATGTCAGATGGGGAAGACTTAAACTGTAGGCTTTGACAACTCATTCTGTGAATCGTAAAAGCCTGACAGAAATGAAGGTATTTAAACGGACACTTTAGCTATCAGCATATCAAAACAAAGCATCTCAAGAAATTTGAAAATCTCTAGAATCCTTGGGCTAGGAGAAAAGATTTTTCTATAAAATCCTTCTCTCTGGCAAAGACATCTACAATTTCTAAAGACTACAAAGGGTCAGTGGTAGCCATTACCATGCCTTGGCTAAACTGTTTATGTGTATATATGCCTGACTTCCACTGAGTTTAGCCTTACTAAAGGACCATGAAAGAGACAAAGTAGTAAGTGGCTCTTCTCTATCTTCCAAATTTGATCACATTTAATAAATCTCATTTCCCTTTATATTATGGATTAGCTATTTCAACTAGATTTTACAGATGAGTGTCCAGACCTGGTTTCTTGAGGCACAGAATAAGACTGATTCTGTTTCACAAGAACGATCTACCTCCCATATTACCTGATCCTTGCCTTTGACCTTGAGAACTAATACATGTTACCTGTTAATGAGGAATGACACTGGCCAGGTTTTACTATCCATGAACAACAACCCAGGCTGAAGACCACCAGAATTCTTGGTCTAGGAGAAGAGGGAAGAGTTTTCTATTAACCTCTTCTCTGGGAAAGACATCTACAACCTTGCAGAGTCAATAACAGGTCAGTAGTAGATGAGACTCTACTTTGGCAGGGCTGCTTCTCTTTATAAATTCCTGACTTCCGTGTGTATAGGAAGTATATAATTTATGTATATAACCTCCTGCAAGTGATAAGGCTAGAGGTTCACAGTCCATTTATCTAATCAGAACCGAGTATGCCATATTTGTTGTCACCACAAGTATGGGATATCAAGATGAAGCCTGAAAATCTTTGCTACCAAACTTGGGGTACTTTTTATATTATTCCTGGAGAGCCTTTCAACAATTTCCAAACCATTCTGTTTTGGTCGCGAAGCTTCTAAAGAAGTAATGACATTCAAACTTCAATACTTTTAAACATGGAAACTCTTCTTATGGTACAGTACTATGAAAGGAAACAATTCTAGGATCCATATAAACTAAGCTCACTGGTATGTGGGGAAGCAGTATATAGATGGTGCTTACACCAAAAACAATTCAGCTAAAACCAAAGTTGAAGGTAAGAGAGAAACTATGGTAAGCAGGATGTTTGTAGACAGATCAGGTCCCCACCTATGATGGAATACAGGGATATTTTTTGCAACACTTCAGCAAGTAATGAACTGTAACCACAACTCACATTGGAAATTTAAATGCTGCTAAAGATCTTGTCTTATCTTTTGAACAGTAGAGCAGGCAGATGGAAGGATGATATGATAATAATGTTTATGCAAGTTATGTAATAAATGGTCAAAGTCATGCGATTGTTAAGTAACAGAACCAGAAAGGGAAATTAGGGGGTTCTGATCATTGCCAAGAAAAGAAATAATGTTCAGTACATCTCTATTCCAAAATGGTAAGAAACAGATGGCACAGGCTGGAATCTTTAAGCTATAAACAACAGGTGCACAAACACTTGCATGCACAACCATATGCACGTGGGAAATCATATAGATACTCTGAAGCAAACATAGATTAAAGTGAGTCAGCCCTCATTACCAAACAATTTATACAACTCTTTTGGTTGATTTTAATATACTGTAAATCAAAATTAGAAAATTTTGCCCTCTTCCAATTTTTTGTGTCTTTGAATTTTGTATTTTGACTTTTTAAAGTGAACTTTTCATGCCAGGGAATTTGGTCAGTCAGGAACGTGTTTACCACACAACCATGTATATTTGAATTCCGTCTCCAAAACTCACATAAAAGGTCCCTCATGGTGGTTAGCTCTTAGATCTCTCATGTCAGGGTTGCACAAAGAATCAGGGAAAACTCTGGATGTTCCCACCAGCAAACCTGCTCTACATGGTGAGCTTTGGGCCAATGAGAGACCTTGTTTTATAAAACACAGTGGTGCCTAAAGATAATTACCTAACATTTGCTTTTGACTTCCACATGTTTGAACACACATACACACACACATGAAATCACATAAACATACATTCACATGCATGTACACATATACACACTCCTACATACTCACAAATGAAATAAAATACATTTTTTATAAATATTTTGTAGAGGTACTACCTATTACTGCAATGTTTACGTAAAACCCAACAGAGGAATTCCTATTACAGATATGACTACGTATTTGTTAAGTAGAACTCTCTGTAGATGGCAGTCTAATTCATTTATTAATAAATCAGAAGGAAAGCATAGGATGTGGCTCAGCAATTAAAGCTAGGTAAGCAAAAGGCCTAGGGTTCAGATCCCAGAACCTAATAATTGATAGATGGCATGGCAGCCCACTGGTAATTCGAGACTTGGAATACAGGAACAGGGATCTGTTGGTAGAAATGTAAGGTTTTTTTTTTTTTTTTTTTTTTGACATTTAATGTATTATACATGTACAACTTATTTGAAAAGGTGAAATATAACCTAAAACTTGTTCAGGATGGTCAGAGATAGAAATTGGTAGTTGGTCACTTACAAATCTTACTAGATACTAAATTACTTAATTATAGAGAAGCTTTATTTAGTTTTTTTGTATATGTTTTTAAAGGAATAGATAGATGGATAGAATAGATAGATAGATGTTTTTCAAACACTTCAGAGATTGACTGAAAATGACATATAATAATGAAGGGGTTTTATGACAGAGAGACACATCCATTCCTGGAGGCACCTCCAGTCTAATTATGCGGGCATCAAGAAATGATAGTGGCAGATAGCCACTGGTCTGAGGACCATGGCTTATCTCTACTGCTGATGAGAGAATGACTGTCCAGTATGATCAAGCCTGATACTGAGTAATTGGCTCCCAGCCTTGCAGAGATGAGGTGGGCCAGTCCTTCAAGATTCCTGTTTCAAGCAGTCTGTGAGATACTTTGTGACAGTTCAGAAGCAGTCTGTCAGATGCTTTGGGCCAGCTGGCTGAAGACTGGATGCCCCAACTATGGAGAGAAACTTGTGACTGTCCAGACAGTCAGCTCTCTGTCCTGTCAATACTTTTGGAAGTTGCTTGCTTACACTTCCTTCATATTACATAGTTTTTCCTTCTGTGATCTCTGAATGGCTGGAAGACTAGATAGCCACAGTATTAATATAAGTTTAGTTGGAAAAAAACTTAGACATTAGGATAAGAATCGGTAGCATAGGATAGACAGTTGAATAATTTCTTAAAAATTGTTAACTGCAATTGGACTAGTCCTTGAAAATGTGATTTAATGGATGATTCTTATTTTGTTGTATATAGCATATTTTATTTAATAGAAAGGAGAAGATGAAGGAGAGATAAACAAGTTTTTGGTTTAGATCACAAATGGGGGATGAGAAAAAGTCTTGTGAGAGGGCAAGTGATGTTTATGCCCTTAGAAGTCAAACCACCATATGGGGGAGATTGGTTATTAACCAGCTGAAAAACATCCTTGAACAAAGTATAAGAGGAGGTATAAATGTGAGCCAAAAACAAGAGGCAGGGCCTTTGGAGACTTGAGATAGTTTTGGCTGTTCCTTACTCTGCTTCGAGATGCTCCTAGAGAGAACCGCTTGAAGGAAGGCTTCAGGGCTCCGGGCTCTCGCTGAGGTTCCAGGTTCTGGTTGCTCCAGATTCCAGCAGAAGAAATCCTGCTGATTATGCTAGGAGAATCATTCCTTGGAACTGATATCCTTACAGTTTCATTATTGTATTTTTTAATCTCCTTTTCGTATTGTTTAGGTTAGTTGGGTTAATAACCAAGAGTGAGGTACTCTTGGTTAACAAGTTTATAATAAAATATATTTGTTAACAAAATTGAGCTTACAGGGATCCTGAGTGCAAACTCAGTGTCTGGGATCTCTGAGTCTAACTGAGAAACTATGCCTCAAAAAATAAGGCTAAAGAACAATCCAGAAGATTCCTAGTATCAATATTGTGCCTCCACACACAGGCACAAACACACACGCACTTTGCTCACTTGTACTCACACATGCACCCCATCCATGAGAACAAAAAGACACACCACACACACAGTCATGAAAAGAAGAACAAAAAAAAAAAAAAAAAGGAGAAAATTGAGAATATATCTGGTCAATGTCTCTCTTAAGCCAAACTGGGTCAAAAAAATAGTTAAAGTGTGTCAATGTTATGAAATGCCTTTAAGTGACTAACTCTGAAATGTGAAATAGATGTGTTAAAAATCTAATGATGGTTTAATCTTTTTTTTTTTTTCTGTTTTTTTTTTTATGATATTTTTTTTATTAATTTATTCTTGTTACATCTCAATGTTTATCCCATCCCTTGTATCCTCCCATTCCTCCCCCCCCCCCCATTTTCCCATTATTCCCCTCCCCTATGACTGTTCCTGAGGGGGATTACGTCCCCCTATATATTCTCATAGGGTATCAAGTCTCTTCTTGGCTACTTGCTGTCCTTCCTCTGAGTGCCACCAGGTCTCCCCCTCCAGGGGACATGGTCAAATGTGAGGCACCAGAGTACGTGAGAAAGTCGTATCACACTCTCCACTCAACTGTGGAGAATATTCTGACCATTGGCTAGATCTGGGAAGGGGTTTAAAGTTTACCTCCTGTATTGTCCTTGGCTGGTGCCTTAGTTTGAGCGGGACCCCTGGGCCCAAATCTGCCTATCATATTGTTCTACTTGTAGATTTCTAGGACCCTCTGGATCCTTTTATTTTGCTGTTCTCCCATGCGTCTCTCATTTAGAGTCCCAATAGGATGCCTTCCCCTCTGTCCCAGTTTCCTGGTAAGTGAAGGCTTTCGTGGGACATGCCCCTTGGGCTAGTATGCAGATATAAGTGAGTATATACCATTTGATTCTTTCTGCTTCTGGGTTAACTCACTCATTATGATCATTTCTAGCTCAATCCATTTATCCACAAATTTCGGGAATTCCTTGTTTTTAATAGCTGAGTAGTATTCCATAGTGTATATGTACCACAGTTTCTTTATCCACTCTTCTACTGAGGGACACTTAGGCTGTTTCCATGTTCTGGCTATTATGAATAAGGCTGCTATGAACATGGTTGAGCAAATTTTCTTGTTGTGTGCTGGAGCATCTTCTGGGTATAAACCATCATTCCCATCTCAGAAAAATGGGAATGATGGTTTAATCTTAACTTTAAGCTTTGGAAATATATTATTTTTAGTTCTTGTTGTGGTCAAACTTACAAATAGGCTTTTTTTCCCCTGTAAACTATGTCAGGTCACTTTATGTTTTAAATAGAAAATATTCTTTGATTTTGATTAGTATGAAATATTGACCAAGAAAACCGTGAACATAACCAGGATCATAATGTCACAAATAAATGGAAGAGTTAGAGACAAATGCCCTAACCGCCAAGTGACAGGATCTTTTGTTCGGCAATGTTTACTTTGTCCCAGCAAAGATGAGCTGGACAGACATTTTGCATCTGACAAGTGTCAGTAGGTCATGAAGCCAAATCTTGGCTGGAAGTGTGCTGGCTCTTTGCAATAGAAGCTTGTTCCAAGGGTCGCAGGGTCTAAGTTTAGCTTAGCATTTGCTGCCAGCCTGTATCAATACATTTCAGAAAAGTATACTGCACCCGGAAACCTCTGTGAGCTGTGGTGCCACAAAAATGCTTGCCTCAACCAAAAGAATGGCTGCACTGACAGAAGCCATTTGTTATGTGGCATAGATAGAGAAGGCATTTAAGACATGTAAGAAAGAGCTGTTAGGGTTGGTTTTCATCTTTGTTTGCTTGGTTTGGTTTAGTTTGGCTTTTAAATGATAAAATCATTTTTCTTCTGGCCCTAGCTCAGTGATTGTCAGAAGCAGGAAAACAAGGTCTGACAGACTGGTGGGTATACTGAAAAAGTAACAACAGTGTATGATAAAGCAGTGACTAACCTAATGGCCTGGGTTCAGAAAGTGTGAATGTGGTGACAGCCTGAGGCTGGTGTGTTTCTCTGCAACTTACAGCAGTGAATCCAAAACAGGTCTCTTGTGCTACTTGACGAATGACCGCCACAATCTAGGTCATGGAAGGCCAGAGACAGTTACAGACACAGGCTGGCAGCATAGTTGAGGGTAGTGCATTTCTTTTATTTTGTCACAGAGTGGCCAGTATCCAAGGCTCACAGACATTAAATAGGGAGCCTAGGAGTCATGATAATGAATGAAAGTAGAGCAGTAAAGAGAGCATCTCATGACATGGGAGACACACAGCGTTCAAATGCTTGTACATATCAGCACTTCACTGTGAAGCCAGATTGCTCATTCACTTTTATTAGTCTCTGTAAGTGGAAGATGAGGGAAAAAAAGGAATTGATTAATACCTTAAAATATAGAGGCTTAATCCCAGCACTCGGGAGGCAGAGGCAAGCAGATCTCTGTGAGTTCAAGGCCAGTCTGGTCTACAAAGTGAGTCTAGAACAGCCAGGGCTACACAGAGAAACCTTGTCTCAAAAAACTTAAAAAATATATATAGAGGCTTCATTCTTTCCTGGAGTCTTTGTGACAACTTGACTATTTAGATTCTCTGTACAGGACAAGCTAGGTGACTTTCTGGGTTATGTCTATTATCAATGAAAGATAAATGCTCCAGGACTCTGACTTTACTTATCCTGGAAAACATGACAGAATCAGTCCAATAACTCTTTTTCTTTTTTTTAAATTATTTTAATTTTGTATATAGATGCACACAATAGATTACCTGTGGCAAGAAGAACTTTGACACAATAAGGAATTATATAAATGTTACATTATTGGTGTTTTGGCTATTTGCATTTGACAGTCTTGAAGAACACATCTTTCCTATCTTGGTGCATCTAAATTTCTGAATGTAAATCAATCTCCATCACATGTTGTCATTATCAACTTAGATCAGATATCTAGACCTAAAAACATCTTAACCCCTAAAAAATTAAGCTTCGTTGTAAAACTAAGCTACCTGGTCTTCAACTCCCTCAGAGAATAGAGAAGGATTTCATCCAAATGAAAAGATGACAGAAACAGTATTCTACCTGACTAGTTACCCAAAACTCTCTATAATGTTGGAGCATCTTCTTCAGCCTTCTGGCCCAGTATATCTGACAAACATATTTGTGAAGCAGGAACTATTGAGGACTTGCTTACCCTGTCTTGGCAGAGTTTGGCTGTCGACTTTGCCTGCATCCAAGCTTGCCCTTTTTAAAATCACTTTTAAACAATAATTATTCTGTTTTTTGAGACTTGCTATTATTTTAAATTCCAAATAGTAAACATTGCTACTGTACCTAGAGCTATGCATTGCTCTCGGAAAATCACCCTCAATGCTGGGTGATTTTAAGAGAATTAAAAAATATTTCAAATGTTGAGAGAAGAGTGTGTCTTACAATTGCTTGAGAAATTTCATTTATAATGAATATTATTATCATATTGTCATCCCAAGTGAGATTTCTTTCTATACATTAATTTCAGATTGGTAACTGTTATTATCATGACGATTCAGCTAATGTATGTTGCCACAGAAAATTGTATTATGCTAGTAACTTAGAAAAATATTAGGACAGGAAAGCACGCCTAATCACTGGCTGACTAAAGGACTCTCTAGTGAAGCAAGTGACTACTTAAGGAGCAGGAGAAACACGTAGTGTGATCGAGCTCATAAAGAAAGCTTTGAACAGTGAGGCTGTAAATTAGGAGAGCAAATCAATTCACTCTCAGTGAAATGAACACAGGTTAAAGGCACAAAATAATTCAGGCGTAAAGTAGAAAATTGCCATATGTCATGAACCAGTTCCTCATTTTGTCATTGACATACTCTGACATAGCACAATTTTTCAAACGCCAATACTTCAGCCAAAGATGAGGTCAGCTACCACTTCCAAAACCTCCAGGTGTCTCTGGTATCTCATGGTCAGTAACAAGCCCATGGGCCCCTGTTTCCACCTTACAGTGAAGAGACAATTTAAGGAAGCTATTGTTGTTTAGAGACTCAAATCTGATCTCATCGATAACAACTTTGTGTGAGTGGTGAGCATCAAGGCTCCTAAAGTGTGTAAGAATGAGAAAAGCCAACATAAAAAGGTGACGTAAATATAAACAGTAGAGTCATTGAGGTGACTCTGTAGGCAAAGATGCTGCTACTAAGACTGATGATCTGAGTTTATTTCCCAGAAACTGCATGCTAACGGTTTAAAGTTGTCCTTGGGCTTCCACATGCATGCCACACCACACAAAAGTGCAAGTACACATAAAAACAAATAAATCAATAAATACCTATAAAATTAATATGAGGAGCATAGGACGGCTTTAAATGGTAACAATATTTCAAGGGCTCGAAGACTGGCCCCCTTCACATGGTCAAAACGTCTAAGCCTCAAACAGATTGGAGCTGTTGCCCATATCTAAGGATATCACATCTTTTTTTTTTTAATATTAAGAACATCTCTGGGGTCTATTGATATGAGGAAAATAATATAAAATGATTGATAAATATAAAATTCAATATTGGAGTGACAACGAACCTGAATTTTACAATATGTAATATCTCACCGCAAAGTATATTGATCAAAAAGAACAATAACATTAGAAAAGCAGCTGTTAAAATGCTCAATATAGTTAGAAAGAGTGAGCTTCACTATAACCCAGCTCAGTCTCAGATGCCTGTAGGGCTGTGGGTTGACAATATGGGCTCATAGAAAGTCAACTATATGGATAATACAAGTTTTTGTATTTTAAAGAATATTTTATTATGTTTCTTTTTTAAGGTATACATTTATATTATTACACATGAATAAAATAAACTCCATACAGCAGGAAGAACTTTGAGACAATCAGAAATTGTACAAGTTTTACAGATAAATTAATGACAAAAATAAATCTAGATGTACCACAGAAAAATTCGTTTGATTTTCCATATTGTGTAGAATGGCTAACTGTTGTCTGAGTTACATACATTACTTATAAGTTTACAGTAAAGATGCTGTGGTTACCTGGCAAAGGAAAGGACAATGAAGCATGGCACTCAAGGCAAAATCTTTTCATCCATGTGGTGTGCTGTGAGCTTTCACACCTTTGTCTCAAGATTTATTCTAAGCCATACTGGCCACATTGGCTTTTGATGCTGTCTATATGATCTACAACACTACCAACAAGTTTAACAAAATGTTTAAAATAGTAAAGGCAAGTATATCTGTACGAAAACAAAAAAAGTCATCAGACACAATGAAACTACTTTTAAAAGCACCATAATTAACCATTTGTATGCTGGGAACTGAACATAGAACATCTGGAAGAGCAGCCAGTGCTTTTAATATTTGAGTCATCTCTCACTGTTGCTCTATTTCTAATAGAAATTAGAAGCAATCTACGTATCCCTCAACATATGGATGGGTAAAGAAAATGTAGTATTTACACAATATATTATTGCTCAGCTATTTAAAAAAATAAAAATTTGAACTTCAAAGGCAAAAGTATGGAACTAGAAAAAAGTCATTCTGAGTGAGGCAACCCATACCCAGAGAGACAAATATAGTATGTATTAACTTGTATGAAGATTTTAGCTGTTAAATTATTGAGAACCAAGCTAGAAGCATGATTTAGAGTAAGGGACTGGGAAGAACAGGCAGATAGATCTCCCTAGAATAGGGAAGGAGAAAAATCAAACAATGGCAGTGCTATAGTCACTCATCACTATAAACACTAAATAATTCAAGATTAAATGTAAAAACATACTGTATCTTATGGCTATATCTTATACTAATGAGGCAATGGGAAGAGAACCCCCTGCCTTGGTTTTATACTCAATTTACTATTTTCCAAACACTTCATTATATCTTGTCCAGCTTTTAAGTTCAAAGATAGTACAGTCTATAAAAAATATATGGAGAAAGAATAATTGCCTACCAATAAAATTCAATAATTTTTTCTCTTATTTTAAGATACAAGCACTAACTACATATTTCTAGGTAGTCTATAAGTTGTTGTTTAGGACAATCTGGGACTAAGCTCATCATGATTTCACTGCACATACTTCTTGAGAATGAGAATAATCTACAGGTAGAATCACACAGTTTTAAGATAATTTTTAAGTAAGTTAATGAATTCATAACTTGGACATTTGGTATTATACTAAGTAGAGAAAATTGGCATTAGGAAGACCATATTAAAAAACATTTGAGAGTAATTGAAATAGTCCAGCTTGGCATCATAACTTGGCTTTTACATTTTCATGCTAATACTTTGCTTTCTAGAACACAATGGACCACCTAAATTTTTTTTGTTTTAAAACCATAATTCATTAATATCTACTGAGAAAACAAATAAAGAAGCATTGATCATCTCTGTGATCAATGACACTAAGGTGGAATTTGAATAATGCAAATGTTTGTCTTACTACCATTTAATGTATATTATGTTACTAATTGCATACTATTATTTTAAGTATGGAGAAAAACAGATACATTATTAAAGTTAACTGTTGTTGTAAGGTAACAAATACTACCTTACCTCTGATATCTGTTAATTTGTCTTAACAGAAAAAAAAAATAATCTGTTAGAAGGATAGGCAAGCACCAAATTTCAAACTTCTGATTTTTCAATAGTGTTTCTATGTCTTGTTGGTAACTGTGGCTATATTAAAAGCAAAATAAAGTTCAATTACTTTAATTGTCAAGGTAATTTGAGTCTGGCTGCCAATTTATATATTACTTCTTTGTACTACAAATGATTTGGATTAGAAGGAAAAGAATCAGTAGTTAGACTAATTCCTATCAATGCCTTGAGTGATGAAAGGAAATTGCTAGTGTTTGCTGTCTTTATTTAAAGGAGGATAGAAAAAGGAGAAGCAAAAAAAAAAAAAAAATGGGATGTAGAAGGTAACACAGAGATAATTCATATTTTTAATAGATCAGGCAGAATATGAAATTCTTTCTCTTAACAGAAAACAAAATTGTATAGTGTCTAAATCTGAGGTTGATTCCAATGAGGTACAGGAACACTACTAGTATTAATTTATCTCAATAGGAACATTAAATATCCTCCTTTACTGAAGCACTGGGACTTAGTTAAGGAAGATTTGCATATCAATAATCCATTAGGCTACCTTCAGGAAATGTATTAGAATAACAGAATAAACTTCTTATCCCACAGAATCTGATTAGTTAATTTCATATACCCTCCGTAATTGTAGTTTTCTGGGATCTATAAAAGCTCCTAGCAACAAACTGCAATTTATGATCTACATAGTGCCTTGTTTGCATGACACTGGTGCAATAGTGGTACAAACACTGTGGGAGAACCCAACCACTCTCTGAGTTCAAGTCCCACTGCATGAGATAGAAAGCATCCTTGACACTTCTTTGTTGTCCATGGGCACTGTCATGAGTCTAGGGGAAAACCATTGTTCTGCAAAAGGAAAATATTAATAAATTTGATTACTAATGACATTCTGCTATACTAATACATCGCTGACTCATTCAGCCATTGTCAGAGAAGCTTACTCTTGCATTATAATGGAGTTCATACAGAGACCTGACCTGGCCAACCTGAGCAATGAGCAAATAGTGAGAGGTTTTTGTTTTGGTTTCATTTTTGCTTTTTGGTTTTATTGTTTAGTACTCAGGCTCAGGTTGCTATTTGAAAAAGGATACTGGCAGAATGTAAGAACAAGGAGTCACATATGACTCCAAGGAAACCATGTCTTACAGATATAACAAGACTGATGTTCATATAAACTCACAGAATCTGTAGTTGTATGCATAAAGTCTGTATGAGTTCAAGTCAGAAGAGATCCTGTCATTAAAATAGGCAAGTTGACTCAGATTTCCAAGACTAGCTAAGGAGCTTTCTATAATTGACATCCACTTTCAAAGGAAAAATTAATTTTCTCCAAGGGAGACTCATTTGGTATATTAATCACACTACAGGTTTGGCTCCATGCCCAGTAGTAGATGAACAATACAAAACAAGTTAAGAAGTATTTTTGTAGAATTTTTGTATCATATTTTTTAAGCATAACTTTGTTATTTTATTACTAGTCTTTTTCTTATATATTATAATTTATGATTTTGTGATTAGTTGATTTTGGGTTTTTTGTGTATATGTTTCTTACATATATTTTTTTTCAGTTCTGGTTTGGTTTCTTTTGTTGTTTTTTTATGTTTTCTTGCTTTCTAAAGACAGCAAGAAAGGACAGTCATGTTACTGTGTGAATAAGCATGTAGAAAACATCTGAGAGGAGATGAGGAGAGGAAATGTGATCAGAATATATTGTATAAAATATTTTTTTCAATAAATGAAATAAGAAGTCCTAGACATTAAAAAAGAGTAACATCCTTGTGAATTACTAAATTGCATAAAGCTTTATTATTCATAAATAAATAAAACAGGATGAAGCATAAGTTTCTTTTCTCTGTCAAACATATGATAGTCTCTGTGCAAAAGGCCTGCTGTTTGCCTTTTGGGAGGAAAAGAACAATTGGGAGATGCATCACCTCCTTGGAATTACCCTTTATCTGCATTCTGTTCAAGTACTTCACACTAAGCAGTGTTTATAAAACAGCTAAAGCCAGCTGGGTTCCTTTTTCCTATAAAATATCAGGTTTGTATTTTGCTCTCAGTGTAGAAAATGAGTTCTGATCTCAGGAAAGTTAATGGTGGCTCTGCTGGCTATCGTTTAATGCAGCCATATCAACGAGAGCTGGTGGTATTTAGCCTATTCATTATTGTCTCAACTTTTAGTATCTCTATAGTTAATGGCCTCTCCATATCTTGGCAGTAGTGCCATTTTTAAAATAAGTTTAATTCAATGAGATAAGAAAGAAATGCATGTGGGGACTCAGGCTAAAACTATTTTAAGTCTCTTCGGCTAACCACATTTTCCCCATCATTCATATAATGTTGGTTGAAATATTAAATCAAAACTAATTTGTTCTCACAGGCAATGAATATAAAATTTCAAAGTACTAAATTTGATATGTCACAGGCTATCATATGTTTTAAATGCATAGATATATTCAGTAATAAATAATGTAAATCATGTACCCAATGCTGAAACAAAATATTTATACAATGTATTTTTGCTGACTTAACAGGACTATGGTAACTTTTAAATTAATAGATATAGTCAATTAAAGTAATATAAGTCATATGCTCAACACTGAAAGAAACTATTTACATATTTTGCTAATCAAACACATAAATTTTTGAGATTTTACTATTTACCATGATCCATAAGGCAATATAAATATGTAGATGACAACAGTGAGAAAAACATGTGGCCTCTGTAGCACTGATTGTAAAATAATATAAAACGTAAACATGCAAAAATAACATGAAATATAAAATAAAGCTCAACCCAATGTACAAAGACATAATATTATGTTATTCTTTCAAGCACAAAAGAAGCTCTAGGACATTCTACAGATGAAAAGGCAGACTAATTTACTTAACCTCTAAAACGTAAATTCTCGAAAGTGAGTTAGTCCAAGCAAGATTCAAAAGAAGATATACATAATACCAAAGCTGCAATTTTGAATCAGTAAATCACAGTAACTTCAAGGAATAAAGGAAACGCCGCATTTGCTCCTTTGATTCAGGACTGAACTTAGATATTAATAAGTGACATTTACCTCAATGCAGTTTAAGACGGGGTTTAATCTAAGAATAATATGGTTTCCTTGCCATTATTAATGTTCTTCTCTGCTCAAAATAATAGGTCTTCTTTCTCACTCATGTGTACATTGTATTTGCTCATTGTTCTTTGTCTGTCTTGCCCTTCTCACCTAATATTCTTCTCTCACCAAAATAGAGCTCTATGTACTCCCATGCCTTGTAGAAACAAGGCAAAAAGCATGAGATTTCTCTTTCTAAATCTAGCCTAGTTCGCTTAAGTGTTAAGGAGAGAGAGAGAGAGAGAGAGAGAGAGAGAGAGAGAGAGAGAGAGAGAGAGATCAGTGGATGAGTGGAAGAACGGATATGAAATCATCTTTCAAAATGGACGCTTATTTAAGCAAAGGAAATCATTATGACAGTGGGGTCCATGGACAGGTCAGGAGATGGGAGAGTACCATAAATAACAGACAGCATTGTTGCAACAGAGGTAGTGGGATGGCTGTGGGGTGGGGGAGCATCTTAGACATTCTAAAAAACATCAAGAAAGTTGTTATAAGGAGAATGAGTACCAGTAGCTGCAACAGACAGAGTAATGGAGAATGTGAATGCGAAAATTGGAGTCGGATAGATCTGTGATCCAACAATTTGACAGCCTCTGGTTCTATCCATTTTCTTGAAAATACAATAATTCTGATTTCTTTTTTGGTAGGTAACACCTCACAGCATACCACGTTTTCTTTATTCTTGCAATTGTTGAATACCTAGGCAGATTTAATATAGTGTTAGAATACACAGGACTGTGCAAGTTTCTGTTTTGCATGTTGAATTTGAGTCCAATAGATACGTATTTATGGGTAGTATCGCAGCATAATATGTAGATCTATTTTGAGTTTTTTGAGAAAAATCCACACTAGTTGTCATAGCAGTTGCCCTAATTTCCAATACTATTGTCAGAGTATGACTATTTCTTTTTCAGCATCCTTGTCAGCATTTGTCTTTTCCTTTTTAAATAAAGTAATTTGTTTATTCACTTTACATCCTTTTAGGAGCCCCCTCCCTCCTATCCTCCCAGTCCCACTTTTTCTCCCCAATCCTCCTCGCCTATTCCTCAGAAAAGGGGATACCCCCCTAACCACACACCCCAGCTCATCAAGTTGCATCAGAACTGACTTCATCCTCTTCCCCTATGGCCTGGTGAGTCAGTCCCATCTGGGGAGAGTGATCAAAGAGCAGACAACAGAGTCCATGTCAGAGAAACCCCACACTTCACTTACTAGCCATGACACCTGAGATGCCCAATGGCTACATATATGCAGAGAACATAGGTCCAGCCAGTCCATGGTTCTTGGTTGGTGCTTCAGACTCCACAGACCCCTCTGGATCCTGGTTAGTTGACTCTATTGGTCTTCTTGTGGAGCTTGTGTTACCTCTAGACCCTTTAATCCTTCCCCCCACTTTCCCCCTATGCTACTCCCAATGTTTGGCTGTGAATCTCAGTATCTCTTTCAATCTGCTGCTGTGTGGAGCCTTTTAGAAGACAGACTGATAAGCTCCTGTCTGCAAGCATAGTAGAGTAAGTGGTTAGGAGTCTGCACTCTCTCATGGGGGTGGTTTTGGGATGGGCCAGGCACTGGTTCGACAGTGTCTCAATCTCTGTTCTTTGTCTTTTCTTGTGACTAAGCTGTAATGGATTTTAAGGACCTTGAATTTACATTTATTAACAGCTCAAGACTTCTACATTTTTCTCCACTACTATTGTCCATTTATCCTTTTACCACAAATGATCTCAATATCTTTTCCTGGTTATCTATTGGACTACATGTTTATTTGAAAATAACTAGATATATACTTACATATAGTCAGTCCTATTGACCGTATCTGGTTTATAAGTGACATATTTTAAATCATTTAATATGAATTCAATATGTAAAGTTATTAAATATAATATTTAAGTCATTGGTGTAACACCATCAAATAAAAAAGATTTAATTTTCTACTTTCTGTTTCTTTATCACAAAAAAATAAAAATGTTTGCTCTTTTCTCAACCAATTTGCAAGGAATTCATGAAAAGGAATACATAAGGCTGCATGACATAAATGAAATTCACTGTTGTGAAAAGCTGTGAATGTAGAACAATTCACACTAAAATTTCTCAGAGGATAGATGCTGATAGAGTTGGATAAAAATCTAGATGTTTCTCACACATGTTCCTCAGTGTAGCATATTTTAAAGCAATAACAGCAGATGTTTAATTATTTAATAAATGTTAGCAATTTTTCTGAGCAATACCAAGTAGATCCCATAACTTGTAGATGTGATGATATTTCCCAAAATACAACAGGCTAAAAGAGTCCTGCCTTCTGATGAGTGGCTCCAACGCTAATTTTTATCTATGAAGTACAAGTGGTATTTTTCTTAAAAGTAGGATGTGAGAAAATATGCTGAGACATGAAGTCAGTCTCTTTTTATTATTCAATTTTTCTTTAAGACATCCTCTATATATGTTGAATTCATCCTTTTAATCAGGTACTATTGCATCCTCTTTTTGTAAAAAACTGTGATGATGAAACTTATTATGTGGGATCACTATGGATAACTTTTATGCACTTAAGTGTTTGAGAATGGCCAATTCTTAATGTAATTGTGCCTTAGTAGACTAAAAAGAATTTACCTTTAAGGAATCACTGAACAAAAATAAATAAATAAATAAATAAATAAATAAATAAATAAATAAATAAATAAAAATGGATCAACAGTAGCAAAACAAAACTAGATCTCTCTATGGAAAAATGCAACAGAAATGGATAAGTAAGTAGAACTCTTGCTGAACATACAAAAAGCTCTGGCTTAGTCCAAACCATTCAACAAATATGAATATGGTAGTGCACAGCTATAATTTCTGAGCTCTGCCCGAGGTGAGGATGGGAAAGTGAGAAGGTTGAGACCACTCTCAGTTCTATTACGAGTCCAAGGTCTGCCCAGACAATGCCAGATTTATATCCAAGAAAAAGAAATGTGATATATAATGTTAGTAGTAGTTGGAATGCTTATCATCTCACGAATTAAGAAAAGAACAGTATTCTCAGCAAGAATTTAACTAAATGTCACACCTAAAATAACACGCTGCAGGTAATCACTTCTATTATCATAAAATGCTGTTTGGATACAGTGAACAAAATTGTGAAACCTAATAAAATGATAAAATATTTTAGAGTGTAGTATGACTATATTCAATTGAAAAGGCCAAAAACATGAAGAGAAATAGGGTTGACTGTTTTAAAAGCTGAAAGATTAAAGACAGAAATGTAGGTAACATGCACAAGTACAGCCAACACATAATCTGTAAAAGGCCAACAATCACGTAACTACCATTTGCAGCTACCATAAATCTACAAACAGGATAATCAATACCAACTTTTCATTCAAATAACATGAAAGTTTAAGAAGGACCATAATTTTCAAATGAAATATTTTATTAGTACTCTAAGAATTTCATATAATTATTTGATCATATTTACCCTCTCGCTCCAGTCTTCCCACATCCACATTTCCTCCTACTACACAGACATAAAGATTTGTGAATATGTATTGATGTATGCAATTTACCATGGAGATACACCTTATAATTATAACTCTCCACACATTTGATGTAGCTATTTCACTATTGTAGGGTGTGTGTGTGTGTGTGTGTGTGTGTGTGTGTGTGTGTGTGTGTGTAGTTCATCTGCACATATGTGTGCTTCTCTACAACTGTGTGAACACAGAGACCAGAGGATAACATTGGAAATCTTGCTCTATCATTATCCTCCTTATCCCATTAAAATAAGACCTCTAACTGATCCTGTGGGTAGTTTGGAGACCAGCAAGCCCCAGTGATCTGCCTCTGCCTCCTCCAGTGCTGTGAGGTCACACCCAGCATTTTATTGTGTGCAGGTGATTTAACTCAAGTCTTCAGGTTTGAGCTGTAAACACCCTATCAGCTAAGCCATCTCCTCAGATCTACTATTTCAACTTAAAGTCTTATGCAAATAAAAGAAAAGAATACATAAATAATTAACAACGTTTAAAATATTATTTGTTATAAAGATATACATAGCATCTAGATGTCTTTAAATCAACCTAATATTTAGTAACTATTTTAACTAAGGTTTATTTAATTAAAAACTCTAAGTCAATCTAGATATATACATAGGTGTGTAATGATACAAGATTTTTCTAAAGAAAAATCTGGCTTACAAAATTACATGGCTATAATAAAATATTTTTATTTATATATGTATTTATTTAAATTTTTATTCTTCTGTCATACATTATATCTTGCTGTCATTTTCTTCTTCCTCCAGTCCTCCCTGTTCCTCCTCCATTTACCAGTAGAAGGAGGAAGAAGAGGGGGAGAAGAAGAAAGAGAAGAAGAAAAAGACAAAGAAGAAGAAGAAGAAGAAAAAGAGGAAGAAGAAGAAGAAGAAGAAGAAGAAGAAGAAGAAGAAGAAGAAGAAGAAGAAGAAGAAGAAGAAGAAGTAGAAGGCCTTGCAGTGATATCCTCTGAACATGACCTAACAAGATACAATAATAATGGGCACAATCCCCTATATTAATGACTGGACAAGGCAACACAGTAAAGGAAAAGGGTTCCAAGCAAAAGAGTCAGGGATATCTCCTCATTACTATTGTTGGGAGTACCACAAGAACTCTGAGCTACAACACCATAAAGTATATAAAGAGAACCTATATCAGACCCATGCAGCATCCTTACTTGTTGCTTCAGTCTCTGTAAGCCTCGTGAGACCTGTTTTCTGATTCAATGGGCCTTGTTCTCATGGTGTTCTTTACCCTCTGGCTTCTACAGTCCTCCCTTTGCCCACTTCTGATTCACCTGGGTCTGCCTAGTGTGTGGTTGTGTATATCTGCATCTGCTAGCATCAGTTGCTGGTGGAAAATGGGTTAGATACTAATATATCAATATAGCACAGTATCAATAGGAATCATTTTATTGACTTATGTTTTATGTTTGCTTGTTTGTTCGTATAATCACATTTGCTTCTATCCTGTGTATCTGATTTGGGCTGTCTTGACTCTGTTTCCTCCACATCCATGTAGGGTTAGGCATAGGCCCTCGCTTGAGGTATGGGCCTCAAGTTGGATCAGTCATTTATTGGCCACTCTCACAATTTCTGTGTCACCATTACCCCAGCAGATGTTACAGGCCGGGCACATTGCAAGTAGAGAGCACTGTGGCTGGGTTGATGTCCCAGTCCCACCACTAGAAGCTTTTCCTGGTTAGAGAAGATGGCCAGTTGAGGTTCTGTACTCCTCATTACTAGGAGACTTAACTAGGACTGCTCTGAAAGATTCCAGGGAATTTCACTGCACTACGTTTCTACACTGTGCTCCAAATGCCTCCTTTCATCCATAATCTCTCCCTTTATGTTCTCCTTGTGTCCCATGTCCCTCCTACCCATGCCTGATACAGCCTGTTCTATTCCCTATCTGCCCCTAGTACATCTGCAAAATCGATTCTATTTCCCTTTCCCAGGGAAATCCATGCATCCCTTCTTGAGCCCTGCTTGTTACCTAGTCTCTCTGAGTCTGTAGATTGTAGCATGATTACATTTTACTTAACAGCTAATATCCACTCACAAGTGAGAGGATGCCTTTTTTTTCTTCCTGTGTCTAGGATACCTCACTCAGGATAATCTTTCCCATTTCCATCTATTTGCTTGCAAATTTCATGATGGCATTTTCCCTAATAGCAGATTAATATTCTACTGTGTAAATGGATCACATTTTCCTTATCCATTCTTCAGTTGAGAGACATATAGGTTGTTTCCAGTTTCCAGTTATTATAAATAAACCTGCAGTGAACATGGTTGAGCAAGCATCCTTGTGGTTAGCTAACATTTTGTCCTATTAACTGAGTTCTTTGCCTTACAGGACTTTTCAGTTTCATGAGGGTCCACTGTTCTTTGTGCCTATGCTAACAGTGTTCTGTTCAGGAAGTTGTCTCCTTTGCCAATGATTTCTAGGCTATTCCCTATTTTTCTTGTATTGGATTCAATGTATTTGGTTTTAGGTTAAGGTTTTTATTTTCTTGAGTTTAGTGCAGAGTTATAGATATGGATCAACTTGTTTTCTTCAATATCCTGATAGAAAAGTGCCATTTCTTGAAAATGCTTTCTTTTCTTCCATCCTGTATTTCTGTCGTCTTTATCAAACTGCAGTTGTCCATTGGTGCATGGATTTATGCCTGCATCTATGCTTCGATTTCAGTGATCAACATGTTTTCATACAAATGCCATACATTTTATGTTTAAAGCTTTGTAGTACAGCTTGAAATCATGGATCGTGGTACCTCCATATGATTTTTGTTTTGCTTTGTTTTGGGATTTTTTTAAAGGATTGTTTTTATATCCTGGTTTTATTTTGCTTTGTTTGGGTTTCATTTTTTGTTGGTTTGTCTTTCCATATGAAGGTGAGCATTGTCCTTTCAAAGTCTATAAAGAATTGTGTGGGAATTTTGATAAGGATTGTGTTCAATCTGTTAATTCCTTTTGGTATGATGGCCATTTTTACTCTTTAGTCTACTAATCAATGAGCATAGGAGATTTTTCCACTTCTAATATCTTCTTCAATTTCTTTCTTCAAAGGCTTAAAGTTTTTGTTATCCAGGTCTTTCACTTTCTTAGAATTATCCCCAAGATATTCTACATTATTTGTGTCTATATTGAATGGTGTTATTTTCCTGATATCTTTCTCAGCCCATTTGTAACTTTGTGTATAGAAGGGCTATTTTTTTTTTATTTAGTCATGTATTCAGCAACTTTGTTGATGGTGTTTACCAGATGTAGGAGGTCCCTGGTAGAATTTATGGGGTCATCTATCTATACTATCATATTATCTGAAAATAATAATACATTGACTTCTTTCTTTCCAATTGGTATCCTTTGGATCTCCTAAGTTGTCTTATTGATCTCAAAGAACTTCAATTGCCTTATTGAATAGGTATGGAGAAAGTGGACAGCCATGTCTTATTCCTGATTCTTGATTGTGGTGGAACTGCTATAAGCTTACTGTAAATTTCCTTTATTATTATTAAGTATATTCCTTGTATCCCTAATCTCTCCAAGATTATTGATGAAGATAATGTGCTGACTGAAGAGTGGCTCGGTACCTCTCCCCATTCCCCAGGTCCTCAGAAATAGAGAGCCCTCCTCCCCTACCGCCTGACCCAAGTCTATCAAGTCTCCTCAGGACTGCCTGCATCCTCTTCCTCTGTGGGCTGGCATGACCTTTCAGGCAGAAGGAGGTGATCAGTAAGTGGACAATAGGGTTCATGTCACAGGCATCCCTTACTGCCTCTGGGCCTCACATGGAGATTGTGCTGCCTATAGACTACATCTGAACAATGGGTCTTGTTCTTCTCTATGCATTGTCCTGGATTGGTGCATCAGTCTCTGGAGTTCCCCCTGGGCTAGATTTGTTGGCTCTGTTGCTCTCCTCATGGAGCTCATGTCTCCTTCAGATCCTTCTATCCCCTAACTCTTCCCTAAGGGAGAGTGGGACCAGGAGGAGATGACACAGGGGGCTACAATTGGGATGTAAATTGAAGAAATTAAAAATAAACAAACTTAAAAAGAATTAGCCCTGAGGAGGGAGCTCTGCCTGTTTTTGCAGAAGATACAAGTTCAATTCCCACTAACCTCATGGTAATTTATCACATTCTGTAACTCCAGTTCCAGACAGTCTGACACCCTCTACTCTCCTGGGCACAATGATGATGCACAGATAAATGAATAGTCAAAACACCCATACACATTTCCAAGTAAAATTATAAAAGATTAAAAGATAATTTACAAAGATAATGCTGAATGTATTTCCATATATCTATAATTTCAAACTTAGTAAATATGAAAAGAACAAAGAAGAAAGTAGTTTATACTTTAACATTCTGAAGATAGGAAGTGGGAAATTGATAGGGTGTGCTGAAGTATCCATCCTGAAGGAAACTGTCTCTCTTTTCCATCAGCCATCAGCTGTCAACAGCTCCTTATCTGGGAGCTTAAGTAGGGGCACATTATCAGCTTCCCTATTTGCATTTTGAAATGTTGAATGGCTTAATGTTGGGAACATATTGTGCAGGCTACTAGAATTGCTGTGAGTTGACAAGTACAATGGCAACATCATTTCCAGAAGAAACTATCTCGCAAAAGTCTTTTCCAAATCTTTACAATTACTTTTTTACAAGATATTTTATTGATATACATAGACTTTTTAATGGGATGCATTAATTAAGCTTTATTTTCATATGTTCATGTAGTGTACTTTGATCATATTCACCAACAAGCTCCTCCCTCCTCTGGCATCCTATCCTCTTTCTGAATAGACCTCTATTGGTGTGTGTGTGCCATGATTCTATTTATTTTTATTTTTTTAATATTCAATATCATTATAATCATTGCATTCTACTTCCAATTGTCTTACTTATATCTCTGTACATTCCTTATTAAAGTTTCATTTCATAGCAACATGTATATTAAATATGTTTGTATATTTTCTATATTTTATAGAAATTATGTGAACTACTACTTTTTATCTTCTAAAGACTGGAGAATGGGGTCTGACTTTCGCATGAACTCTGGTGCCCCATATTTGACCATGTCCCCTGGATGGGGAAGCCTGGTGGGACTCAGAGGAATGATAGCAGGCTACCAAGAAGAGACTTGATACCCTATGAGCATATACAGGGGGAAGAAGACCCCCTCAGTCACATTCATAGGGGGCGGGGAGTAAGGGGAGAATGGGAGGGAGGGATGAATGGGAGGATGCAAGGGATGGGATAACAATTGAGATGTAATAAGAATACTTTAATAAAATATATTAAAACATATTTAGAAAATAGATAACAAAGAACTCATTGTTATCATTTGTTTAAATTATAATATGCAAATAGGAGAGAAACAAAGCATCACTCAGTGACTATAAGAAAAGATAAAATGTCTTCTTGTAGGTTTCTAGGACCCCCTGGATCCTTCTACTTTGCCATTCTCTCATGTTTCTCTCATCTAGAGTCCCAATAGGATGTCCTCCCCTCTGTCCCAGTTTCCTGGTAAGTGAAGACTTTCATGGGACATGCCCCTTGGGCTAGTGTGCAGATATAAGTGAGTATATACCATTTGACTCTTTCTGCTTCTGGGTTAACTCACTCATTATGATTATTTCTAGTTCAATCCATTTTGGGGCCCAGGGGTCCTGCTCAAACTATGGCACCAGCCAAGGACAATATGTGCCATAAACTTCAAACCCCTACCCAGATCTAGCCAAGTGAGAGTGGAGAGAGGGGTCTGACTTTCACATGAACTCTGGTGCCCCATATTTGACCATGTCCCCTGGATATGGAAGCCTGGTGGCACTCAGAGGAAGGATAGCAAGCTACCAAGAAGAGACTTGATACCCTATGAGCATATACAGGGGGAGGAAGTCCCCCTCAGTCACAGTCATAGGGGAGGGGAGTAAGGGGAAAATGGGAGGGAAGGAGGAATGGGAGGATACAAGGGATGGGATAACAATTGAGATGTAATAAGAATAAAGTAATAAAATATATTTTTTAAAAAAGAAAACATAAAATTTATTTCAGAAAGCCAGAAAATAATCTCATGTATTAAAACCTGTTAAATAGGAGGATAATAAATTAAAAGTGAAATTTTCTAAAAGCCTCACAGGAATTTCTAGGTATAAAGGACAAAACATTTTAAAGATTGAAATCCCAGATAATCCTTCATTCAATATGAATAAATGAAATTATCAACATCTTGCACATTCATACTGCATGCCCTCCTTCCAAGCCACAAGAATTATTTCCAGAAAAAGAAGGCAGAAGAATTCAAGAATTTAAGAGTCAGAGGTAGTGAATGAATAGAAGAAAACATTATCATCTGGCCACAGCAGGGCTGTGCACAGATGAACTCACAGCAGTCATGACAATGTACATAAGCGTCATGCAAGCTCAGGTCACACCTCATCCCAGCATGTAGAGAAGGATGTTCCCAGCATGTGGAGGGGGCTGTTCCCTTCCCTACTTAAGGAACTATTTATTGCCAACTGATAGCTGCTATGAGTAAGTCTTTTTTTTTTTTTTTTTTTAAGAAATGGATTTCTTGCATTAGGGCTGAATAACACAACTCCAAGAATTCATGACAGGGCACAATTAGACATGATTAATAAGTCATAATTGAGTAGAAGACACCAAGTTCTGTGAAGAGAGGGAACTGTGAATCTGGGAAAGGTTAGGGGGAAAAGTGAATATGGGCAAAACATCAATGTAAGAAATCTCAAGTTAATTGTTAGTTGATCAAATCATAGTCATCTTAATTACTAGTCTATTTTATCACAAAATATACATCCTAGGTTTAGCAGATAGATATGATTATATAGATAGATGAGGTAAAATACTTAGATAAGGTCTTCAAGAACCTCAGAGACCTACAGAATATGGCATCTAAATATAGTTTTATGATTTTTAAGGATTCTTTGACAACAAGACAGGTTAACACCTGGCAACACCCAGCCTACATCAAAGAAAATGATGAGCATCAAAGAACATCCTTATGGAGTTGGCTGCAAACGTGAGAAATGTAGCAGTCACTGAGTAAAATATCCTCGTTTCTGCCAAAACCAGAATTCATCCTGAGAAAGGACAAGCTTGGATACAAACAGTCAATGGTCAAACTCTGCCAAGACAGGGCAAGCAAGTCCTCTATAGTTCCTGCTTCACAAATATGTCTGTCAGATACATTGGGCCAGAGGTTGAAGATGATGCTCCAATGTTATAGAGAGATTTGGGTGACTCTTGAGGCATCAAACTGTCCTGTCCTTTTCTCCTTGTGGAAGCTTCTAACCTGCATTTCCTGACTACTCAGGTAGACCAGATAGTTTAGTTTTACAATTAAGCTTAGTTGTTTAGGGGTTAAGATTTTTTTATGTCTAGATAGACATTTTAAGTTGATAATGATAAGATATGATAGATATTGATTTTCATTCAGAAGTTCAGACATACCCAGATAGGAAAGACATTTTCTTCAAGGCTGTCAAAGACAAATAGCCAAACCACAATGCATGTAACATTTATATAATTCCTGATTGCTTCATGGTTATTTTAGATGGATTTCTACAATTTTATAGTATAATATAAAGATAATTTTTAAACAATTAAAAAATTCAGGATAAAAATAGAAATGTCATTGAAAATGAGCAGGGAAAGCACATAATATTTTTAGGATAATGATGCAAAAATTAAGGCCTATTTGTTGAATCAAATGAAAGACAAGCCACTAGTGAATTAACAGTAAAGAAGGGTTACTCACACTAATAAAATGTGTGCTTTAGGAAAGTCCTCACAGCAAGAAAGACTTTGGTCAAGATATGAATGAGAGACATTTAGAAAAGGCAGGACATTGCTTGTTTTCTTTTCACTGATATGCAATACATAATGAGGCTTGCAGTAAAAGCATGATGAGGGTTTTGCTTCTTGGGCTTTCCTTTTATTTCCTGGTTTCCTTCTAGCAATTGTGGGAACCAACACCATATGGAGCAAAAAGAAGCAGATGGGAAGAATTCAGGTCACACTCATGAACTCCTTCAAATATCTGAGTGTGATTATCCCCTCCCTCCCACCAAAACACACACACTTTCCTAACTTTAAATAAAGTAACAAAAAATACGTCAAACTGTCATAGTGAAAGATAACTGAAGACTAAATCCAGGAAGGAAAAGCTTGGAGCACAATAGCTTCTGTCTCAGAAACTTTAGCAAAGAAACACTTGGTGCCACTGTCTTACAATGCAATGGCTTAGCCTGTAGCTTGAAAACAAGGGTCCTTCACACAGTGTGTCCTCTGTGGTAATAAGGATTACTTCAGCATATCTGTAAAGTACTAAAGTTTAAAGAGAAAAGACTTCATTCTTTTACGTAACTCCAGTTTGATGCCCCAAAATTCTCAAATGCCAAAAATATGATATAGCTGTCTCATTCTTAAGATCCTTAATCCTGGTATAGTCTAGGGGTTTAGTATTGCTTTTGTTTTCTGCAACAATTTTATTTGGTCAGAGAAACTTTCGAAGTGGAAAATATTTCTACAGCAGTAAATGAAATCTCGAGGGTAGCTACTGATGAGGGAACATGCATCAGAAATAAATGGCATAATCATAAGTTACTCTAATAAAATAATTTTGAACAGTGTTTTTAGTCTTGTGAGTTAAACAGTATTTTCTAAGCACTTTATTTTCTACTTGTTTCATTAAAGTATAATATTATATATAATAGTTGGATAGCCTAGGAATTAAAACATCATGCATTTTAGTCTGAGCATATTTTCTGACAGGAAAATACATTTTAGATATTTAGATAGGAAACTTTTAAGATATTTTTTCTAGTCTTTTACCACACACTGTGAATTCTAGATATTCAATCAATATATTCTGTTATGAAAATAGTGTCTGTTTAAACACTTAAATAGGAGATAACATTGCTGTATGGGGAAGAAAATTAGAAGTGGGATTTTTAACATTTAAAAATTTTTTTTAAGATTATAATATTATTGCATTTCTCCCTTTCTTTTTCTCCTTCCGAACCACCTCAATTACCCTATATAATTTAATTTTTAAAAATTCTTTCCTCTTTTTGTTAAATTTTATTGAATTAATATATATATATATATATATTTCTATATACATAAGTATTCCTAAATACAATCTGCTAGGTATGCATGTTACTTGTACGTATGTCCTCCATCATTTGGTATTGAAAATTGATTTGCGCTCTCTTCCCCATAGGAGGACATTTTCCTACTCCACTCTCAGCATTCTTAAGTTGCATATAGTTCTTTATTGTTTTAGCTTATTTTTAAAAATAATTGGTCCAATTACATCCTGTTTGTTATCTCATCACTTGTATATTCCCGTTCTCCTGCCCCCGGCCCAACTCCATTTCTCCCTATTCCCCTCCCATAAAACTCTGACAGAAGGGGACCTGCTCCTGCACCATATGATCACAGACTATCAGGTCTCATCCGGATAGCCGGCTTCCCCTTCTTCTGAGTGACATGAACTATGGTGCCCCAAATGTGACTACTTCCCCTTGGTCGGGAGGCCTGGCACGTAGCTTTTTGTATTAAATGTCAACATTTTCATACCAGGTAGATTATGGTGAGTGTAAAAAAAACATGTAGCAGTGGCATTAAGAAATAGGGCATTCTCATTCAGTTGGATTGTTTTTCAAAAGAATTTAGTTGATGTAGCTAAAGTGTGGAAGAATGAGAGGATGGAAGGACCCAGAGTGCTCAGGAGCCCTACAAGGAGACCAGCAAGGCCAGTGGATCTGGACCCAAGGAGGACTGCCCAAAGTGCTGTACGAACCAAGGACAATGCAAGCAGTAAACCTAGGCCCTCTATTCAGATCTAGCCAATGGACAGCTCGTTCTCCACAGTTGTGGCGAGAGCAGGACTGCCTCTGACATGAACTTTGTTGCCCCTGATTTGATCACTTCCCCTTGGTAGGGAGGCCCGGCAGGCACGCAGAAGAAGGGGAAATAATCTATCTAGATGAGACCTGATAAGCTGTGATTATATGGTGCAAGGGGAGGTTCCCTTTTGTCAGAGGTCTAGGGGAGGGGAACAGCGCAGAAGAGGGAGGGAGGGAGAGAGGACAGGAATGAGAAGATACAAGCTAGGGGGATAACATTCATTATGTAATCTGAATAAATAACAATAAATGTTTTAGAAAGAAAAAAAAGAAAAATTAAACTCATTGCCACTTCACCATATGATTTCCAAGTCAAAATTATCCCATGTAACTACTTTAATAAATGGATTTCTTTCAAAATATTTCTACTTAAAATCTAGAGCTCTTAGTTGAAAAATTGATGCAACTTTCTTCACCTTGACAGATATTTCAACAAATTTCAGACACAAGTAGTATTTAATGAATTTATCTTTGTCAATTTCTTACTTGTAGGATATATACATAAACAGAAAATCAAGATATGTATTTCTTCCGAAGGAGTCACATTCCTTAGTGACACCACTAGATTCAGAAAGCATCAGAGGATATGAAGTGATGACACTATTCATACTTAAGAATACGTCCAAATGCCTAACAGAAAGCGTTATTAACTTCTGTGTGATAAAGCTATGAATTATGACTTAAAATCTGGAGTCCTGTCATTTCCAAGATCATCTACAGATGCAAAAACATGGCAAGTGAAATAGGCTTGACAGAGAATGATAATTATCTTAACACCGGATCTTAGAGAAGCTCAGAGTAGAACGGTGGTAATGAGAGGTTGGGAAAAGCAAGTCATTGGAAAATGTAGATTATGAAGGGGTGAGAAGGAAATATATACTTTCTGTTACATTGTCACATAGAAGGTTAACTTTTGATAATATGTTGTATTTGAAACAGGAGGCCATAAAAAAGAAATTTTACCACTGATAGACTGTGATCAAACAGTGTGTGGTGAGTCCCCCATTAGAAGTCCAGGGGAGGATAATAGGGCAGAAGAGAGAGGAAGGACAGGAACTGGAAGATTAGAGGGAGGGGATAACAATCAGGATGTAAAGTGAATAAATTATAATTTAAAAAGAATAAATTAAATTATAAAAATCACATTATATATATATACACAAATATATATGGTTTTTATCATTATATTATGTGTCTTGAGCAAAACATCACATAACTAGGCTATTTGATATATGCAAATTTAGCAATGAAGAATAACCTGTTACTGGGAATATTGTGACAGAGCCCTTGCCTAGCATACATGAAGCATTAAGTTCAGTTCTCAGAAAATAAGTAAATGAATAAATAAATAAATACAAGGAACAGTTATGCATAATTTACAATGCTACTCAGTACCAATACTGTCACAATTGGTCAACCTTTCATATGCATACCGTACACAGGTGAAGGGCTGTTCACTGAGGCTTTCAGACATGAGAGGTGAGTTGGACTTTAAAGAGGTAGAAGGAGGAATGTGTACGTGGGGCCAAGATGCGAAAAATGAACCCATTAGAAAATAACAATTGTGGGGCACAGTGATGCATGCCTGTAATTCCAGAGTGCAATTGGGAGGCAGAGGCAGGCAGACCACTGAAAAAGAGCCCAGAACAGACAAGCCTACACAGAGCAACCCTGTCTCGAAAAACCAAAAAAAAAAAAAAAAATGTTGGGGCATAGCACAATATTCAACTGTGCTCTAATCTTTATGTTCAGGCCACAAATTATCCTGAGAAACACAGAAAAGTATAGTCTCATGAAAGAAAAAGAATATAAATAAACAAGCTATCTCTTTGTGTCTCTCTACTTAGATGGTATGAAGTATATGTATGTTTCTGTGTGGATGTATGCATTATGTGCATAAAAAAGCCAGAAATTGATATTCATATTCTTTATCAATAATTTTCCACTTAATTTTTTGATACAGGGTCCCTCAGTGAACCCAGAGCTCATCAGTTTAGCTAGTCTTGTCTGCCAATGACACCTTGCTGTGTCCACATGTCATTCTCTCCCTGACAACAGTTATAGACAAATGACGCAGCACCAGGCTTCTACACAGGGACTGGGAAGCTAAACTCTGTTACTCAGGATTCATTCAGCAAGAACATTACTGACTGAACTGGAACCAACCTCCAACTCATGTGCTTCTAGACTTCTAGGAATTAGCATGGATCATTACGTCCTAAATGTGTCTGGAACACTCTTAGGTCTCATTTTTTGAGTCATGGAATTATAGGTTTGCCTGGCCACAGTTTACTAAAAGAGACTCTTTCTAATGTAAATATAAATGTAGTATGGATAAAGATATATTTAAAATTCACATATAAATATATACATCTGTGTATGTGTCTAATTACTGTCTAAGAAGATCTAAAAATGTAAGACTGATGAAATGTATGAGCAATGGTTTGGCGGCTGCAGAGGCCCTGTGTCCATGCTATGTCAACAAGCTGTTTTGTGTTTACATACAATTCAGTTCACAGAGATTACTAAATGGGTTTAAAGACCCATTTTGTCCCATTAAATGCTAAGAACTTATCTGAATTAGTCTGTAGAGGAATTCAGAGCCTTATAAAAATGTTACACACACACATATGTGTGTGTGTGTGTCTGTGGGTATATATATATAAACATATAGTGACTTAGAAATTGTTGGTAATCATTTGTTATGGACTGACAGTTTGCTATCCTGATAGCATCAAGTGCCACCTATGTCTCCATATATACTTTAATTGCTTATGTAATCTTGCCTACTTTCAACATCTTCAAATGCTACCTTTAACCTTTCCTTGTCATGGTAATTTGAACATTATAGTTATTTGTGTGCCTGAGACATCTATGAGACAACTTATTCTATCAGATTTGAAACTTTACAAAGTTTCCAATTAATGGATGTGAGAAGAACATGAGTTACCTTAGGGAAGCTATGCTGTAGCATAACCCAGATGTCAACCTTGAACAAAATTAAGGGTTTTAATTAAATTTAATTTATTGTAAATTGACTTAAATTTGATTTAATTAAAAACATTGAAAGTGTTTGCCATGCTTATCTAATATTAATAAACATTGGAGGTATTTGCCATGGTTATCTAATATCATAAAATTTTCTAATGATTAGAGACAAGAAGAAAAGTAAAAGAAATTTCTCAGTGGTTAATTTGAACATATTCTATTTGCATTAGACTCAGGAAAATTGTGCTGTATAAATCATAGTAAGTAATGCATGGGAGGCAATATGATTTATGTATCATAAAAGCATTTGCATTGCCTGTCACTGTCAAGTATTATCTTTGCAATTCATCTTTTCTAAAAATGCCATTTACTGTCTCTGCCATATTTGTAATGTAGAACATCTGTATGGTTTCATAAGCTGCACATTGCACACAGCTGCTCGTTGTACTGCCTGCAGCTGCAGCATAGTTTGCTTAGTAATGCCTGGGCTTCATATTTTATCAGTGAGAAGGAAACTATGAAGCCCAGATGGCTTATATTAATTATGTGGTAATAGGTGCTGGCTTGTCTTCTATTTCTCAGCAGGACTTCCATTGATCTCAGTTCTGTCAGGAACTGATACATGTTCGTGGACGAGTCACTTTGCATAAATCTCATTTTCTTTATCAATGTAATGAACATGCCAGTTTCAGCCTGTTTTTTTTTCAAGCTCCATATTTATGAGGCTACACAGGAGCATCTGGACACAGGACTGAGTATTATAAGCAAACAGGTTCTGGTTTGATAGGCCTGTCTTACAAATTTTTAGGTTTGGCTCCATAAACCAAACAGTCACCAGCATGGCTGCCTAATCAGCAGCTAAAGAAGGAGCAAAGGGCAGAAAGCCTAGTAGGCCTCAACCTCCACAAATAGCCACAACCCACTGGGGAAATGACATGGGGGAGGGGGTGGGTTATTTGAATAAATTACTCTTTCAACGTACATCAATGTTCAATGATAGTGGCTCTTTGTTTTGTAAAGATTTTATTCCCTAGTATGAAGAAAATTAGCCACTACAAGAAGCCAAATAACTCTGTCTAACATTTCCTTGAGAATGGATTTCATAATCACACTGATTTACAACTTCTTCATTGGGGGTAGTCTCCCTCTTTTTGGATTATCTGGATTTAAAACATGGAGACTAGTAATGGTTACCATCTGATGAGATAGATTGCTACTCTGTTCATTTGGTATCTGATAAACAAGATGTGTGCTCCTTCCTAGGTAAGACTCTTTCTCCAACTCTCAGCTTTCCCTATTGTCTGTGCTTCTTTGTATAGGGTTGAGGCCACCTGGGCTTTTTGCTGGAGTGTCCCTTGGTTACTTGATGCTTATGAAGTCATATTGGTGAGACCTTATAGGAATGTCTTGTGACATTACCAGGGGATAAAGTGTCTCAACAAATTCCCTAATCCATTACAAAGTTGTTGTTAAAATAAAGAATAAGGAAATGACTGGATACATAATAATTCCATATAGCATCCTGATTATGAGTGAGGAGCCTTGTCCACATTTTCATGCTACAGAAAAAAAAGTCAGTTTAGTCTGCTTCTACTTTTTTAGCAAGGTATATAAAAGTAAAAATATACATAGTATAAACAAAATTCTCCTCAATTCTCTCCAAATTGTCCTGAAAATACACAGGTTGAGAAAATGAGAAAACATAAGAAGAGAACATGGATATAGTTAATGGAAGCTAGCACAGATCAAGAGTTATTAGATATGCCTCAATGTATGCTCTTCATTTTCAAGAATAGGGCGAGACCGTTTCCTTCTTGACTTGATTAGTATGTTTTTTTCTTTCTGCTTCTTCTTTTCTTAAAATTATTCTACCAAAAGTAATGTTTTAGTGAATCATATGTGGGGACCAGAATCTTTCTTCAGTTACTTAGTTGAAGATCAAATGAGCCCTCGTGGGGCAAGGCCTATAATCCCAACGATTTTAGAAGACAAGGTAAGATTTCTATTTCAAGCCTACTGGACTACACAGTGAGACTGAAACCAAGGCCAGTCTGGGCAACTTAGTGAGACACTGTTAAAAAAAAAACAAACAAGATTGTAAAATCTTTGTGTGTAGCTCGTTGAGTGAGTACAAGCATCACATGGATGATTGTCTGGATGTGTGTATATGTATATACAGATAAGTGCACCCATGGGTACACATGTGTATGGTGTCTTATAGCATGTGTTAGTACTTTACTTGATCACTTTCCATCTTTATTTTGGGGACAGAGTCTTTAACTGGACATGAAGCCCAACAACTGGTTAGGCTGGCAAATCAATGAGTTAATGCCAGTGATTTATCTATGCCAACACTCCTAGTCCCTGGGATTACGGGAGTGAGTTGCTACCACAAACTCTTTTAAATTTACCCTGGAGAAGTGAGCTCTAGTCATTGTGACTGAGCCTCAGGCACCCTGATTATTTAACCAACTGCACAGCCCTGAGTGGCCAAGTCCTAATGTTCATTTAAAAAAAAATCCCAAATCACCACTAAAAGCAAAGAAGAGTACCAGACACAAACTGATCTCCGTTGTAAATGTAACATAGGAGTGTTATTGTTGAGATTGTTGTATAAGACACTATGATGCAAAAGAAAAAAAATGCTGCAACGCTGTTGTTCTGTGAGAAAGCATTGCAGTGTGTGTGTGTGTGTGTGTGTGTGTGTGTGTGTGTGTGTGTGTTATTACAGTGTATATCAATCTCTAGAAATAGGTAACCATGATAATATATACATATTACCAAAGGGAATTCTACAGGTTGGCTTACACCACAGGGGTTTAGAAGTCCGATGATGACTCCCACTACATAATGGGAGCAGCTTAGTAGCTGCTCTCTCCAGGAAACTAATGACAAAGCATTCCCATCTGGTGGTGAAAGTCTAGGAAACTCCAATTGTCTAGTCTTAAGTCATGGCAGCCATAACAGCAGTAGGAGCAGTAGGAGGGACAGCAACCGACTAGCAAGAATCTAAAACTAAATGATTTCTTATTTCTAGGACCTCCTTATATCTAAGTCACCCACTGGAATATGCTGGCCATTATAAGGAAAAATCTTTTCTCCTCACATAACACTTTCTGAGAATTCTAGCATAGACCTTCCAAGAGTTGTGGCTCTTACTTTATTCTAAAAATAATAGTCAGTAGACAAACATGGTTGACCATAACAGTTATTACATGTGTTTATGTAAAATCCTACACATACACACAAGCATATGCATAGGCATACATACACATATGTATACATACATATGTATAAGTATATGATTTTTTCTGCAGATCTCATCCTAAGTAAAACCAGAAAAATAACTAAGGAATTTGTACATTTTTATTTTTCCAGAAAAAAATTTCTTAAAAGTAACAGGCATTCTTAACTTTACATTGAAAAACATACATTTTATTCTTATATCAAATCCTGATTTGTACTTTAATATGTTGGATAGTTGTAATACACAAACTGCTGATGTAATTGGCTTCTTAACCGTTTGTGATGTAAGCATGTGGTTGATGCCTCATACTGGAAATGCAGAGAACTGACTTCTCACTGGCAATAGGGTCATGGTTAGTAAAGGAGAATCTAAAACCACTAATTTGTTAAACCAGCATATTTCCTAATAACAGTCTATGCACATTTGTTCTTATAGCTACAGATAATTATAGTCTTCCATCTCATTAAAGAAACTTTACCACAAATGGATCTCACGAGCAATCAAAATGCATAGCTGTGGATCCTAGTGGATGTACCTACAAAGCATTCCCTCTCTTAAAATTCAGGGACTGACTACTTTGGAAGAGGGCATGGAAAGATTGTAAGAGACAGATGTTCAAGGAGCTTACTCGGAGATTGCGTCTTCCAGCAACATCAAAAGCAGCACCTGTGAACTCTCACCAATATACCTGGCCAAATGTGATGTGAACAAGAATGTTAATCCATGAACATGTAAACAGTCTGACAAAAGCCCATGCGTCCACAACCCTTCACAAACAACTATAGGCAACTGTGTAAACCTAGAAGCAAAAGAAGTGTCCTTATTTACTAGGGAAGGGAGCACAATTGGATGTCCATAGCCAAAGGATCAATCCTGAAAACATACATACAAGTAGCATTATAAAAACTGAACAGGTTATAGTTAGAGATATACATGTATATACTTAAAATGTGCAATAATAGAATTTGAACCAGAATGGGGAGGGTTATATGGGAGGATTTAGAGGGAGGAAAAGGTGGGAGAAATGCTGTAATAAAATTGTAATATAAAATTTAAAACACAATATTTGAAAAAGTTATCAGAAATAATATTTAAAATTGACACGAACAAGCATACAAATTTTAACATGAAAGCCTTCTTCATGTTCTTTCAATTCATTGGCATTCAGTATAAATGACATTCTCCGTGAAGATGTTAAAGATATTTTTCAAATGACTCTCAAGTTTATATTCTGGATTAACTGCGTAAATACTGACATAAACCATGAAACTCATTCCATGTCTTAAAATAGTAAAAACCTATAATCACTCTCAATCAAGCATTTTAATATATGTCATGGTTAGTTATGGTGCTTATTCTCTCTTTACAAGATGATGAAAAAATATTTGATGAGTTGTGAGGACAAAGCTTGTTCTGATAGTGTTTAATTGAATGAAACACATTAACTTCCTATGAATGGATATTCATAATAACTGTAACAGTATGCATAAAGTAATTTGGTCATCTTTATTTTAGAGTGGGCAGAGAAATACAATATCAAGTAACTTTTGCAATGTTTCATAGTAGATGGAAAAATGAGGATAAAATTATAGTTGGCTGCACGTGGTGGCGCACGCCTTTAATCCCAGCACGTGGGAGGCAAAGGCAGGTGGATTGCTGTGAGTTTGAGGCCAGCCTGATCTACAAAGTGAGTATGGGCCAAGCAAGGCTACACAGAGAAACCCTGTCTCCAAAAAAGAAAAAAAAAATAAAATCAGGCAGATGATGTCTGAAGACTGCAATACACCCATTCCGAAACCCTGATATCAAGGAGCAATCACAACTGACATTATAGTAGAAAGTCTTTTTTAATATATTTGAATTAGTTAATTAATTAATGTGTGTATACTGTGGTGTATGTGCCTGTGTGTGTGTATGTATGTGTGTACTAGTGTTTGTGTGAACTAGTACATGCCCATGATGCAGACATGCATGTTATGCTGTCTGTGCAATCATCAATGAACATTTCAGAGACTTCATTTTTCCTTCCTTAACATAAGTCCAGAAAGTCACCATCCTTAAGTGGCAGGCATCTTTGCCTGCTGAGCCACTGATGTAAAAAAAAAACACCAATTGTTAGATGCTGATTTATTGATAAATTTAGTGATTTAGTTACTTAAAGAAATGCATTACTGCCCATTTGCCAAACATGGCTTCACCTGCTACCTGTGTCAGAACGACCTGGAGAAATGGCTGAACCGATGGGTCACCACACTTTACAATCTGCTGACTGCAACATATGCTTCTGTAAAATCTTGCTTGCATGGCATCCAACTTTGTGGTTTTGGAATACAAAATAAGAATGCAAACTGGACCCGAGATCAAAGCTTTTCAGAAACTGTCCTGGCTTAAGTGCACCAGTGATATCTCCCTCCTTCCACTTTCATTGGTATCGGAATATTTATTTCAGAAAGAGTCCTGCAACACCGTCTCACCTGATCTTAAACTTCTATTTAATAAACATGTACTAAATCAATTCATGTATATTGGAATCTCAAGTAATTATGCCACATAGCATATGAAGGTTTTAATTTAAAATCATTCCCTCTTCTTAGTGATGCACTTCTCTAAATGCAGGCTCTATCTGTTTGCTTCTTGTCTTTCGTATCTTTAGTTGCTTTTGTTTTGAACCAATATGATGTATGTTTTCAATGAGTAAAAGCTGACTATATTTTAAGTTCTCCTCTCTTAACTTACCAGCAACATATTCTTTTTTTTTTTTCTTTTTTTCTTTTTGGTTTTTCGAAACAGGGTTTCTCTGTGTAGCCTTGGCCATCCTGGACTCACTTTGTAGACCAGGCTGGCCTCAAACTCACAGCGGTCCACCTGCCTCTGCCTCCCGAGTGCTAGGATTAAAGGCGTGTGCTACCACACTGGCTTCAGCAACATATTCTTAAACAGGATTTTCACAGATGCACCTGTAGGGCTCTGCAATTCCCCAGAGAGAACCAGCATGTTAAAGTGTGATCACTTTCGCCACCACCATCGATTAGACCGCAAATCTTGAAAGTTTATACACTTTCAAAATCATGCATTTTTCTGGGACTCTAACTGACATTCAAAGGAAAACAGAATTGCATCAGTTAAAAAATATAGTATTCCCAGACCCATCTTAATTTAAGCTAAGTGATGAATAATCTTTATTATATTTTTTTCTAGCGACCATAAGGGTGAAGCATAGAAATGTGGAGCTGTGGCGTACCCCTAGATTAGAGAACCTCCCTGGAAGGACTGCCAACTAGAGATGTTGATCATTGGGTATGAGGCATCTCAAAGCAACACCTATACCAAATAAGCCAGCAGTCTTATAGGTGAGATTTTTATGGATATGGCTTTTGATATTGCCAGGAGACATAATTGCACCATAAGCTCCCTGATGCTCTTGCTCTTACATCTTTCCACTAACTCTTTCACAGTGTTCTTTGAACTTTAGGTAGAGGAGCGTTGTGTAGATTTATCCCACGGCTATGCATTTTGATTGGTAGTGGTTTTCTGTAGTGGTCTTGCCAAGGAAAGTTTCCTTGTTGAGAGAGAAAAACATAATTAATCTGTTTTTGTTTGGTTGGGTTTTTTTTGTTTGTTTTTTTTGTTTTGTTTTGTTTTGTTTTTGTTTTTTTTGTTTTTTTTTTTTTTTTTGGTATGCAATAAGTAACTCTCCTGTCTGGGTAACCTTTAGAGAGCCCTGCTGAAAGTAAAAGGCAGAGGTTTTAACTTACCTGCGAACATAAGGACAAATGTGTATAGATTGTTATTAGGTATAATGCTGATTTAGCAAATTAATGGTTGAAGATTCTTCTCCAATGACCATGATATCATTATCACTAATTTGTTAGATAAATTTCCAGTACCAGGCATGGTATGCTTCTTGTTGAGTGGGTCATAAATCCAATTAGAGAGCTGTTTGTTATTGCCAAAGTACATGTGCTCCTGCTATACCCAAAGTGTTATCATGCCATTCTGGTTGTTGACGAAGTTCGTAGACATCATATTTGGGGAATAATCTTGGCTTACTACTCCATTTGGAAGTATGCATATCACATTATGGTCTCATGATGGTAGCCCTCTGGGAGGAACCATTCAGGTAAGATCAAGCTCAGGAGACCCAGGGCCCTTTTTCCATAGTGTAGGGTATCTTCAGCAATATGATCTTACCTTCCATCTCTGAGGGTAACTAAGGGCAATATCAATATTCTGTATGTTTCCAGAGTATCTTAGAAAGCTCTGGCCAGCAAATTAAAAGAGGGTTTCTTATAGCTAGACTTTGGGCTACTTTCTTGGGTCTGTTTTCTACCACCCTACAATATTCTATCCCTTTCATCCATAAACATTAGGGAGGAGAGAAATATGTTTAGAGGGGGACAGAGGGCATCCATATCGTTAGACTACTTCCTGCTGATTAGGGGCATCAGGATACTTGGGGCAAACTTGATCTTTTCCCACCAGCAACCATCAATCCATCAAACAACATACAGCAACAGCAGCAGAAGCAAATATCGAGCAGTAACAGCAACAAGAGCAAACAGAAATCAGTATCAGAAACAGCAGTAGCATCAGCAGGAGGAGGAGGAAGATGAAGAGGAGGAGAAGGAGCAAGGGGAGAAACATGCCTTCCTATTTGTGCCATGTTTCTTGCCATGGTGGTCATGGACTCACCCTCAGAAACGGTAAGAAAGAACTGTTTTCTTTTATAAATAAATATGTATGTGTGTATTTATACAGTAAACTATGTACACAATAGGTAATTTTAAGTAAATTGTTAATAGAATCCATCTTCATTGTTTTTCAACCATCCTGTTGATATTTGTCTACCTAAGTCCTTTTCCTGTATTTAACTCCCTCTCTCTCCCTAATGAGCCTCTCCAATTCCTCGTTTTTCTTTTTTTTTTTTTAATTTTTTTTATTAATCTATTCTTGTTACATCTCAATGGTTATCCCATCCCTTGTATCCTCCCATTCTTCCCTCCCTCCCATTTTCCCATTATTCCCCTCCCCTATGACTGTCCTGAGGGGGATTACCTCCCCTGTATATGTCATCGGGTATCAAGTCTCTTCTTGGTAACCTGTTGTCCTTCCTCTGAGTGCCACCAGGTCTCCCCCTCCAGGGGACATGGTCAAATGTGAGGCACCAGAGTACATGAGAAAGTCATATCCCACTCTCCACTCAACATATAAATTGTATGCTAATCTTCCCATTTTCCCTCCTCCTACTCTCTTCTGTATTTTCCTCCCATCCTTTCCCTAAGAAGTCCTCCTTTCCCATTTCCATTGTACCCTGCTGCTCTCCTCTCTGTCAAAGGAACAATCATGGTTTACTTCCTTGGCTTCTTTGATTACTAACAGGCTATGTAGTCACATCTGAAAATGTGGAACTAGGAGCCTCCAATAAGAGAGAATATGTGATGATTGTCTTTCTGAGTCTGGTTTATCTCAAACAATGTGATCTTCTATATTCTTACCTCAGGACTTGGATTTCAATTCCTTCTAAGAAATAGATGATTGTTTATCACTATCCAGGGTATTTGTTTGGGATGCATGAAAAAATATTTATTCATTGTGTAATTAATTCATTGGATGGCAAATAAATATTTCATCCTGTAAATTTTGACCGCCTCCATTCATAAAGATTTTTTTGAAGGTGCATGAAGCTTTTTAAATTATTGAAGGGAGTATTTCTCAAAATCAGAGTTCACATTATAATTTCAGTAGATAGTTATTATGACTCAAATAGATACCATTTTAGTAGGAATACCATCTTGGGATCAGAGTACAGAGGCCATTCGTACTGAAACATTACATACAAGCACTGCACACCACTTTCAACAATGATCTGTCAGTGCAATAGTCATGCGAATCTGTTTTTAGGCCTAAGCTTAGTTAATAATGAGAAATTAGAAAACTGATGCTACAAATGATATGTTTACTGATTTAAAACAGTTATTTCACAAAATAGCATCATTTTCATGAAATTAAAACATGCTTTCATTTTAAACATCTACAAAAAATTGTTAGTTTCTATTAGAAATATACCAAGGTAAATTGTGAAAGACATTTTTAATATTGTGTCATTTCATAATTATTTAGCAATAATCATGAATATTGCATATTTTTAACTTTTTAAAATAAACTCATTCTTTGTCTTAATGAAGGTGTTGGAGACATAAAATGGAGGAAAGTAGAAGAAAATAACCTTAAAATACAACATAAAATCATGCTTAAAATAAACAATATGTAGGAAAATTGCACAGTCTTTTCTAAACAAAAGCTCATATAATACTCCATCTGTGGAAAACAGAAATTTATTTCATCATTCTAATTAAAAATAATTTGTCCAAGAAAGCATATAACTAAAAAATAAACAAATTTTATAGCAATATTAACAGAATAATTGTGAAATCATTGAATTGTTTAGCTCATGTCATGTTTTGTTATTAAGTCTAAGGGTTCCGGTTTGCATTTGGAAATATTGTAATAGAAGTTTATTGCTGCTGTAATCAAAATGTAGGTACAGAGGAATTCCAGGTAGTGAACAATTGATTTAATTGGTGGAGATAAGGCATATAACTTAGAAACTAAGAGAGGTATTCATTTCAGGAAATGAGAATAAGGGCAAAGAGCTGATTATTACTGATAATACTGATGCACATTACAACAAATAAATATTAGTTCATATATATAATTATATAAATGTGTATTTTATTGAAAAACATTAATATGCTATTATTGCTTACCCAGTCTCTACAAGAATTGGGCATAGACATAACTGTTAAATATTCTTTTTTTACTTAATCTAAGTTAATTTGTAACCATTCATTTTTTAATGTTTTTCCTGTTATTTTATTAAAACCCTATATTTATTAAATGCCTATATTCCCTACTATATGTAGTTTGATTTTCACATCTGTTTAATCAATTCCAGAACCCATCAAAAATATTAATTAGAAAAAGAAAAGAGCAGAGTCAGAGGAATTCTAGGATTCAAGTGCCTAATGCCTTGGATAATGTGGACTAATTCTAGTATCATTAGAATTTGGATTGTGTTTCCTATTATTAATAGCTAGAATTTCTATTACATTAGGAAGCTGAAGTAAAACCACTATTGACTGAGCATAAATAGAACTTGCATCCTCAATCAACATTTATATTAGATGTGTCTGATGTTCAAAGACTTTTTTCCAAAATGTATAAAACACCCACATGTATCGAGGCTATGAAGGGTGTACCTCCATATATTTCCTTTTTTTAAGTTAAATGATTTTACTTGAGTAAAGAAGACACCCGAGCCCTGCCATTCTCACAAGTGACGCTGGGACGACTCCGGATCCCCTGGAACCAGATAATAGAGTAAGTAGCCAGAGGCCCATGAGGAGCAACCCACCTGAACAGGAGAGCAGCGACATGCACTTGAGGACACCAGGAGCCATATATTTCTTAATAAGGGTTTCTGTTTATGGTTCATTTTATTTCCTGCATTTGTGTTGTTGGTTGGTTCATAAAAATTATCATTTTCATACCTCTTATATATAAACAAGTTATAAGTCTTCATATAACTCAGCACCAAATCAATATTGCTTATCCCCTTCAATATTCATTTATGTATCATTTGACAAAATTTGATTTGTAATATTTGTCATCACTACTGCCAAAGCAATCAAAGGTCCCTATCTTGATGTACTAACAGTAATATTAGTAAGCTAAGAAACAAAATATTTAACAAAATTATAGCTTCAGTTGAAGATACATGAGTGGAAAGCTAAAATGAGTAGACAAGGCAAAGTATCTGGACATGGTACTTTAAGCATGGAGATAATGAGGGGCCAAACTGAGAGCAGGAGATTTAAGCGATGACAGGAGCAGCTGCAGCAAGTAATATTTCACATAAAAAGGACAGATACAAAGGGCTTTTTGTTGCTGTTGGTTTTGGTTTTTTTTTTTTTCCTAAGGGAACTAGTCCAGCTGGAAGAATTCTGAGATTGTTAACATTGTTGGCGAGGTCTAAGCCAAGAGGAAAACCAACCCACTGAGCTGAAGTTGTAGAAATGAATAGGGCAGAACAAGTGGAAACTTGGAAATCACAGGGCTTTGTTTTCACTCTGCTTTTAATAAGAGTGTATTGTGACATCTTTGAAGAAAGGCATGCCAGGATTCACCACGAGCTGTATTAGGACAAAGATATGCAACAATGAGATGAATTATGAAGCAAGTAAGCAGTGACAGTAATTCAAGAATTTCACAAAGTGGTTGGACATATAGGCACATTAAAAGGAAAAAAAATCCAACAGGTTATTTGATGCATTCCATGAGGTACTTAAGAGAAAAAATAAATAAAAGGGAAAGATCATTATAAAAATTGTTCTAACGATTTCAGAAAATTTAAACACTTGCTAAGATTGATTGCCTAACCAGAGAATATTAGAAGAATAGTGGGAGTTTAAGAAGGCATGGTAAAATTATGTATGCCCAGTGGTAATATTTGAGTATACTATTTTGTAGGTATATCTGGAAATCACAGTCTCGAACAGGAGGCACACATTTGGTAGCCCTTAGCATAATGACAATAAATAAAGGTGAGTAAAGTAGGTGAGACCAACCTAAGCGAATAGAAACAGAGATGATGAGATGTTATCAAGGATAGACCGCAGTAATTTGAAAGCTGGGAAATTGAGACAGATATCATAAATGATAATGAAAGCCTAATGACTTCATCACAAGGAAAAGTGTGAAGAAGTGGTACCCCTGAAGTACCCATGTGTGTCAAATCCTTCTGTTGAGTGAGGAGCCTGAGGCAGAATAAGATAGATGCTTATGGTTAGCATATGGTTAGCTTATGGTTAGCATATGGTTAGCATATGGTTAGCATATGGTTAGCATATGGTTAGCATATGGTTAGCTTATGGTTAGTCCTTAGAACCCTATACAAGAGCGTCTATTGCAGAGTCAGTTTTAAAAATGGAATACAAAGCAAATCAATATAAATGTGAGCATATATGCTGGTCAGATTTGGAATGTAGAGAATGACATATGACTCAATTAATATGTTTTCCTAAATTTTCAGTATCTAATTAGAAACTTTTTTCTTTTCCTAAATTAATGTATTTATTTACTCACTTTACATATCAGTCTTACATCCATCCCTCTCCTCCTCCCAGTCCCATCTTCACTTCCTCCACTCCTCCTGTATTCTTCAGAAAAGGCAGACACCCTCCCCACCCTCCCCAGCTCATCAAGTTGCATCAGGACTGACTTCCTCTTTTTTCCCTGTGGCTTGGCAAGGCAGTTCCATAAGGAGAACCATTGGGCGAAGTCAAGTGGAAAAGTGGAAGGAAGGATGAAATGATATAGGGGTGACAAGAGCTCCACAAGAAGACCAACAGAGCCAACTAATCAAATCCCAGAGGGGCCTGTGGAGTCTGAAACACCAACCAAAGGCCATGCATGGACTGGTTGGAGGTCTTCTTCATAGATAATTACAAACTTATAAAGTCCCCTTCAAGTAAAAACAAGACTGCCCAAGCCAAGACTTGCAAGGTTTTGGACATGAGCTGACGTGGGAAACAGGGGATAAAAACTGTCAACCAACGGTCATGTAAAGCTAGGATTGAGTGGTCATGTGACAGAATGGAGACATACCATCAGCCAGGAAACACAGAATGTTTGACATGATTTTTATCACCAAATGGACAATGAAGCTTTTTTGTTTGTTTGTTTGTTTGTTTTGTTTTTTGTTTTTTTGTATCCAGCTGTATGAGAAGATCTAGCTAATCTTTACAGAGGTCTTTGTAAGGAGCAATCACAGGCTATAATCATTTGGGAGGAAGAAGATGTGGCTGATACTTTGTACACATCATGATTATAGCTAGAAGTTAACCATTTGTCAACATCCTTACTCAGACACAAGGAAGTCCTTGTCATTCCCATGATCTGAGGCATTGGGCGTTGGTGCCTTGATATGAAAGAGCTCATGTTATGAATGCTCATTCACACAAGGGTACACTCACTCCTCACAATACACCTTCAGCAATTCAATGTAATTTTCTAAGCAGTTAGTGCTGTCAAGTCAGAACATATACTCCATATACTTGAATGTTAGCAAAAATAGGAGAAAACAAGAGTGAATAAGTCTTTTGTAAAAAGTTTTTTTCCAAAAGAATTGTGTGTGTGCAAGTATGCATGTATGTGTGTGTGTGTGTGTGTGTGTGAGAGAGAGAGAGAGAGAGAGAGAGAGAGAGAGAGAGAGAGAGAGAGAGAAATATTCACGTATTAAGAATTTATGTAGAAAATAGGTTGAAATGATGTAACTAAAGGATACATTTACAAAAATTTACAAAAATTAAGAATATAATTTAAAATTGTGAAAAATACTAAACTAAATGTATAAAAAATGAAGAAAAGGCACAAAAATGTAAAGGAAATTAAAGAAGAAAGAGAAAAGACTGTTAATTTTGTCCAAGACTATCATTTTTAGTTTTAACTTTAAAGATTCTTACTATTTTTATGTTTTTTGGTTTATAAACTTTACAAATATTTGACTATCTGCACATATGCATACAAAGACAGTTGCATATATGTAGAAGTACATAGAAATACATATATATATAACTGCAAACTATAACAAAATTAAACTCTAAGAAAATTACAATCTTATACTTATTTTCACTCTCACTTTCTTCATTAGCATTCCTGAAAAAAATACTACTGTGATTAATTCCACATACTCATCCAAACAAGATTACATTTTATTACATTAAATATTGTATAAAATATTGAATCTGTGCTATTTCCACTAATCTGTTTCAAATTTCTACAATCTCTAATATTAATGAAAAATAACGTGTTCATTTTAAATGCCAGGTAGTACAAAATAGCACAGGTAGTTAACATTCTACATATGCATGGTCTACTGGAACATACATATTGTTTCTGGGTTAGTTGCATCAAGACTTGTAGCCATATCCAAATTCTAGAACATGTAAAGAAGTGTAATTTCTTCATTTCCATAATTTTCAGTTCATATGTAGAATTTTTTTAAATGTTTGAATTACTCTATAATCATATCCATATGTGGTTTATATACTCAGGGTCACTACATTGTTTAAAATAAAAGGTGATTTTCCCTTGAACAATGAGTACCAACTGAAATAGCTTCTTGCTTATGGGTAAGACCTCATATTCTCTTCCCCTCTCAACCAGGACTGCATCTGGCTTGGGTGTAGGCAGGGGCTATGCATGTTGTCATTGTCTCGGAGTTGATATGTGCAACAGTCCTGTTGTGTTTGAAACATTCCAGTTTCTTAAAGTCATTCACGAGCTCTAGCTCTTACACTCTCTCCATCCTTTCTTCAGCGTAGATCCATAACACCTGAGGGGAGGGTTTTGATGCAGACATCCCATTAACAATGCGAGTGCTCCAATCTCTCTCACTCTGTGCACATTGCTCAGTTATAAATCTCTGTTTTCCGAGAAGCTGCTCTGATGAGGGTTAAGTGGAGCACTGATCTGTGAGTATAACATTATGTCATTAAGAGTCATTTTATTACTATTTTCTTTTATCAGAGCATTAGTAGGTTTTCCCTAATCCCATAACATTTCTGGTATCAAGTTTGTGGCCACTTTAGTAGTGTAAGGGATGGGTTATATCTCATGAATTGGATCTCAAATCCAATTTTTAAAATTGGTTTTGAACCTTCTTTAGTGTTTGTTCCACTATTGTCCCAGTGTACCTTTCAGACATGTCACTGTTGTAGGTCCCAACATTTTCAGTTGGATGATATAGATGAATAACATTCTCTTCCCGTGCAGAGTGGCACCTACCAGCATCATGAGCTCTGAATTTCATATCATCTTTGATTTAAAAGCATGAGTTTAGGACAGCAAGATGTCTCAGTAAATAACCTCACTCTACCCAAGTCTGAGAACATGTGTTCTAAATCTAGGCCCATTTAGGACATTGAAAAAGACAGTCAGTTCCTGAAAGTTGTCTTCTTGCGTCTGCACATGCTACATAGAGTGCTTTCCCAAAGTGTGTGAATATATACACACACACGCATGCATACATACACACACGCATACACATTCATTCACAAAATAAATAAATAAATAAATAAATAAATAAAAGAATATTTTAATTGAGTGTGATTGGAAACAATGGAATTTTCAAAAACAATGTGACATCATGATGGAGTTTCTTAATTATTCTTTCAGTCATAAGTATATAAAATAATTGGTTAGGTCCATACTCACAAAATGAAGTAAAAGATGCCACACCAGGTATAAATTCTGTGCTGTATAGTAAAGTTTCTGTGCACTTTTACCTATAATTATTTGTCAATTATTGGAATTATAAGGGTTTATCCCTGAATTACTTTTGGTTTGAGCATTCCTTGATTTCTTAGTTCTATGACATGACACAATTTTGGTAAATGTTTTGAAAGGTATCTGTGAATGACACCGAAGCGGAAAATTAACTTTTATGATTTTCTTTATCTACAAATTCATTGTCTACTCCTTACTCTTCAGAATAAATCTTCCTAAAACACCCCATGTTCATCCTACTGCTATAAACAATGATTAAGGATTTTACAATTATTGATATATGAGTGAGCAGACATAAGAACACTTCTATGTTACTAGATATTTATATGTCAAAATCAAAGAATATTTTCAAGTACAATGTCAGAGGGAAATTTTAAGAGTGACAGTCTTCACGTTCACTAGTAATTTATTACCTTGAAGAAAGCATAATCTTCATATTGTTCTCATTTAAAGTTTCTATCACACTCTCAATGCTTTCTTATTCTTACTCAAGTGCCTTGCTGCTAATTTAGGCTCTAAAATGAAATATGTATGATTAGAATTTTAGAAACACATTAGGTTACATTTAAAATTCAAATTATAACATGCATTTGTATTAAAAGCCAGTTATTGAAATGGATATATTCTTTATCTGGGCCAGGAGTTAATATTTTAAATACATGCCGAACATAGTTTTCTTATGATCTCCATTTTCCATATAAAATGTTTGGCATTAAAGCTCAAAATCTCTAATTTTGAATCCATATATGGTACATAATTCTTGTATATAGCAATTATAATATGATAAAGCAGAAAACCATATCCTGGGCTTAAAGTGTTTCCTTTGACTTTCAAATGAAAGACATTCATCTGATAGAAGACTCAGAGTTCAGAAAGAATGACATGGGATCAAAACTGACAAGGACCAAAATTTTTATCAGTCTTGTTCACTTGATCCCCTATCTATTACTTTAGTTTCTTTTGTGTTAAAATACTTACCAAAATCAGCTTGTGCAGTGAGGGAATGCAGTATTATTAATTTTTGGCTTATACTTCCATGACATTGTCCTTTATTGATGGTTTTTAATACAAATGTGCAAGCATGGATATGGAGGTATGAAGAATAAGAAAGATCATGGACAACCCTACTTAGCGCCTTGCTTTTTCCTGCTTTATCCTAGGAATTTTAAATAACCCATGCTCACCTGCCCAGAGTTGGTATTGTGCACAGTGGAATTGTCCCTCAAACATTTTTTTTAATTAACAATTAAAAAATGTCCAGCAGATATGTTCACAGGAGGTATCTCATTGAAGCTATTCCTAAAAGTTCCTACTTCCCAGGTATGTCAAGTTGATAACTAAGCTTATATCTTACACATATAAACACAGAATAAAATAGAAAATATTTTAATTGACATCAATGCTGAAGACATAATTATGATAGTAAATGTGTTACAAAATATTAATATTTGATATTTATTACATATTAATTATATGCTGTTAAATAAATATTAATTAAATGCTAATTAAATATTAGACTAATTTTATTATTTAATAAAACATTAAATAAATGAATAGTAAAATATAATTGTAATAAAAACATAACCAGCAAGTTTTAACCAGCTTTAATATAGAGAATGTGTTGTTGAAATCCAAATATAGTATATTCATAATGGATCTGGAAGTCATGTGTGGTATTAAAAAGACTACTGAGGGCTTGTGAAGTCGTGGGTCTTGGAGAAGAATCTTAAACTAGCACAATACCCAACTACATTCAAAATATTTATATCAGTATTCATAGAAACGTATACTCCTTGCCCTAATCAAGGAAGCTTCTCTTAATAATAGGTGGGAATCATTACAGAAAACTACAATCAATCTAAGTGCAGAGATTTGTATCTCAGTCTCAAACAATACATCTGTATAATGCCTGTACATAAGGCTCAGAGAAAACTAGAAATTGGGCCAGAAAGAATGTAAATGTCAGGGGATCAGGGAGTCTCCTGCGACAACAGGTCTCCCAGTAAGTCATGAAGTCTCACCAGTGTAATGAAAGTTTTGGTTCCTTTAAAAATCCAGTAATGTTGTATGATTATGTTTTTGTTTTAATCCCAATCATGGGATATGGGACTGCTTCTGATTGTCAGCAGCTACTAACTGTGATGTGCCTCCTGCACTAGCGGGGACTTGATATTTCCTAGCTGCAGATAGTTTAAGTGTAGAATTTGGAGACTCATGAGAGGTATAAATACCAGAGCCCAGAGAGGCATGGGGGACACTCAGAAGGTGTAAGTGTAGCTACTCATCCTCTTACTTCCTGCTCCTGCATTGCTGGTTTGTCAAATGGTCTATCGAAAAGATAAAAGAAGTTGGAGAGACCCTAACAAGATGAAGATTAGACTTACCCAAGGAACACAATGCCTGTAACCAGCAGGAAGTAATAAAAAGATCTAAATGCCCCATCTCCTCATTAACCTTCCATCTCTCATACCTGGTGTTAGGGTGTTAGAAGGGATTAGGGTGGAAAATGGTGGTAGATAAAATAACTTAAACAAAATAGCTTTAAAGAATCTACACACAGGCATGCCTGCCTAAACATATGCTGAAAAGACAGCAAAAAAAAAAAAAGTCAAACTGGACAGGGCAAAGACCATAAAGTCTCCACTCTACAAAAAGTACAGGCAACTAAGGAATGCCGTGAACAGGAAAATAGTCTACAAGCAAGAGCACAACAATTTGTTTATAATACCAAATGGTCAGCCCTGAATGTATATGCGTACATACAAGTAACATCATACAAATTGAGCAGATTATGTATACATATGCATACACATGCATAGGAACATAAGAGTTATTAAAAGGAAGAGGACATGAATTTAGAGATAGCAAAGGAGGGTGTGAAATTATAGAATATAAAAATGTATCAAAGCATAATAAATTACTCTATAAATTGATTCACATTTATGTGTTAAGGTTTTATCATGACAAAAATTATGAAGTGGGATTTTTTTTTAAATAACTCAATCCCTGATCTATAGGAAACTAACTTTACATATAAGGATACATGCATTCTGAAAAATATACCAGAATAGAAGTGGCTATACAAATTTCAAATAACAGAGAGTATAATAAAAATAAATTTACAATAGAAAAACCAGGCCATTATTGGATATATATATATATATATATATATATATATATATATATATATATATATATATATATTCAAGTGATTTAATAATATAAAAAAGAAATACTAATAATAAAAGACTGGATACTCTACTACAGTAATAAGTACAAAAAACTATGAGATAGAGAATAATGAAAGAAATAGCAGGCTTCACAGTGTAGACAAATCATACCTACCACAATACACAAATCACACTACTAAGACAGAGGAAATACACATCACTCTTATACTTGGGGCATTCTCGAGAACTGAACACACACATTGGATTATTGCCATTTGAATTTTTCAATTAAAGGTCACCTTTAATTTTAAATTTAGTCGTAGTAATATTGAAAGTCAGGATAATTAAAATCTGATTAATTTGTAGGAGCTACATTCCTTTGGTTACAATTATTGTTTGTGAAGCAGAGCAAGTTTCTAACCCTTTTTGCTGTCTTTAACATCTAATTTCCTGCAATATGGTAGGTAATACAACACTAAGATTACCTGAAAGTAAGATCACCTGATATTCTCTGATAGTAACAGTCCAGAAACAGAGTCTATTACACATCTGTGTCTGTTTATTTTATAAGCCATAGCAGTTTCAATATACAATGCCAGAAAATAGTTCAAAATAAAACTTAGAACTACAAGTCCATTGGTTTTCACAATGATGGTTCTATCACGGTGGCAGACAACTGCACATCAAAAGAGGAATGGAACATAAAAAAATGAAGATGTACAGATATCATTACAAACTTAAATATCAGTAGATGAATGAAATTATAATCAAAATTGAGAACATCAAAACAAATGTTGCATAGAACAAAACCTACAAGAAGTAAAGGATACAGAAACATTCATACTGAGCTTATATTTTTATACTAAAGAGAATTAATTATCTCACATATACATGTTAACTTTATGGTTCAAGAAACTATAAAATGAAGTATTGTTTTTAAAAAAGCAAAAATAAAAGGGGAGGATAAATAACAGCAGAAAATAGTAAAATTAATTTTAAATTATAAGGATTTATAAACTATATTCTGCATTATATCGGAAATTGCTCAAAACTGAGTACTTATGAAGGATAGACATGTATCTAGCATACCATTATAGAAGTAGGAAATGGAGCAGGAAACCAGTTCTTGTGAGCCCATCTGTCTGATAACCTTTTGGCAGGTCACATCATAGCAGGAATGCATGCCAGAACAAGAGATAAATGATAAGGAAAGAAGCCAGAGAGACCTGAGGGGAGAAAATCCTGGGAGTTTTTGTAACCTCTTTCTCTACATGGGATACAATATGACCTAGATCCTTTCCTTCCGAGGGCAGTGTGTCATTTCCATAATGACAGAAACAAAGTGAACATTTTGGAAGAATCCAGGGCCCAAATTAAACATGACTGTAGAAAGCCAATGGTCTGTGGAGTGAACACCAAGACCATTTGCGCTAAACAATGATCTCTACCTCATTAGTGCTGGGAAAAGTGGAGACACAAATGCCAAAGAATAGTGCTGGGGTCTGATCTTGCAACACCAAGAAAAATTAGATAAAGTTGAAATAATTAATTGAAAGACACAACAGTCTGTAAGTTATGCAAAAAGCATAGAAAGAGCCTTTAGAATATTAAATATGACAATAAGTTTTAAAACAACACAAAAATATAGGAAAGAGAAGCAAAAACAAATGAATTAGGCTATACCACATTTATGAGGAATAAAATTTTACCAACAATGTGAGAAAACAGTGGTAAAGCCTATACCCTGTAAGCAAACAATGTGAAGATATGGAAGGAACTCCTTCAAGCCAGCATTATGTGCATGCAAAAACACGAGCTATTTCTGCTACTGTAAAAAATGCCTGAAATAATCTACTTTAAAAAGAAATGTTTTCTGTTATTCATGATTTCAAAGATTTCTTTTCATAGTTATATTACTCTGAGGCTTTTGTGCCTAATGACAAAGTAGTACAAGACAGAAAGAATAGAAGATAGAGTATTTTCATAATCTTATAATAAATATGAAAGTAAAAATAAGTACACCATGTCCTTAAAAGTTATACCCCAATCAACCAAAACTTATTCTAAGACTCACTTCATAAAAGTTATCTTTTTTTTTTCTTTTTTCCCATCCTACTCTACCTTCCTGTTTCCCTTGTCCCGCCTCCTCTATTCCTCAGAGAAGGCTAGCCTTCCCCTACCCACCTACCTCAGCATATCAAGTCTCTTCAGGACTGAGGGCATGTTCTTCCTCTGTGGCCTGGTGAGGTAGTCCTGACAGGGGAAAGTGATCAAAAAGCAGTCAGCAGACTGAGTCACCCTCCATTTCCTTACTAGTGTACCCATATGAAGACCAAGCTACCTATAGATTACATCTGTGTATGGGGCCTAGGTATTGTCCATGCACAGTCCTTGGTTGAAGCTTCAGTCTGCAGGCAGTTCTGGGCCCTTGTTAGTTGGCTCTGCTGTTGTTCTTGTAGAGCTTCTGTCCCCTATGAGTCTTCTATCTCCCCCACCACTTTTCCACAAGACTTCCTGCACTCCACCCAATGTGGCTGTGGGTCTCTGCATGTATTTTCATCAGCCACTCAGAGGGCATCTATGCTAGGCTCCCTTCCTCAAGCAGAGCATAGTATTTTAATAGTGTCAGAAGTTGGCTGTCTACCATGGGGTGGGTCTCAGGTTGGCCCAGGCATTCTTTGGACATTTTCTCAATCTCTGCTTTATTTTTGTCCCTCCCATCTCATAGGCAGGATAAGTTTTGGGTGTAGGTTTTCATGGAGGGGTCGGTGTGGAAGTATGGGAACAGACTAAATTCCATATGATTTTAAAATGAAATTCTCTTTGAAGTTTCCTCTTTAAAGGGAAAACCTTCTGCAAGGAATGTCTACTGACTTCTCTCAGGAGACCCTCAGTGTGATCGTAATAAAATTACAATGTCTTTAAATATCTCTTGAGTGTTATTTGAGAAGCGTGTCATCAGCAAGAGTGTTTGTGTGCTTATAGAAAAACCAATTTTTAGCACCTACTTATATAGAAAATTTCTTTTGATAAAATTAAATACTGCAGAACAGAAACTGCAGCACAGGAGGGAACCAAAGACATGATAAAGACTAGCTAAAGAGCACAGGAAGGAGTGCTGCACATTCTAATACCCCCATGTCGCTCTGCTCTGCTCCAAGCATTTCCTTATAGCATCCTATACCATGCTAGCTTGACTGAAACTTCTAGGAGAAAGCCAACTGTGGTCTTTACCAAGCAGCCTACCAGACATTTATGGAGGGGTGGTTTCCTTGCTAATAGCAACTTGGGGAAAAAAAAAGAACGAAGTGAATATAATCTTAAAAATTCAGACACCAGTTCCGGACTAGAAAGCTAAAAATAATCAATAAATGGTGACAGCACATAAAGAATGAAGTAAGAACCAGTTTTCCGTTCCCAGCCAAGTGTATATATACAGACTGCCTGAAAACAAGAGTTCAGAATAGTCATCTTGAAACCTAGCGGGCTACAAAAGAATGCAGACAGATATCCACATCAGTTCAGGAACATGTACCTGAGAAGAATAAGAATAGCACAAGGAAAATGTCTTTCAAGTGAATCAAATAAATCTTAGAAATGATGAAAAAAAAATCAACAACAAACCATTCAGTAGAGAAGTTAAGAGAAATATTTATCAAGGAAAATTATGAATCCGAGATCTTGAACACACATTACCCAAGCAAAGGAATCCAAGAAGAAAGAAAAAGGACTAAAGAAGAATAAAGTAAATCTGGAAGGCATTAGTGACAGCCTTAAACAAGTATATTGTAACAAAACAGCACAAACCAGGAAAATGGCTGACAGACTGGAGAAAGAAATTAGCATTAAGTTTATTTTAGAGATAATGAGTGGAGAGTGGGGTCTGACTTTCACATGAACTCTGGTGCCCCATATTTGACCACATCCCCTGCATTGGGATGCCTGATGGCACTCAGAGGAAGAATAGCAGGTTGCCAAGAAGAGACTTGATACCCTATGAGCATATACAGGGGGAGGAGGCCCCCTTCAGTCACCGTCATAGGGGAAGGGAGTAAGGAGAAAATAGGAGGGAGGAAGGGATGGGAGGATACAAGGGATGGGATAACAATTGAGATGTAATATGAATAAATTAATAAAATATATTCTTAAAAATTCGAAAAGAGATAATGATAGAAAATTCTCCAAATAGATTTAATTTCACAAAGATTTAATAATCTCAAAATGAAGGAGGAAATTTCAAAAGCAGTAAAAACAAAATAACAACACAAGAAAAACGATGACAACAAAAAGCTGTGATTCAAAACTGTGATTCATTGCATGTAAGGGCACTCCAGAAATGTGCCAGCATATTCCATAGTAGAAATCTCGTGGGAAGAGGGGGATGAAATGTTCAAATTGCCAAACAAGAATACTATTTCTGACAATTTTCTTTCAGGAATCTAAGAGATAAAGCTTTCTTACACAAACACTTCTATCTTAAAATTTAATCTATTTAAATGGAAGAGTTTGTCTGTGAAAATTGAGGGAGTTTGTGACCACCACACTTGCCTTTTAGTGTTGATAAAAGAAATTCTTTAGCTTGAGCGAAACATGAAAAACAATTTTTAAAGTCTACTCAAATAAAAATATTTAGTACCATATAATTTATAAAATTATTTAAATTGTCATACAATGAATAAAGGAAACTAAATATATTTTAAAATTAAAAAAATACTATAACCACAATTATTTAATGGATGCATAATATAAAATGTATACACTGTGAGATGACTAGACTAAAATATTAAAGAAAAGTTAAAGTGCAGATTATTTTGTATGTGGTTGTAAGGGTTATTATCGATTATCAATTGACTCGATTAAAAACTATTCAAGGAATTAGTGAAGCAATCCTTTGTGTGTCTGTGAGTGCACTTTTGGAAATGGCACACTGGAAAATAAACCATACCCCGAATGTGATTATCACCATCCCATGAACAGAGACTCCAAAAGAAATTTTAAAAAGAAACAGAGAAACCCCAAGAAACTTAGAATGTCCCTCTTTGCTGCCTTTCAAGATCCATATCCATGACTGTGACAAAACACTCTGACCACACACAACTTTAGCCAGGAACAGTTTCATTTCATCTTGCAAATGGCAGTCTATCATTGAGTGAATTCAGGGTAAGAACAGTCAGGAACTTAAAGCTAATGCCATAGAGGAAGATGTGCTTGCTCCCTGCCTTAGCTCACTCCCTCAGGCTTTGGAAACTTTTTAATAGAGCTCAGAACTACCTATCCTGGAAGTGGTACAGTGCACTAGCCCCATTTACATCAACTGACAAAGGAGACTAACTCCCTGTAGACAAACCCACAGGCTAATTAGATCTGGGCAAGTGTGAAGAGAATGTAACCTTGCCTTAGTCTGGGGCCCAAGGTGAAAACAGCCTTGAGATGCTTGACCCCACTGAGACTTTCTCTCTACAAACTGATAAATATCTTAGAGAGACCCAGAAAAAGAGGAAGGATCAGTCCAAGACAAAAGACAGGGGCCAGAGATTCTGAGCAGGGTATTGTATTGCCAAAAGGATCCTTGATTAAGAGGAAGAAGAGAGGGGATAGGAAGGACATTGGGGAACCAGAGAGAAAAAGCAGAGATTCTGGCCCATGGCATGGGGAGTTGGAGGATTTGGCAATCTTGGTGGAGACCTCCAGGTTCAGTCCACAGATGGTGCAGTTTCATCTGTTTGATAGATGATCTGCTACACTCCTGAGAATTACACCAGGAGAAGCGCCCCGTGGAACTGATACCCAGAAGGTTTCATTCTTGTTCTCCTTAATCTCCTTCCCTCCAATTTAAGGTAGTCAGGTTGTAAGGGAGGTACATGCCTTTAATAAATCCCTAATAAAGTAGAATTGTTAAGGAATCAGGGCCAACAGGCAAGTTTGCCAGCAAGACTCATACATATCTCATATGCTTCTAGGCTGTGGGTCAAGTTGATAATTAAAGCTGAGGAGGACATCTGCTACCTTGTCACTAAGATTTGATAAAGGAGCCCCTTACTGTCATATCTTCCCTGCCATGAAGACAATGAGTCATAATAAATCTTTCCTTCCCTTAACTTCCATCTGTCAAATACTTAGTATAGAAATGAGATACAAAATAACGCAGAATGTTTCCCTGAATTTGTTGCTTTAATGTGCATGACCACATAATTTAGAGGCTGTTGGAAATAGCTTTTGGGAGGAGTGTAGAAGAGTTTGACTTTGTGTCACATATAAAGCTACAGAATGGACCACCCTGGTAATAACTCAGAATACTTCAGCTATCATTCCAGAAATAAACTGAGGCCAGATAATATGCAGCAAGGCTTCTATGAAAGGAGGTCCAAGGACAGCATTGTATGCAGCTTTGAATGTGAAGCCACAGACCAAAGGGAATTATAAAATGGAGTAGAAGAAGCATAAGATGCTCATTTTGGAAAAGTTTTAGACACTGAATAATCCCAGAGCAAAAGAATGACCATATGTACAGCAGTCACCAGAGCTAAGAGGCAGAGCTACCCAAGGCCATGGAGTTAGTCTGTCATCAAGAGCCCTAGATGGCAGACTTAGGCCTGTAGAATTTGATATTAACACTGACAGGTTTCAGGCTCATCTTGCCCTGATACTTGCTGGCCATATCTAATTTATATTTTTTGGATTGGGGATATTTATGCATATATGTCCACTGTATTGTGGACTCTAGAGAAGAACCAAATAAACTTAGTATAATGAGTGAACATCAGGTTTTAGAGATCAGAGACGAAGCATCCTTTTTTTTTTTTTTAAGCATCCTTATTGTATGGAGTGAACTATTTTGTTGGCAAATTCAGAAGAGAATGACTTGTCAAGGTTAATTTTAATTATCAGTTCAGTTGTCTTAGTCAACCTTCTACTGCTGGGAAGTGACACAATGACCATGGCAATGCTTATAAACAAAAGGTTTAATTGGGGCTGGTTTGCCATTTCAGAAGTTTAGTCCATGTCATCATGGCAAAGAGCATGATGGTATGCAGGAAGGCAGAGTGCTGGAAAAGTAGTGGAGAGTTCTACATGGGATCCCCTGGCAACTGGAAGAGAGAGACTCTGGTATTAGAATAGGCTTTTTTTTTTTTTTGCCTTTTTTATTAATTTATTCTTGTTACATCTCAATGATTATCCCATCCCTTGTATCCTCCCATTCTTCCCTCCCTCCCATTTTCCCCTTACTCCCCTCCCCTATGACTGTGCCTGAGGGGGACTTCCTTCCCCTTTATATGCTCATAGGGTATCAAGTCTCTTCTTGGTAGCCTGCTGTCCTTCCTCTGAGTGCCACCAGGCTGGCAGGTAGAATGGGTTTTTTGAAACCTCAAAGCCCACCCCCAATGACACATTGCCTTCCTAATCCTTTAAAACAGTGCTACTACCTGGTGACCAACCATTCAACTCTATGAGCCTATTGTGGGCCATTCTTATTCAAACTGCCATAGTTGTATTCATAAATGTCTATGACAATAGTGACACACACCTTTGTGTGTGTGTAGAGGGGGACTTTCCAGAGAGTATTAATTGTAAGTGCAAGATCTTCCCTGGATGGAAAGTGAACAGCAGCATTTTATGGGCTGGAGTAACAAACATAAGGAAATGGGAAACAAAGAAGCCAGCAGAGCATCATCCTTCCTCTGTGTCCACCTCATAATCTGTGAAGATGTGAGCAAGTGCATGCCTTCCCACTATGGTTGACTGCATCCTCAGCTGAAGGCCGAGGACTGAACTGTATCTTCTAAACAATGAGTTCAAGTTCCGTAAGTTGCTTCTGATCAGGTGTTTCATCACAGTTATAAGAAAAGTTGCAAATACAGTAATATAGTTCATGTAATCCCTATAGTGCCTTCACAGAAAAGAAAATAAAGACTGAACAAATTTTATCAAACCACAAGTCAATGACGAGGAAGTATTCAGAAACTCTGAAACACTCAGAAATGGTTAACAAAATGTCAGAGTAAGTTCCTAAGAGATAATGATTATTTTAATTCTAAGAATGAAAAGAATTCTCTAATCAAAAGAATACTTCTGAAAGTGTTATTAGACAAGTAAATAGACAAGTGTGTGTTTTCTGCTACAGTCTATTTAGCTTTAGAGATCATATATATGGAAAGTAAGGACTGGAGGAAAATATTTCATGTCTGTGACAAACAAACAAAAATTGTTAGCATATTTAATGAGAAAAATAAGTTTTCACTTTTAAAAGCCATGTAAAAGAAATATATTCATTTTACAATGATTAAGTGGTTAATGCATCAAAAGAGACAATAATAGAGGTTATTGTGGGCAAAACATATTATGCATACAGGTATGAAATCTCATGATGAAATCCAATATTTGTTCTCTTAAGTTAATCTAAATTAATTTAATATTTTTGATATATACACATATATGCATATATATTGACATTGAAACACCTCTTTTGAGTGTGAGATACTTAGCAACGGAATTAAAGTGATATATAGATTACAATACAGAAGGCATAGGGGACTTTTATTTCTTCTTTTCATCAGTAGATAAGGTAATAAACAGAAATCAATAGAGGAACATCACGCTGAAATAGAAGCAAAGAAAGCATTCTATGCAAAGGCAACAGAATACACAGCATGTGCAAACCTTCATAGAACTTTAAAAAATAGCTACCGGGTCACAAGGAATTACATCCATGAGCACACACATGGTGTGCATATTTAAGTAATGTAAATGTGAAGTGTATTTTCTGACCACAATGATATAAAACTATAAATATATGTAAAGATGAATGTATAGAAAACAAATTAAATGTTAATGTATCAAAGAAAAAATCAGAAAAATTTAGAGAGGACAGCATGTACCCATGTGAACATAAAAACTTCATCAGCACTAAATACACCCCAAACCATTCGAGAAGCCACAGCCTAGGGACCGTTAGCAAAACCTTTGAAGCCTGCTAGCTCAATGGGTTTGTAGATATTTCAAATCTCTTTAACTTACACACATGCAGATTAGACTATCTGACAATACCAAGCTACATGTGGTAGAACACTCTTTCAAACTGTAAACCTAGAGTCTATATGAGGCAAACTATGAGCATATAAGGGAAAAATACCCACGGATATTAACTAGTTAATGGCCAGACTGCATATTCCCAGACATATGCACTACTCTAAGTAGAAGTGACATCATTCAATAAAATGAATGACTGGGCTAGTATTTTTATAGATGTTATTTCATACAAGACAGTCTTAATGTGGTTTTCACTTTCCTGGCAGCACCTCCCAGCTGCTCCTCCCTTCCTCACCCATCCAAAATCATATCCTTTCTTTCTGGATCATTAGATGACAAACCAATAATTAAAACAACAATGACAACAATAATAATACCAAACAAACCAGAATAGGACAAAACCAACAGAAAAAAAAAAGAGTAAACAAACATCAGAGGAAACACAAACTGAGAGGCATATGTTCAACTCATTCCAAAACCACACAAAAACAAATTGCTAAATTTAGTATATAAGCAAAACATTTTTTTTTATTAATTTATTCTTGTTACATCTCAATGTTTATCCCATCCCTTGTATCCTCCCATTCCTCCCCCCCCCATTTTCCCATTATTCCCCTCCCCTATGACTGTTCCTGAGGGGGATTACGTCCCCCTATATATTCTCATAGGGTATCAAGTCTCTTCTTGGCTACCTGCTGTCCTTCCTCTGAGTGCCACCAGGTCTCCCCCTCCAGGGGACATGGTCAAATGTGAGGCACCAGAGTACGTGAGAAAGTCGTATCACACTCTCCACTCAACGCTTAAAGAAATGCTCAACCTCCTTAGTCATCAGGGAAATGCAAATCAAAGCAAAACATTTGTAAGGCAAAAAGAACAAAATGCATTATGACACACACAAAAATTCTCCAAACATACCATTGAGTTAGTTTTGCATTGGCTGTCTAATGTTGGGCCTAAGACCTACCCTGAGTTTGGTGGGTGGTGTGCGGAGCGAAGCTCCTAAAGTGTCCCCTATATAAGGACATGTAATATGACAGCAACTTGTTGACTCAGTGTGTGCCTCATGCATTGCAGTAGCTAACAGCCAGAACCAATAAAGTAAATCTATCTTGCGTAAAGAACCACGACAAAGTCTCATGTGTCGTCCTGGAGGTGTAAAACTGCTTCTTTACTACTCTTCATATCTACTTGGGGTATTCTCTCACCATGCCGACTCATCATGCGGCTGCTATGATTATCAGAATTGTGATGACTTCCCTTGAAATACATTATGCCATGATTTAAAACATAATATAAGAGCACATACTGTGGATATGATGGTCTTTCTATGCCTTGGCATCCACAGAGCAATGGATAGTACATGGCATGAACAGATAACTCATAAATAATTAAGAAAGGACATAAAGATTCAAACAATACCTGAACTTGCTCTGTATGTTTATGGTCTTCCTAGAACTCACAAAATGTTTCCTGCCATGGTGCGATATTCAGATCCCATCAGTTGCAGTCCTACATCAATATAAGGAGATATGTCTCTGAATCCAGTTCTGCGGAGGTCCATATGAGCAAGACATGGATAAGCTTTGTGAAATAGAACGCCATCAAAATGACTGGTCCTTGGATGGCCTTGGACAGTACATGATTTCCTGCCCCCTAACTCACACACACACACACACACACACACACACACACACACACACACACACACACACACGGGGGCGGGGGAGAGAGAGATGGAGGGAGGGAGGGAGGGAGGGAGGGAGGGAGGGAGGGAGGGAGGGAGGGAGGGAGAAGGAGAGAGAGAGGCAATATTCAGGGTAACTACAAATGTGCTGAAAAGTCATGAACCTGAGATAAGGAGACACTGGAGCAGTGTGGTTTTTGCATGCCTTTTTCTATAACAGGGCATTTCTATGACCTTGGTTCACCAATCCAAGCATTCCTAATGCACAAATCCAGAGTAGAGTGCTTTCAGCTGTAAGGTCAAGTGGAGTTTGTGCAGATGAGGCTCCATCTGCCCTGAGCAGCTTCCCTATGCTGTTCAGAGCTGGCTCCCCATGCATCCTAGGCCTGTTGATTGTTGTTGCCTATTTGTGAGTAATAAAGTTACTCCTCTTGATTGCACAGCTTGTTCAGTCTCACCAGACTGGTCCTGAGGTATAAGTAATAGGAGTTGTTTTGCAGGCTGGCACAATTTCTGTCTGATGAAGGACGGTAATTAGGTTAATTGCATTTATCATTTGTCAATATGCATTTCAAAGCCTGATGATATATATATATCATCTGATATATATACTCTGATAACTGGGAAATGAGATAATTATTAATGTTAACATAAAATTAACTTGTTTATATTGTTTTAATTAATTCATAATCCATAGTGCTTTTATATCCTCAATTTTAGAATGAAGATACAGTATTCTATTATAAATTTTCACATGTATAATAAAAAATGTATGATCATCCAAAATTACCTAAATTTCTTGGATTTTCTATTTCTATAACTTTGTAATGTTTTATATTATTGTTTCTATGCTAAATTTACAAACGGTGTCCTGGTAGTAGTAAATTCAGCATTTATATTGCCTCCAGCACCAATAATTATTTTTATATATGCTCTGGTATATGAAGCAATGCTCTAAACATATTCAACTGATAAACCTCCAAAAGCCTATGTACAGAGAAATGAAATGAAGCAAATCAGCATGACTTACTAGTTTTTTCTTTCTTTTTTCTAATCTTTTTGTTTGTTGGAGTGTTGCTGTTGTTGTTGTTTAGTTGGTTTGGTTTGGTTTGATTTTTGTTTCTTTGGCTTTTTGATTTTTATTTGGTTTAGTTTTGGGGACAGGGTTTCTCTGTGAAGCTCTGGTCATCCTTGAACTCATTCTACAGACCAGGCTGGCCTCAAACTTATAGAGATCTTCCTGCTTCTGCCTTCCCAATCCTGGGATTAAAGGTGTTTGCCACCACTGCCCAGCTGCCAGTTCTGATGTTATTTCTGGTCTGAGTTTTTGAATCAACCATGTTAAGCCATAAAAATGTGGAATCATCCCTACTTTGCTGTTATTAATGCAGACTTTGCTGTGCCTGTTCCTACTCAGCTAATTAGTGTAAGGCTCATATTTCCTAATGCTCACTGGTTTGGGTAAGGAGAGATTACTTCTTCCCTTTCCTCTGAATAACTGTGGCATGGTATGGGGAAAGACTATCCTAGGGGATTTCTTATTCTGGGTGTTTTCATCATCTGGTCCCATGCCATAAGACATGTCACAATCATCTTCAGCAAAACTGGAAACAATTAAGGTCATTTTCAGTAATACTTTTTTGACTTTTTTATACACTTGTTTCTTTATTCTCTTTACATCCTGAACGCAGCCCCCTTTCTCCTCTCCTCTGAGTCTCACCTCCCTACTCTCTTCCCCCTTCCTTCCTCTCCTTCTTCTCAGAAAAGGGGGACGTCTCACTCCAACTATATCAATGCACCTAGGGACATCAAGTCTCATCCGTACTGAACGAATCTTCTTCCCTTGAGGCCAGGTAAGGCAGCCCTGTTATTGGAAAGTAACCCAAAAGCAGGCAACAGAGTCCATGTTAGAGATGGACGCCTCTCCACTTATTATGGGAACCATATGAAGACCAAGCTACCCATCAGTTACACATGTCCATGCATGCTTGTTGGTTGGTGATTCAGTCTCTGTGAACCCCCATGAGACTAGGTTAGTTGACTATGTTGGTCTTCTTGTGGAGTTCAGTAACAATTTTAATTGTGTAAACCACTTTCAGAGTTTATCTCCTTAGAGTTTAGAAATGAAAATCGTCAATCATATACAATTCTAATCATTTGTAGTAAGGAATTGACCCATGCCTTTATTATTACAAAATACCACTAAGAAGTGTACTATTTTCTCACTCTGGTAATAGATCTTCTTGTTCATTCATATTTAATCAAGATTTTGTAGTATAGGTGCACTAGAGGACATGATGAAAAAATAAAGCAAGCACTCTTTTCCATTGTAATTTGAATTTGATTGGAATTTTTGGAGGGTTCTGCATGCTATATTTATAGCCATCCTATACAAGTTAATGTCCTTAAGGACAAGTTAAGATATAACTACAATATACATGTCAAAGATGAGCCTGGCATGGTGGTGCACACCTTTAATCCCAGTACTCCAGAGGCAGAGGCAAGTGAATCTCTGTGAGTTCGAGGCCAGCCTGTTGTACAAGCAAGTCAAGGACAGCCAAGGCTACACAGAGAAACTCTGTCTTGAAAAAAAAAATAAATAAATAAATGTAAAAGAATAAGAAACAATTATTTAAAATAAAAGTGTAGGGGCAGGAAAGATGGCTCAGGGGTTAAGAGCACTGTCTGCTCTTCCAGAGGTCCCGAGTTCAATTCCCCGCAACCACATGGTGACTCACCACCATCTATAATGTGACCTGGTACCTTCTTCTGGCCTGCAGGTGTACATGTGCATAGAGCTCTCATATATACATAAAGTAAATAAATATATTTTTAAAAATAACAAAGAATATATAAAAGTGTATCCACTCTGCTTATTAATAAATACCGTAGACTGATGTTTTAAACAACAAATATTTCTAACAGGCTCTAAGGCTACACATTCAAGATTGTAATTTGCATGAACACTTTTATTTCATATCCTCTTGTACGTCTAATGCGGCTATCTTCTCTTGAATATTTTCATTGTAGTAAGAGACTATCTCTCTTATATCTCTTCCAATAAGGGTAATAACACTTTCATGATAGCTCCACCCTCATGACATAATTTCCCACAAAGGGTCACTAGCAAAATCCATCTTCAATGTATGAACATATGAAATAGGAACGGAACATAAACATTCTGTCTAGAACATCCCTTCAGCTACAGCAGTGTATTTCCTGTTTCCTATTATGATTTACTATGTAATGTACAATGAGTAAAGAAACTCTGCATCAATGTGGTGTGATCCCATACACAAAAGAAGACTAGAAAAGGATGTTTGCCACCTAAGGAGAGAGAAATAAAATATTTTTTGTTTTATGAGAAATTCCCCTTACTATATAGCTTCGGTTGTCCTAAAACTCAATATGCATACCAGATTGGCTTCAAGTTTGTGACAATTTTCCAGCCTTGGCCTCCAGAGTGTTAGACTAACAGGATTGTTCCACTTATACCGAACTATAATTTCTTTAATCATTGCCTTAGGAAGGTAGAACAGAGTTCAACAAAGCAGCCACATCACTGTTATTATTTTTTGACATGATGTAGACCATAAAAGTTACTTATAGGCTCAGTGTGCAGGAACTATACAGTAGATTTTACAGAACAAATATTGAAAGTATTGAGTATGCCCCTTACTACAAAAGGTGACCTAGTTCAAATGACAAACTTTTAAAATTTTATTTTCATTTTTATTTTTATTGAAAATATAATATATTTTAATTAAGGTTTTTCATCCCCAACCCTTTCTAGAGCCTTCCCATTTCCCCTCCCACTCAAATCTAAATTATGTTCTCTCTCTCTCTCTCTCTCTCTCTCTCTCTCTCTCTCTCACTCTCTCTCTCTCTCTATCCCTCTCTCAGACAAACAGGCATCCTTTAAAAATAAATAAAGATTAAAAAGAACAGAATGGCACAAAACTAACAAGTAAACAGAAGAAAATAAAATCCAAAGAAAAAGATCAAGAAACACAAACACACACAAATGCAGACACACATTCACACACACTCACACACACATAGAAACTCAATAAAGACAATAATCAAAAACCATAATACATAAGCAAAGAAACTATAAGTGAAAAACACCCAGGAAACATTAGAAAAAAACAAAAACAAAAAAACCTTCCAAAATATTGTTTAGTTTGTTTTGTGTTGGCCATCTCTTGCTGGGCACGTGGCCTGCCCTTACCTGTCATTTCTGTATCAAACTTCCATGAAAAAAACTAAATTTTTGATTTAGAGTAGTTATTCTTTACTGATCATTTCAGGATTAAATATGTGGGGTTTTCTCCAATTCCCCTCTCATTCCTGGAACCCTATCCAACTCAGACCTGTACAGTTCCTGAACATACTGCCACAGTCTCTCTAGCAGTCCTGTTGTGTTCAGATGATCTGTTTCCTTGGTTCCTTCCACCTCACTGGGTCTTTGAAAATTGCTACTTCTTCTTCAGCTGAATTCTGTGAGCAATGAGGGGAGGAATTTGATGGAGACATCCAATTTAGAACTGAGCTTTTCAAGGTTCCTCACTCTCTTTTATTGTCCAGTTGTGAATCTCTGTAATTGTTCACATCTACTGCAGAGGAAGCATCTGATGATGCCAGAGCAAGACACTAATATGATTATGGCATAATGTCCTAAGGAGTCATTTTATTGCTATGTTCCTTTAAGTGACAAAACTTTTTCTGTAAATCTATTGAGGAAACGTGTTTTCATACCTCTAGGACAAAGGCAGATAAAAAAGGAAGAAGAAAAAATCAAGAGACTAAATATATTAAAGATTGTTAGTACAACAAAGAGTATGCCTTCATGAGGTCAAAAAGATAGCTCAGTATTAAAACCATTGTCTGCCAAGCCTGGTAACAAAAGTTCCATCCCTAACACCCACATAATGAATGAGAGAACCCACTCTGACACTAGTTATTGTCTTTAAAGTATCACATTAGATTGTAAAATATATAAACCAATTTAATATTCTGGAATCAACTGAACTTAAACACAGCTATTGGCATTCCTTCTGTCTGCATCACTATAAATGACCAACTCCTCCTCTTCACAAGAATGAGAGAGGAAGCTCTTTTCCCAGTCTATAGGCTGTCGCTTTGTTCTCTTGACAGTGTCACCTGCTTTACAGAAGCTTCTCAGCCTCATGAGGTCCCATTTATTAATTGTTGATGTTAAGGCCTGGGCTGTTGGTGTTCTGTTTAGGAAGTTGTCTCCTGTGCCTATGTGTCCCAGATTCTTCCCCACTTTTTCCTCTAACTGGATTAATGTCTCTGGTTTTAGGTTGAGGTCTTTAATCCACTTGGACTCGAGTTTTGTGCATGGTGACAAATAGGGGTCTAATTGCATTTTTCTACATGTAGACCTCCAGTTAGACCAGCACCATGTGTTGAAGATGCTGTCGTTTTTCCACTGAATGGATTTGGCTTCTTTATCGGACAAAGGTCTAATATCCAAAATATATAAAGAACTCAAGAAATTAAACACCACCAAACCGAATAACCCAATAGAGAAATGGGGTTCAGAACTGAACAGAGAATTCTCAACAGAGGAGTATCAAATGGCTGAGAAACACTTAAAGAAATGCTCAAGCTCCTTAGTCATCAGGGAAATGCAAATCAAAACAACTCTGAGATTCCATCTTACACCCATCAGAATGGCTAAGATCAAAAACTCAAGTGACACCACATGCTGGTGAGGATATGGAGAGAGAGGAACACTCCTTCATTGCTGGTGGGAATGCAAACTAGTACAACCACTTTGGAAAGCTATCTGGTGTTTTCTCAGAAAAATGGGAATAAGGCTTCCTGAAGACCCAGCTATTCCACTCCTTGGAAGATACCCATAAGATGCACGACCACACAACAAGGACATATGCTCAACTGATTCATAGCTGCCTTATTCATAATAGCCAGAAAATGGAAACAGCCTAAGTGTCCCTCAGTAGAAGAATGGATAAAGAAACTGTGGTAGATTTACACTATGGAATACTACTTAGCTATTAAAAACAAGGAATTCCCAAAATTTTTGGACAAATGGATTGAACTAGAAATCATCATAATGAGTGAGTTCACCCAGAAGCAAAAAGAGTTAAATGGTATATACTCACTTATATCGAGACACTAGTCCAAGGGACACGTCCCCATGAAAAACTTTACCTACCAGAAAAGTAGGTCAGAGGGGAGGACATCCTATTGAGACTTTAGGTGTGAGAAGCCTGGGAAAATGAGGAAATAGAAGGATCCAGAGGGTCCTGGAAAACTACAGGTGGGTCTGGGCCCTGGGGTCCTCCCCAAACTATGGCACCAGCCAGAAAATATAGGCAGTAAACTTCAAACCCCTACCCAGACTAGCCGATGGACAGGACATTCTCCACCGTTAAGTGGAGAAGGAGATCTGACTTTCACACAAACTCTGGTGCCCCATATTTGACCATGTCCCTTGGATGGGGATGCCTGGTGGCACTCAGAGGAAGGAAAATAGGTCACCAAGATGAGACTTGATACCCTATGAGCATATACAGGGGGAGGGGAATAGGGGCGGAAGAGGGAGGGAGGGAGGAATGGGAGGATACGAGGAATGGGCTAACAACTGAGATGTTATATGAATAAATTAATAATAAAAAAAGGAAAAAAAAGAATGAGAGAGGAGAGTAAGATTCAAGTTCAAGTTGTTGCTACCACCATGACTACCAAGTTAGCCTCTAATGTCCTCCTAGGGATGAAAAAGTAATATTTTCTCAGACAATATTTTCTCAGACAAAAGACCCAAGTTCACACTTGCAGCAAAAGGAAGTACAGCATAATCCTGAAACTCACTATTATTTGCAGCTTTGCTCATTACACCCACCCCAGAGGAATTAAAATACATGCTCACAGAATTGTCATGTGCACAGAATATACATTTTAATAACATAGGGAAAAAAATCACAGCAAAGCCTTCTTTTTCTGCTTGTTTGTTCAATACCCAACATTTTACACAATACTTCTCTTGGATCATATTTCCTGGCCCGGATGCACCAACCTGATAAACATTTTCAAGACTGAGTTTTTATTTTGAGATATGGGATAGGATGGCTCCTATAGTCCACCTGAATACTAACTGTAATGCTAACACTCTTGTCTCCCAGGTATGTCTTAACCTTAGCCTCCATTTTAAAAAGAGACGTATCCCTCTGCAGACTTAGCAAGTAAAATGGCTCATTTCTCCTTGGTTTGTGCTAATCACCTTGGACTTTTTTTTTTTGAAGAAAATCCTCTATAGTTGCTTACATATTGAAAAAATAAACTATCGCTCCCAATTTACAGAGTCTTTCATTTTGCATATTTTATTCTAATATAAATATAAGAAAAATAAGTGTAAGGAGCAGAAATACCAGGAGAAATTGCCTTCAATTTGAAGTTTGTCTTATTAAAGATTTTTCCTTCCTGTAAGTATTTAAATATTGAATTAGTGTTTCATCAAAGGTACTGATAAGTTAGTAATTTCGTATGTCATAATTATATAATTTTTGAATTAATATGTGTTATTGTACTGTATTAAATGATCAGCATATTTTCTCAATATAGTATCTATGTAGAAAGATAATTTTCTCTAAAATAGAAATTTTATTTTTAATTTAGTAATCTAATTATTTTGCCTTAATTCAGTGTTCACATATCTATCATACTTTATTGTGTTTGCTAAAATCAAAGTGCTGTGCTATGTAGTTCTTTTGTTTCTAGTCCAGGTAACAAACCATGCTCAGGAAACAATTTTTAATGACAAAGTTTCAAATTTTGTTTTCCGTACCAGTGAAACTCCTAAAAACTAACACTATTAAAATACAACCTGAGCAGAAAAATGAGCACCAAAGGGCAGGGAAACAGGATTTTAATGGTCTTTTCTGGGAAAGTGGATTCGCAACCTTTTCAGGCATGAGTGATTCCCTCCCTCTAACCAGCTATTCTTTAAAATGAAGCCTTATTGCTTAAAATCTAGACTTCTCCTAAGGCCTTCGTTAGCATTCAAACAGAATTGGACCTTCTGCTTGCCCATTTTCTTCTAATTCATTCGTTTTAAAATTTCACTTACTGCTGTTTTGTTTTGTTTTGTTCTATGATCTTTAAAAAATCTTTTTTTTTTTTTATGTACTATAGTTCGAACCTCAATGTTATATGGAAGTTCTGCAAGTACTCTACCAAAAAAATAATAATAATAAGCCCTACATTCTGAACTTCCTTTCAGGCATTCATTCTTTGAGAGGTATCTCTATCTGTAGCCCAGTGCGCACGGGAAGACACAGTCTTTCCAGGCACCAGGATGATGCAATGTACGGGAAGTATTCCTCAGCATTTTCTAGTTGCTGCATTTTAAAATACTTATCAGAGAAAAATTTTGTATAGGCCAAAACCAGACAAAAGTGTATGCAGTTCCATTATTTCTTTCTCTTTGAGTCTATTTTTATTTATCTTATCAACAATATCCATACTGTCCTCTTGGCTTTAACACTCAGCTTGAGAGAACAGAGAATTGCCTGTAAGAGCACCTCAATTAAGGATTTACCTAGATCAGAATAGCCTAAGGACATTTCTGTTGGAAACTGCGGCAGTTGTTAACTCAAGTGGCAGGGCTAGGCCACTAAGGGCAGCATCATTCTCCATGCATGTGGTTATGAACTATAGAGAAGGCTTCTTTATCATAAACCTGCGTGCCATGCAAGAAATGTCATCCTCCATGTTTCCTGTCTCACTTATATGGCTGTAGATAATGCTGGACTGCTGTGTGCAGTAGCAGGGAGGAATCACCTTCATGTTTCTGCCTGAACTTCCCCCAGTGACAGCCTAGAACTTGAATTATAAGACAAATAGACTATTCCTTCTTTACCTAAGTGTCTTTTTGTCAGAGTGTGTCATCATAGCAACAGAAATGACAGCACAGTCCAGTCACTGAAGAAGACTACACATTTTCTGAATTATAGTAAGATACCATAGTTTTTCATGTTACCCAATGTCAATCACTTTAGTTAGTAATTTAATACAAATCTGAACCTACTTACTAAACCCATGTAATATTATGAAGTCTTTTAACCAATTACTTCTCTTTTAAATTTGTGTTTAGTAGGATGAATATCTCCCTGAGGCAAGAATGCAACAAAATTGTCCACTGAATAAATTGAATAAAATTCAATTTCAATTCAAGACCTTTACAAACAAACAAACACTTCCCATCACTTCAGCTTGTAACAGGCTCCCAGGATCAGCATGTTGAAGAGGCCCTATTAACCTACTACAGCAGAGTAGGCCTAGCTGAGTGGCGCAGCCTCTGACCTGAAGCACAGCTTTTCCTTCTCAACATGTCCGACAGAGCGTGTTATCTGACTTTTCTTTTTTTTTTTTTAATTTTATTTTATTAATTTATTCATGTTACATCTCAATTGTTATCACCTCATTTGCATCCTCCCATTCCTCACTCCCTCCCATTTTCCCCTTACTCCTCTCCCCTATGACTGTGACTGAGGGGGACTTCCTCCCCCTTTATATGCTCATAGGGTATCAAGTCTCTTCTTCGAAGCTGGTTCTCCTTCCTCTGAGTGCCACCAGGTCTGCCCATTCAGGGGATGTGGTCAAATATGAGGCACCAGAGTACGTGTGAAAGTCATACCCCACTCTCCACTCAACTGTGGAGAATGTCCTGTCCATTGGCTAGACCTGGGTAGGGGTTCGGAGTTTATCACCTGTATTGTTCTTAGTTGGTGCCTTAGTTTGAGCGGGAACCCTGGGCCCAAATATGCCTACCATAATGTTCTACTTGTAGGTTTCTAGGACACTCTGGATCCTTCTACTTTGCTATTCTCCCATGCTTCTCTCATCTAGAGTCCCAATAGGATGTCCTCCCCTCTGTCCCAGTTTCCTGGTAAGTGAAGGCTTTTGTGGGACACGCCCCTTGGGCTAGTATGCAGATATAAGTGAGTATATACCATTTGAGTCTTTCTGCTTCTGGGTTAACTCACTGATTGTGATCGTTTCTAGTTCAATCCATTTGTCCACAAATTTCGGGAATTCCTTGTTTTTAGTAGCTGAGTAGTATTCCATAGTGTATATGTACCACAGTTTCTTTATCCATTCTTCTACTGAGGGACACTTAGGCTGTTTCCATGTTCTGGCTATTATGAATAAGGCTGCTATGAACATGGTTGAGCAAATTCTCTTGTTGTGTGCTGGAGCATCTTCTGGGTATATTCCAAGGAGTGGAATAGCTGGGTCTTGAGGAAGCCCTATTCCCATTTTTCTGAGATAGCACCAGATAGATTTCCAAAGTGGCTGTACTAGTTTGCATTCCCACCAGCAATGAAGGAGTGTTCCTCTCTCCCCACATCCTCGCCAGCATGTGGTGTCGCTTGAATTTTTTATCTTAGCCATTCTGATGGGTGTAAGATGGAATCTCAGAGTTGTTTTGATTTGCATTTCCCTGATGACTAAGGAGGTTGTGCATTTCTTTAAGTATTTCTCAGCCATTTGATATTCCTCTGTTGAGAAGTCTCTGTTTAGTTCCAAGCCCCATTTCTCTATTGGGTTATTTGGTTTGGTGGTGTTTAATTTCTTGAGTTCTTTATATATTTTGGATATTAGACCTTTGTCAGATGTAGGGTTGGTGAGGATTTTTTCCCAGTCTGTAGGCTGTCGCTTTGTTCTCTTGGCAGTGTCACCTGCCTTACAGAAGCTTCTCAGACTCATGAGGTCTCATTTATTAATTGTTGACATTAAGGTCTGGGCTGCTGGTGTTCTGTTCAGGAAGTTGTCTCCTATGCCAATGTGTTTCTGGCTCTTCCCCACTTTTTCTACTATCTGACTTAGTGGACCTTTCTTTTTTTAAGCTTTGTGTTTAATAGTATGGCAAATTGTCTTTCTTATACCTCAAACAGGACAAACAAAAATATATGAAGACTGTTGCATTTTTAATAATGGTCTATGAAGAAAATTTAAAACATCAAATAGATGAAAACTAGGTATTTTTATTTTTATTTTTTTTCTTTTATTTTTTTTCTTTTTTATTATTAATTTATTCATATTACATCTCAGTTGTTAGCCCATCCCTTGTATCCTCCCATTCCTCCCTCCCTCTCGCTCCCCCCCCCCTATTTCTCTCCCCTATGTCTGTGACTGAGGGGGACCTCCTACCCCTGTATATGCTCATAGGGTATCGAGTCTCTTCTTGGTGACCTATTATCCTTCCTCTGAGTGCCACCAGATATTAGAATGGCTACCCCAGCTTGTTTCTTGTGACCATTTGCTTGGAAAATTTTTCCCCAGCCTTTTACTCTGAGGCAATGTCTGTCCTTGTGATTGAGATGTGTTTCTTGAATGCAGAAGAATGTTGGGTCATGTTTATGCATCCACTCAGTTAGTCCGTGTCTCTTTATTGGAGAATTGAGACCATTGACGTTGAGAGATATTAATGACCAGTGATTGCTAAGTCCCTTCATTTTTGGTAATAGTCGAGATTTTGTGAGGTTGTGATTTTGCGATGGTATAGTTACCTATTTCCTATGTAGTTTTGGTTGTAGTTTGACCCATTGGGGTGGAGTTTTCCTTCTAGTAACTTCTGTAAAGCCAGATTTGTGGCTAGGTACTGTTTAAATTTGGTTTTGTCATGGAATATTTTGTTTTCTCCATCAATGGTTATTGATAATTTCGCTGGGTATAGTAATCTTGCCTGGTATCTGTGTTCTCCTAGGGTTTTCAGAACCTCTGTCCAGCCCTTCTGGCTTTCATGGTCTCTGTTGAGAAGTTCGGAGTAATTCTGATAGGTTTGCCTTCATATGTTACTCGGCCTTTTTCTCTTGCCGCTTTTAATATTTTTTCTTTGTTCTGTATATTTTGTGTTGTTATTATTATGTGGCAGGAAGATTTTCTTTTCAGGTCTATTCTATTTGGTGTTCTGTATGCCTCTTGTATGCTCATATGCATCTCCTTCTTCAAATTGGGGAAATTTTCTTCTGTTATTCTCTTAAAGATATTTTCTGGGCCGTGGAGTCAGTTGCCTTCTCTTTCCTCTATCCCTATTATTCTCAAGTTTCGTCTTTTCATGGTGTCCTTGATTTCTTGAATGCTCTGTGTCAGGCACTTTTCAGATTTAAAATTTCCCTTGATGGATGTTTAGAGTTCTGTGATTGTATCTTCAAGTCCCGATATTTGTTCTTCCATTTCTTGCAATCTGTTAGATAAGGCCACCTCTGAGATGCTTGCTTTCTTTTCTGATGCTTCTCGATCATGTTTTTCTTCCATGTGTTCTTTTATGATAGTTTCCATTTTTATCTTCAGGTCTTGAACTGTTTTAATGATTTCCTTCATCTGGTTATTTGTATTTTTCTAAAATTCTTCAAATGCCTCTTTATATGACTCTTTTAAATCCTCAGCCCTCTTGTTTGCCTCCTCCTGTATTTGTTTACAGATTTTTTGTTTGTTTGTTTCTTCCCTTATCATCTCACTTACTAAGAACTTGAGGTCATTTTCTTGTATATCAATTGTTGTTGGGTTATCCAGGTTGTTTTCATTGGGATTGCTGGAATCTGGAGATGCCAACCTGTGTTGGTTTTTGTTAGCGTTCTTTCGCTGTCCTCTTATCATTTTGGTGACTCTGGTGTTGGGAGGTGGTTTGTAGTGACCTTTCCTGTTTGAGAGTGGATAGTTGATGCCTGATTATAGGTAGGGTGCCCTGGCCTGTGGGGATCAGAGAGTATTTCCCTGGACCAGGCAGGTGATTCAGGTTCTACTCCTGGAGATTTTTCTCAACGCCTTAGGCTCCAGGCTGAGTCATGCAAAGTATGTTTCTGTTTGGGCCTTTTCACCTTACTGCTGTAATTCAAAACAGCAGTTTTGGGCTCTAGAGTAAGGTCAGCACACAAGCTCTCTGGTTGTGTAGGTTGATTCCAGCTGCCTGTCCTTCCTGTTGCTTTGTAGCCAAGACCCCAGGTGGATCAGATCTTCTGGACTGCAGCTGTCTTTTAGCTCTGCCTCTATACTCTGTAGGAGCGTGCAGCTTCTCCCATGAATTTGGGAGTTCTTGCTGGGCCTGCAGGAGCTCACCCAGCTAGGATCTGCTTGTTGGAGAATACAGGATCAGTGCCTGGTGGGCCTGAGACAATATGGTTTCAGGTCACTGGCAGTATCCAATGAGGCAGCAATGTCCATGCCCCTGTAAGCCAGGGTGTTCCCAGATTGCTTTAGATCAGCAGTTAGGTGCTGCAAGCATGACCCATGGCTCCCTATATCGTGGAAGGTCCTGTCGCACCTGCAAGAATGGACCCAGCTAGGTTCGGTTGTTTGGGGAGTGCCGGGTCAGTGCCAGCAGCCTGGACGTGCAGCTGGCGACAATGGCGATTCAGACCGCTGGCAGAAATCCCCTGTATCTTCTCTTTCCGCCAGTGATAGCCAGGATACTCCCAGCTCGCTTTAGGTCAGCAGTTAGGCGCTGCAAGCATGACCCATGGCTCCCTATATCGTGGGAGGTCCTGTTGCACCCGCAAGAATGGACCCAGCTAGGTTCTGTTGTTTGTGGAGTGCCGGGTCAGTGCCAGCAGCCCGGGCAGGCGGCTGGTGACAATTGCGATTCAGACCGCTGGTGGGAATCCCCTGTATCTTTTCTTTCTGCCAGTGAAAGTCAGAATGCTCCCAGCTTGCTTTAAGTCAGCAGTTAGACACCGCAAGCAAGACCCACGCCTCCCGATAACTTGGGCGCACCCACTAGGCTGTCGGAGCAGTCCACACTGGTTTCTAACTGCCCCTGTTTGCCGGGTCAATCCTTTTTGTCTGGGTTCAGATTGGACCGAGGACGTGGACCATGAGCTACATGCCAGCTCTAGCTGTTTTTGGTGAGTCCCACCACCTGTGTTTCCACTCGGCCTGGGCAGGTGACCTCCGCAGTTTGGCGTGGTGTGGATGGAGAGGTTCAATCCTGGTTTCACCCTATTCACTGAGACTCCTCAGGTTGGGGACTCCAGAAAATTTCCTCCCCAAATGGCGAGTTTGGGTTTTATGTGCCGGCTGCAGCTTGGTTACGGATTCCGTTTCAGAGTTTGGGGAGTGCGTTTAGCACCTCTGGGCTTTTGCTTGTCCCGGGGTTAGACCCACTCACCTACAGTTCTCAAAATCCAGCAGTCTGTGGCCCCATTCACGTCCCTGGTCTCCTCGGAGTAGATCAGCTATCGTTATCTGACTTTTCAACAGACATGACAACTAAGACATTGAACACTAAGAGTCTGCTGGCAGCTTTTACCTCTTGTTAATCTGTTCATGGCCCTGACCAGAAAACATGTGCTTTCCAAACAACTTGTGTGTGGGAGCCATAGTGGAAGTGGAAAAAAAAAAAAAAAAAAAACCCAAGGGCGTAGCTACAGAGACTTAGAAAGATGTTAGGGTGCTTAAGAAGGCCCCCAGATTTTCATACTTAGTGATGAGAATCAGAAGAGAGTTAGTATCATATTCAAGATCCCACAAGGAAATTTATGCAATTTTTAAAAACTTTTTATATAAATGTGAGCCTGATAAAAGCTAAACACTGTCTATTTTGATATGTCTGTCTGTTGGGGATTAAATATACAATGTAAACTCATGCTCTTAAATATGACGGTGGTACTGTTTGGAGTGAAGAAGAATTTTATACTGTGTTTCTTCTTCCTTTTGTAGCCCTTAATGTCTCCAAAATTTACACACTTCTGCTTCCATTGACAGAATGTGGTCCTGTCAGAATGTCTTGCCCCCTATTGGAGAGTACCCTCTAAATTTTGAGCCTAAACGATTTTCTCTTCTCTTAACTTAATTCTGCCAGATACTTGTCACAAAAAGTGTGAAATTTTCCACCTTTGCATGGTTACTCTTAGGGTCTAGAGCCACACTCAGATTCTTGTGTTTAATAGTGAGAATTTTATATTTGCAAAGGATTCACACACACCAAGTGTAAGGTACAGTCTGATTGGTGGCTTGGAGGGAGGGGATGGCTGTGGTTTTCCTGTGCCTGTGAGGAAAACCTGTAATACAGTGATGCCAGAAGACAGGGTGATAGGTAAGCTCACTGGATACACTACCAGCCAGGCCATCACTGTACTTTCTCACTACAGTGAGAAAGGTCACTATAAATTCAGAGCCATGGTTTCTGTGTCTGCAATGTTCTTGATTCTTTCTCTACTTGTAGGTTTTTGCTTTACTCAGTGCAGTGACCTCAGTGAGTAAGGTTTCCTCTAAAATGCAGACGAGTATTCTTCAGGTAGGTGGATAGTTAAGTTGTAAGAGTCCAACTATTATGGAGAATAAGTTCTAATCTTCACATTTTGGGAGAGAACACATAAAATTTTGACTTTGGGCCCAACAAATTCTTAAATACAATTTTATGAGCAATGAAATGTTTGGAGTATCTTTTTTTGAAAATATTTTTATTTTTTTTTTAACATATACATTTATATTATTACACATGAGTAAAATAAACTACATACATAAGGAAGAACCATGAGACAATCAGCAATTATATAAATATTACAACACAGTGGTTTGGCCATTTGTATTTGGCAAACTTGAAGTAAACATCTTGTTGTGTCTAAATTTCTGAATGGAGATTAATATCTATCATATCTCAACTCTATTAACTTAAAACATCTATGTTGATCTAAAAACATCTTAACCCTTAACCTAAACTACCTGGTCTTCAAACCCATCAGAGATTTGAAAAGGGATAAAACTTAAATACCTGAGTGAACATGAAGTGTGGGTTAGCAGCGTCCAGAAAGAAAAAATGACTGAGACAGTTTACGGCTTGAATACTCACCCAACACTCTCTATAACGTTGGAGCATTATCTTCAGCCTTCTGGCCCAATATATCTGACAGATGTATTTTCTAGGTAGGAACTATTGAGGACTTGCTTATCCTGTCTTGACATAATTTGGCCGTCGACTTTGCCTGCATTTAAACTTGCCCATTTTTAGGCAGAATTCTGTCTGTGGCTGAATCGAGGACATTTTGTCCAGTGGCTTGTTTGGCACATTGAAGCCAACTCCATAAAGGGGTTCTTTGGTGCTCTTCTTCTTTGAAACAGGCTGAGTGTTGCCAGGAGTTAACTTGTCTTGTTGTCCAAGAACCTTTAGAATAATAAAAAAGGCCTTTGAATGCCATATTCTGTAGGTCTCTAAAGTTTTTGAAGTCTATTTAACTATTTTCCCTCATATATCTGTAGAATCTTATCTATCTAATAGACCTAGAGTATATATTCTTGTGATAAAATTAGACTAGTTTTTGACATGAGCATGATTTGTATCAGTATATATAATTCAATACAATTGAATTAAAAAAATAACCTTATTTATGAGTAACAATTAGGGCCTTGTAATGAGGAGTAAATTCAATAGTCTACCTTTTTTTTAATCCACCCTCTATTATTTATATATCTGCCTTTCCTTCCTTCTAGCTCCTATCTCCTTATCTACAAAAGAAAGATAAAGGAAAAGAGATATGTTCCCGAGTCAAACCTATTTTCCTCTCTATAAAAGACCAATAAACTTGCCAGGCCACAGAGGAAGAGGTTACAGGTAGTACAGAGGACACTGGATAAGCTGAGGTCAAACATTAGGCGAGGAGTGCTCCCCTTGCTAAGGACTAGGGAAGGGAGGGGGAAGGGATAAAGGATGAGGTGGGATGAGGAGGTGATGAGAGAGAGGGCTGCAATCGCCATGTAAAGAATTCAAGCTGGAGAACAAGCAGGTAACTAATATTGCTAATCCCACTACATGGGACTAGCTCTGAGACCGGCCAAGATACGAAGGTTTATACATAGACAAGGCCTCATGTGGATTACAGATTCTCTGTGACTTATAATTAGAGGCCATTCTTAGAATGGCATGAAGGAAGAACTGCAGATGTCTTTCTTCTGCTCATGCAATGAGCAGAGAACCAGGCTTAATTTCTCTGTTCATCCTGCACACCTCACAATGTTAGAACTCTATAATGCTTGCGAGAAGCTATGTTTTCAGTACAAAAGAACTGGACACCAACACTGGATCAGAAATGACAGGATTCATTTCTCTCAGCAAGCTGGATGCTGACATCCTGCACATCCCCCCACCCCCATGTTCTAGGCCCAGGCGCCTTAGGTGCTATTACCCATCAGAACAGGATAGAACATTGTAGAAAAATTCTAATCCCTTATGGTCCAGCATTTCAGACTGTCCCACACAGGAATCCTATTAAGCCTGGAATTTCACAACTTATGAAAAATGGACCACAAATGCTATCCCTGGCTTACTTAACCATTTTCCCCAATCTTTTTTGAGGGGAGGCCCTTCAAAGGAATTATTTGCCCTAAATCAACCTGAAGACACCTTAAGAAAATGATGTCCCATTTCCTCTAAGGGGAGTTGGATAGGTTTCTGTTTACTCTCTTGGTCTACAAATGGAGTATCTTAGTTTTCATTTGGCACTTCAACATATTCTCAACCATGAAATCTCTTAAGTACATAGTGAATAAATGGTCTTTTCCATGATTCCTATCACCCATTAATAAATTAGTTTCACATAAGCATGCCAATTATTAAAATTGGAGAACTACATAGTTTTTATATATTTGAAAGACTGAAATAGTACCTTAACTAATGCATTTACTAAGTTGCCTAATTTATAATTTACTATAAGTTATATTGGTAATAAGTAATTAATGCTAAACTATGATAATACACTTAACATGGCATAGTCTGTTTAAACATGTAGACTCTGGTTATGATAATTTTATTCAAATAAATGTCAGTACAGCCAACGCTTAGGATAAAAACCATGAAGGATTTTTATCATTAGCGGAAAGGCTGCTATGCATCACAGGATTCAAGTACTAGATTAGAATCCAGATGCCTTATAGCTTAAACCCCTTCCCTGACAAAGTAATTGAGGACCTGTGGGTAACAGTCTTACCTGAAGTCACCTAGAAAATTACTTAATGTGAGCAAAGCAAAACCAGTAGTTGAACAAACTGATGCAACAGCCACCTAGTTCTTGGAGTATAAAGGGAATTGATCATCTAAAAACCCAATTATAAAACTCTAAAACAGAATTCCTCTGGCTGATTAGTGTAATAGCATTTTCCAGGCACACATGTACACAAATACACACACACAAACGTGCGCGCGTGCACACATGCGCGCACACACCTGTTTATTTTTGCAAAGTATTAGTATACACCTAGGTGTAAAGTACAGTCTAGTTGGTGGCTTTGAGGTAGGGGTCAGAAGATAGTGTTTGCGGAAAGCTCACTGGATTTACTACCAACCAGGACTTCCCTGAACATTTTTAACACAGTGAGAAGTAAAGTATATGTTTTATATAAATTATAATATATCATACATACATACATACACACATATATATATATATGTAAATGTCAGGAAAAGGCTATTATATTATATATACATAAATATTAATAAATATTTCAATCACAAGAAATATAATTTAAACCTATATCTATAGTTCAAAGCAAATGACATTTTTCAGGTGTTTTTCATCATTTGCAATCCCTAACTGCTGGTTTATCTGGTTTAGAGATGACTGTCTCTGATGGAACTAACTATAGTCATAAAACAGAAGTAGTAAGACCTTTACATTGAAAGAGTAATAGTTTAAGAAAATTTGAAACTACACACTTTATTTCTTTTTTTATAAAAATATTGTGGTTTATTAACAAAAACATTTTAACCCCTGACAAAAATTAAGATTTTTAAAAATAGATTTATTTTTTTAAATGTTTTACATATACATTTATGTTATTCCACATATATACAATAAACTACCTATAGCAAGAAGAACCATGACACAATGAGAAATTATATAAATGTTGCATTCTTAGTGTTTTGGATATTTGTACTTGACAGCCTTGAAGAAAACATCTTTCCTATCTTGGAATGTCTAAATTTCTGAATGCAAATTAATCTCCATCATATCTTGCCCTTATCAGCTTAAAACATCTATCTAATATATTGGGCGAGAAGGCTAAAGATGATGCTCCAACATTATAGAGAGTGTTGGATGACTGTTCAGGCAGTAAACTGTCTCAGTCATTTTTTTTTTTTTTTCATTTTGGAAGCTGATAATCTGTACTCTGGGTTCACTCAGGTATTTATGTTTTATCCCTTCTCAAGTCTCTGATGGGTTTGATGGGTCTGATGGGTTTAGTCTTTCAATTAAGCTTAGTAGGTTAGGGGTTAAGATGTTTTTAGATCAAGAGAGATGTTTTAAGTTAATAGAGATGAGATATGATAGATAGTAATCTCCATTCAGAAATTTAGACCCAACAAGACAAGAAAGAACTTTACTTCAAGTTTGCCCAATACAAATGGCCAAATCATTTTGAATGTAACATTTATATAATTCCTGATTGTGTTGTGGTTCTTCCTGCTGTACGTAGTTTATTTTACTCTTGTGTAATAATATAAATGTATATGTTAAAAACATAATAAAAAGTGTAAAAAATCTATCTAGACCTAAAAACAATTTAATCCCTAAATAACTAATATATACACTTTATTTCTAAGGCCAAGTGCTGTAGAGCAAACTTGAGACAACATTAAGTCCTTTGTTCAGGCCTCCATTGATTAATCAAAAGCCCAGAAATCAGAAGGAGAGTGGTGCAAAATCTGAAGAGGCTCCTGCTCCTGGGGACGACTGTTCAACGTGAAGTTGTTACAGTTACACAGAACAATGAGAGGTGAAGGCAAGATTCAGCCCCTACAATTTCCTATTTTCATTTCAGCTGAAAACTGATCTCACTAAAGGGAAGGTGAAACCATAACTTCTACTGACAGTCGTTAAATAAGGAACATTAGGGGAGAAATGTACATTTTGACATCGTTTTATTAAAAAATTCAGCCTATATGCTAGTTACGTTACAGAGCCCATCAACCCCATTATTTCTGCAATTTAAACAGAGGTCCAGGTCATGTACAAAGGCAAGATGCTATTTCAAGTAGCACCTCAGATTACTTTAATATCAAGTTGATAGCTGTTTAAACAGTGTAATGGTGATGTTGACCTTAAATTATCTCAGAAATTAACTTTTAATAAAAGGTCATAATGTGAGTGTGGTATCTTTAATGATACAGCTTGAATATTTTCTAAATGCACAGGAATCATTAGAAACCATTTATCATTCATAATGACCAAAAATAAGATTAAAAAAATGAAAGTGTTGATTTTGGGGTAAAAAGAGGTAGACGAGACCCACCATCCAGTGCAATTACATTATTTATACATTATAAAACTGGTTATTTTGAGACATTCAGATTGTCTTTTGTGGATACAATCTACAGTACAAATATATCTTCAGTTTTTCATGTACACATGCTGTGATCCATGAGCCATCTCCAAAGCATGTAGGAAATACAACTCAGTAGCACAAAATTTTGCAAATGCTGTATTTTCAGCTAGATTACTTGGAACTAACACTTGAGAGTCGATGCATCCATGGTATTTGATAGCATAAGCAGCAACCTCTAACAAACCTCCCTTTTCTTAGTGCCTCGGTTATGTGAACAAATGAACTTCCAACTTCCATAATATCACACAGCTCTTTCATACCCGACATCAAATTTTCAATCTCTTTCTGTGTATTCCCAGTGCTTATGTGTCCTGTGAGGCAGGAGGAGGAACTGCCTCTGTTACTTTACTACTTTCTGCTTTTATTTCTTCTTACTGCTGAGCTGGCATAGAAACTAAAAAGAGTAAACGTAGAGAGACATTTTAAAAATCAATAAATGACTATTGGGTTTTCTTTTACATGTGACTTTTTAATGCTTTTCTATCTTTTTAACGCTCAGTGCTTACAATGTTTCCAGCTCTCTCTGCTTCTAGAAGTGAGATGGATGGTGTCACGGGGTTCATACTCTACATGTGGGTGACAGCCTAATTTCTTGTTCCCTTTGCCTCATGCGAAATTGACTTCCTCAATAAATAATACTAAAAGGATCAAGTAAAAAGCACTGATGTTTTCAAGAGATATGAGGTCACACATGTGAGTAATTTTTAATTATGTGTTTCTTTTGTGTTGGGACACACCGGGTATTGAACTGGAGCTCTGAGATGCTCTTTCACACTTGGCTGTGATAGATGTGAAAAGTACAAAAGGACAAGCAGAGCAAGCACAGGAGAAAACAGTTGCCTCAACCCTACAGTGCCTTTTCCCATTTCCTAATTTCTCTATTACCCCTTATATCTTATAAGGAGATATAGCAACACTGAAGTTGATATTGAGAATCTCTGGATTTGCAAATAGTACAAATTTTCCTATTTTGCAAGACGTGTCAATAAAATATTTAAAAAACCCTTGACTTTCCATGTAGATTCCTCAACTATTTAATTACCTCAGCCTTAACTTTCATAACATCAAATGTGCACCACTGTATTACTCTAATATTGTATTTTATTTGTATTTAGATATGTTAACACTTTCTCATTTTTCATAAAATATGCGCTGTTTATAGTGGGCTGTTTTAAGCTGCTTTTGAAAGTATACATATATTAAATCAAATACCTTATTTCAAATGTACAGGGCATTAATTTAGAAAATAGTCTTTGCATCCGAGAGAGCCAAACACCAAAAATTGATCTGAAATGATCACTCTGTGGCTTCCAAGAATATGGAACACAAAGGAGATAAGAATACGCTTGATACTGGGGCACGAAGGATGATACAGAATACGTGGGCAGAGTCCGAGCAGACAAAACTCAGAAGGAACATCAAGGAAAACCCTTCACAAAGCACCATTTTGTCCTAGATTCTTTAAGGCTCGAAGTGAAAGAGGGGAACTAAAGTTCACACCATGCTGCACGCCAAAAGAACTGCTTTATTTCTTTGTTTACTCTGTATGGTGGCCTTTGGGAGAAAAAGTTGAAAAAGTTAATAATATTGCCAGGAAATCCAGACCATGAGGAGCCTCCAGTTTTCATTCTGCTTCCCAGCAAGGGATGCATTTAGACATCTCAGGGAAGTATTCAGTGTTTCAACCCCAGGCAGAGCTTCTGGACAGCAAACAGAGAGGAAGCTGTAGCACAGCAGGGGTAGCTATTTCTTCACTTGTTCAGACATGACAATGTTTATTTTTAAAGCCAACGGACACTATGTGACAGTGTTTCTGGCACCTTAGGCAAATTTAAATTTCACAGTCCCAGGTAATAGCCAGGAGTCTTGTCCTAACTAATGAATAGGAAACTTCCTGAGAAAGGTCAAAAGAGTTTTTAAGTTTATTTCTATTCCAATAGAAAAGACAAAAAATTATTAAAAAAAAATACAAAATGTAATTTTTCCAGTAATTCTTAATATCAACTCACTTTTAATTTTCAAGTTATGGCATAGACTATGTGTTTTCTACATTCTAAGAAGACCATGTAACAAAACAGTACTGGAAAATATTTTAACATTAAACAGGGTATTTTGTGGTCAAAGATCATATACACCCACCAGCAATTCAATAATATTCACAGAGCTTCTGTAAGAAGTTTCAAGAATCCTTAAAAAGAAACTGAAGTGAATATGTATATTTTCCTATCAATCATAAAGTTAGAACAAAGATCTGTTCAAGTGTAAATCACACCATGTCCACCTCACACTACACTCAGAGAATGCCCTAGTTATAAGGAAAATCAAAGTACACCTTCCTTTTGAATGCTATACTTCTCCCATATCAGATTTTGCTTCAGACACCATAATACTTGAGTCCCATTACTTTTTTTTTTATCAGCTTGGCATTTTCAGCTTTATAGATTTCAAATTTCCCAACACTATTTCCCTGACTAGTTTAAATTTTGCTCACTGTGTAGAGTGGGAAAAGTGATTCATAATTAAGTATGTGTAGGGCTTTTACAGAAAACCTAACTTCTGTTCATGTAACTTCCGTCAGCAAGACAGAGCACATCTTCCTGTGACTCCAACTCCAGAACAACCCACCACCTGTAGCCTCCAATAATACCTACCTGTACTCAGTTACACACGCCCATGCCCCATATGCCTGATACACATCTGTGCATAATTAAAATTATTTTTCATTTCATTCATTCTAAACATTCAAAAAGGTCACTTATTGACAAGTGTAGCTTAATTGTGCAATATTTTAACTGATGTTGATGAATCTTTCATTTTCAATTGTTAGCAGTAAGTTTTCACGGATAGATTATCATGAATGCCTGGTACAAGTTGTGATACTCAAGGAAAAGCAGCAACGAATGAACTGAGTGATTTACAGTCCCTGGCAATGATTTTCTGACAGGTTTTTGTTGTCTTTGCCAGATACTTTTTAGTACATTTTAGAAGATACTTAATCTTTCAATACTTATTATTCTTTTGCCAGATGTCTAAAGAACAAGAACATGTCACGATTCATCAGCAAGGTCAGCCTAAGACACAAAGTCACATGCTAAAGCTAGTACACGTAACATGAACATGTACTCTGACACTTTGCTTAGAGACATGTTGCTGGTGACTTCAGCTTGAGTTGAAACTGGCTACTAACTACTTAGAATGATAAAATAACAAACATATAAATATGAATTTTTGTTCTAAGCCTTGAATAGCAGGTGATATGTCAGGAGGCTGTAGGTTTTTGTGAAAGGTTAAGGCCTCCTGGGCTTTCTTCATCCACATTAGTATGTTTGTTAGCCTTGTCCATATCATGGTTAGGTAGCCATGCTTCTGAGACTTTGTGAGTGAAGCTTCTGAGTTTCCTAGGACATACAATATCCTTTCTAAATGTCCTTATTCTTATGATTCTTAAAAGCAACTAAATGATGCTAACAACAGGCAAAATGGTCTTCCCCAGAGAAACACAAATTATCCAGTGCCAAATTGCCAGCACTGAAAACACACACACAAGTAACATTATACAAATGAACAGGTTGTATTTATAAAATTAGAAATATATAGCATATAGAATGTATATAACAAAAATTAATGAAAAAAGTGACCATAAAATTTAAAAAGAACATGGGAGGGTTGGAATGAGGAAAAGGGAGGAAAATATATAATTATATTATTAGGGCAAAAAAGAGGAAGATTAAAAAAACAAGCAATACGTGTCTAGTATTTAAAAAGACAATACAAAGTCTTGAGTGCCATCTTTCTTCTGTTCCTGAATGTGTGTGTGTGTGTGTATGTGTGTGTATGTGTTTATGTGTGTGTGTGTGTGTGTGCGTGGCTAAAGGCAACAAAACCCTTCTATTTGAGCCTAACTATTGGCTAAACTGAAACAGTTACTTGTTCCACATGAAGAGTATAAAATAATCCTGCTAATAAAATCTGTAAAATAGTATTAGCTTGTTTTTATTTTAAGCCACAATTTTCCAGGTATATTTTATATTAAAATTTGTAAAGAATGTCAGATATGCAATTGTGCTCAGGTACATAGACAACCAGTTCTTTCTACACACCTGGAAAAACTCCAGTTGTTTTCAAAGCAACTGACAGATTTTGTGCAGAACATAAGAACTGTTCTAATACTAGAAATTAAAAACCTTCCTAAATATCAAAATTCTAACTGTATCTTTGGAAATCTATTATACTAATAAGCACTTATTCTATGTTTAGTCTCTTTTTTAATTGCTTAATGATTAGAGAGTAGTTGTGAGGAGAGAAGTTGATAATGTAGAAATTCTCTATGTAGAATATAAAATAAAATTCCAGAATAAGGTACAGCTGCCACACAGAAATCATAACCAATCTTTTTCATAAAATGTTTGTGACTGTGTAACTATATTTAGCTTGGAGATGAGAAAAAAAGAGGATATTATTTAATATGTGACAGTACTGTTAATACAAACAAGTTTATAAGTAAATAAAAGGGGATGATAAAAAATAATTCATAGACCTTAAAATTCAACCCTTTAAATTATGTGCACATAAGCTTATTTACAAAGTTGAGCAGCCACTACTACTAGTTGTGATGGAACATTTTTACCACTAAAAGAAAGATGAGTACCTGTACAATGCAGTGATTCTAAATCACAAAGGATATATGGATATTACAGTGGAAAAATAAGAACCGGATAGAAGGAATGTGAGTGCACGCAACTCTTAAGTTTAGACCTTCAGTGAAGAGATAGACAGTTGTTTCAGTTTCTACCATTGAGTCTTTGAAAAATTGTGTTTATTGATACCCTAACTGATAGGATGAATGAATGTATACTGAAAGGTACTTTCCTGTATATACATGTAATAGTATAAATGTATGTGCAAAAATAAAAATATTTAATAAAAATCAAAATAAAAAAGATTAAAAAAAAAAGAAATTTCACAAGAGGTCTTGGAAGATGACACTAAATTTAAGTACTTGCCATGTAAACACAAGGCCAAAGTTGGATTACAGAACCTACACCAGAAAAATGCCAGGCATGGTGGTCTAAAATAATCGGAGATCTAGGGAGCGGGAGGCAGGCATACCACTCTGGTTTGTTGGCAAATTAGCATAGTGTACTTGGCAAGTTCTTGGCTACTGGGAGCTATTGCTTCAGAAACCGAGGTGGAGCTGGACAATCATTGGGATGCTCCCGGATTTCCTCCATGGCCTCTACCTCTTTGTGTAGGGATGAGGCCTTGTGGGCTTTCCCACATCCACTTTGGAATGTACATTGGTGTTGTTTTTGTTCATCTCACTCTTGGGCAGCCCTGCCTCTGAGACTTGGCAAATGGCCATCCCGAAGAAAATTACAGACTGTGCACATCATGTTTAGGTATATATACATACATACAAATACATGTGTGCAAGTATAACAATTAATGAGAAAAGATGGCATGAATCTGAAGAAGGGCAAAGTGAAATATATGGGAAAGTTTGGAGCTTTGGGGAAAAGAAAAAAAATGTTGTTAAAAAGAAAGAAAAAGGGAGGGCGGAAAGAATGAATGAACGAATGAAATAGAAATGAATGAAGAAAAGAAAAGAAAGAGAGAAAGAAAGAGAGAAAGAAAGGGAAAGAAAGATGGCCAGCTCAGAGAATAATACCATCTTGAGGTACACGTGCACACATCTGCACATACATGCACACCAAGAGAGGTTCGAAAGAAAGCACCCTTTTAAATAAGTTCTCTGGCATTTTTCATTCTTTCCTATCTAGATTTAGTGAACATCCCACTATATTAAAAATTATTTGCTTACTAAGAATGTTAAATGATTATGTAAAAGACAAGAAGTTACTAATCATTTATATGAATGAAGACATGACAGTACACTTTATACGTGTGTACATATATTCTGTGTCTATTCAAAAATATACAAGGAGTTGAGACCTGTGAAATTGCTGGTTTCTTAGTTCGAGAATGCCCAAATAGGGGCAATTTCTTAAAGCTGCATCAAATAAATGTCTATGAATCTGACATATAACACCTTGCTCTCTTCTAGATCATTGTCTCAAATGGACAGTAATCCCAATGACGCAAATGAAGCATCCATGGTACTCTACAATTCCAGTGCAGGGAACTTGAATGTGCCATAGAGAGAAGACTGCAAGTAGGAAGCCAAGGAGTAGAAAGGTCTTTATAGTAAGTGTTTGCTCATTAACCTAGTCTCTATACTTTAAGGTTAATTTGCAAAGAAAATGTTATTTGAACAGGAAAATAGTTACTTATAAGGTCACACTTAATGAATGTTTTGAAGAATAATGATTTTTCCCATTACTTAGTCATTTTCTCCTTTTTAAATATCTTTTTATTATATATATTATTATTACACATATATAAAATAAACTACATACAGCAAAAAAATCACAAAAATCAGGAATTATATTGTTACGTTCATAGTGTTTTGGCCATTTGTATTTGGCAACCTTGAAGAAAACTTCTTTCCTATTTGATGAGTTTAAAATTCTTTTTCTTTTTTTTTTTTTTGGAGGATAGCAGGTTACCAAGAAGAGACTTGATATCCTATGAGCATATACAGGGGGAGGAAATCCCCCTCAGGAACAGTCATAGGGGAGGGGAGTAAGGGGAAAATGGGAGGGAGGGAAGAATGGGAGGATACAAGGGATGGGATAACCATTGAGATATAATAAGAATAAATTAATAAAAATTTTTTTTTAAATTCTTTTTTTTTTCACAGTCAAAGAGGAGGGGAGTAAGGGGAAAATGTGAGGGAGGGAAGAATGGGAGGATACAGGAGATGGAATAACCACTGAGATGTAACAAGAAAAAAAAAAAAAAGAATACTATGTCATTTTCACACTGAAGGCCACTAAGCCTAAAAAATTTTTTTCATGCGAACTCTCATATTACTGAAGGTAAGAGGAGGGGCACCATACTTCAATCTCATTTAAAATTTATTTTGCATTTCAATATGCAATGCTTGATTTGGTCTGACTAAAATAACTGAGGGGCAAGAAGTAGCCTCCTGTCACAATCAGTTCTAACATCTGTAATTTTTTCTTTTTCTGTAGATATCACTATTAAAATATTGACCTGGAACTGAATATGATGACATATACTTGCAATCTGCACCTTTGGGAGACAGAAGCAAAGGATGTCAGAAGTTTAAGCCTGGGCTGAGATGCATAATGAAACTATATCTAAATAAGCAAATAATAAATGAACAAACAAATAGGTAAATAAATTGCACTTTGAAAGCATAAGCAGAAGGACCTGAGATGATCTTGTGTTTTTATATGGGAGAAGCAATGTAAAAAGCCTTGTTGTTTAATTGACATGGCAGCTATGTTAGGCAATTATGAAGTGTGGCCCCAAGTAGTAGAAACATCTTTCCTCACTAGTAACCACCACTCACATATACTGGGTAGTGCATCACTATCAGCCATGTGGCTTTTCTCTGTCTTTTGAAAACTCTTCCCCCAACAAATATGAAAAATAATTTACCTACTTGCTCAGCTGACAGAATCTTGAAGGTACTGGACTGTGAACAATTGTTATAATATATTCTGGTCTGGTGAAATATGAGGTTCACTGAAAACCAAGAATCCTGTTAATAATATTGATGAGATATTAGACTATACAGGATAGAAATGACTTATAGGGCAAAGTGTTGAGCTACTCTGGCCTCCCATGCTGTTTCTTATAGTATCTGTAGAAACCACCACTGGGAAACAGTTAAGATTCAAATACAGTCAAGACATAAGACCTGAATTATTACACTAGGAAACACAGGACTTCAGAAAGCAAGAAAGAATGAGATGACATTAGTGAGCTTGGCACAAGAGTGAAAAGAAAGTATGAGAAAGTTACCTTATAACAAGTATGCAATCAACTAAAACCACTAACAACTCTCAGTAATATTTGTGAGACTTTAGGCTTTAGATTTTTTCTCTCTGTGTGAATTTCTGATGCCTTAGAAATTCAGAATACTTTTATTAATAGGTACCATTATTGTTAGATAAAGCGGTTCTTTATTTAAAATGAATCATTATTCTAAAATATCAAGACTCACATTTTTGGCAAGAAACTTGGTTTTATTAGTATTACTACATCAAGCCAACTGATTTTGCCCCAGTGCCAAGAAATTTTCAAGCCTTAGGGATACATAATAAGCACATATCAACTAAAAATGAAACAGCTTCATTTACTAAAATTAATATTTCTAATATATAGAAATAAGCATGTTTATTATTAAGATTTCCCAAAAGCTTTGAATAATGCACATATTTTAGGTATCAAATAATCTTCAACATATTAGCCACTTTACAGCTGTGCTAATGTTCATAAGCAGTGAATATTGAGGCTGCAAAGACAGCTGAGAATTTAAGAGCACTCATTCTTGGGGAGGAAAACCTTCAATTCCCAGAACCAATTTGCCAATTCACAAGTGCTCAAGCTCAGGATTTTGATACCCTCTTCTGACCTTTATGGGTAGCAGGCATATACACTGTATGCAGCTATACATGTGGCAAAATACTCAAACCCATAAAATAAAATAAATTTAATGATAAAGAAGTGACTCTTAAGCTATATGCAGTAACACAAAGGGTAAACTAATCCCAATTATATAACGAGATCCAGGCCAACCAAGGCTACATACTAAGGTCCTGTCTTATTACAGTTTCTGAGAGAACAATTACAACCTTTCTTAGCTGATGGGATACTTAGTTTTTCTCAGCTTTACACAAGCTAGAGTCACAATTGAGGAACTGATTTCATCAGATTGATCTATAGGCATGTGTATCAGGCACTCTCTTAATTAATGATAAGTGTGGAAGGGACCAGAACAGTGTAGGGATAGCATGCTAGACGGGTGCTCCTTGTTTGGATAAGACAGAAGTGAAGCCAGTAAGCAACTTTCCTTCATTGTCTTAGCTTCAGTTCTAGCCTCCTGTTCATTGACTTCCCTCAGTAATGGATTTTAATCTATAAGGCAAGTAAACCTTTGTTCTTACAAGTTGCTTTGGCCACGGTATATTTCATGGTAGCAGAAAGCAAACAGGGCAACTGCCTATAGTTCATATCTATCTTAAATTCTTTTATAGTTTCTAAACGTTGTGATAATTTGCATTTTGAACACCCAGTTCTCCAGGGTATATTTTCCTAGATTCACTGCTGACATTGATGTGACACCGGAATTCACTTTTGTCAGACGTCTTGACTTCCTGAAATGCATAGATAGAATGGTAGAGCGTGAGAGAATGGCTGTGTTGGACATTTATATTCTGTTCTGGTAGTCAGGATGGTCACTGTGGCTGAGACTTCAAGTTAGTGCCATGTTACCATCCCTGAGTGATCAGAGACAACATGGCCCCGTAGCTGTGGGCAACACCTTCCTGGGGCATCATGGCTGCTGTTGCATGCTGCTGGCTGAGCTCAGTGAGTAACAAGCAACTTTAGCTTCACCAGCAGACACAGTCTGTAAAGTATCAAACATCATCACACAATTGCCTTTCCACTTACATTAGTAAGAGTAAATTTAATTCTTGCAATTAAGAACTAATATCAGTAGGTGTGAAGTCTGAGAAAGGGAGGGAAAGAGAGAATTGAGAGAGAGTGAGAGAGAGGGAGAAGAGGGAGAGAGAGAGACAGAGACAGAGACAGAGAGAGACAGACAGAGAGAGACAGACAGAGACAGAGAGACAGAGACCCTTGAAAAGGTAAAGCAGAAACCATTACAGTTGTTTGTAAATGAAGAAAGCAGAGATAGCATTTTCATTAATTAAGTAACATGTTTAGCACCTTTAAAAAGGAGAGAATATGTATAGAAATTCTGAGAACCCTTTTATGATATCTAGAAATAATGAATGGTTACATTCTCTTTACTAATTCTAATATTTTCTTTAACAATAATTATTATGTGATACTTATAAACAATTAAGTTAAAAAAAACATACGTTTTATAGATATTGAAATTACCAGACAGCTACCTTTTATGTGTAAAAGAAATTATCCAAAAGATATAGAATTCCATACCTGAAATCATTCAGCAAAATGCACAAGAAATGCTAGGTGCTAACAATACTTTCAGCTAACTATGAAAGCAAGAGGGCCTCAGACAAGCTCGTGCATCTTAAATTGAAAACCACTCAGTGTTCTTTCCCATGACTAAATCTGAGTAGCAACAGACAACGGGAATATGTTGTAATAGGCTGCACTGATACAGAAACCATCCGGTGCATGTAAATGACAGAAGCCAACTCCTCGGGGAGTTGGCTAGCAACCAGAATTACTGTTGTTTGTAAGAGGCAAACACATACACACACACACACACATACACACACACACACACACACACACACACACACACACACACACACACACACACATGAATATAGGCAGTAGTACTACCTAGTTGATCATGTAACATAATGCCCATAATGCCTATGTTACAACGGAAGTTTTGGATTCATAATAAGGAATCTTCACATGATGCACTGGAACAGATTTTATAAGAACCACACGAGTTTTAAAAGGAAAAACTATTTCCAAAGATACTCTTTAGTTACACAGAATGCATTGTTGACTTACGTTTTAATTGGCAAATTCATTAAACAAAATGTTGCCCCCACACCCACACTCAGCCCTCCCCCCGAGCATAACTTAAGTTCCTTGTTTGCTCCAAAGCCTCTCTCTGCTTTCCTTGTCTGTTTCTAGATCTGGGTTCTGCTTCCAGAGGTGAGTGACTGACTGTTTTCCATTTCCAATGAGAACTTTAGCTGTGATTATTTCAGGATTCTGAAGTTAAAGTCTGCCATCTTGTGCCAAAAGACAGCATCTCACATGGATTTTTTAAAAAACAATAATGTCAAATTATAGTGCACATATAACGGAGCTGTAGCAGCTCCACATAAAACTCTAAATATTAAATCGGTTAAGTATTGAACACGAAAAGAAAATCCATGTTTGGCTTTGTTCTGTTTTGCCAGAGTGCACGGCAAGCTTGGCATAGGAAGCCTGAATGACACATTCTGCATACTGAGTCCTATATGTGGTTTCTGCAGCATAAGACAGATGCTGTGACCTCATGCTTTCACACAACAATAGAGATTGTTTAAGACTTAAGTAATAGTGTTTTCAAGACCAAGGGCAAACCCCAGTCCCTCTAATAAACTTGTTCTGCCTTTACCAATCACGCCACTTGGACCCATTCCATTCTATTTCAAGAATTTAAATGGCAGCAATACTCAAAACATTGTACCCAGAGGAAAGGCCAATGCCAGCTCACACTGTGCTGCCAGTGCGTAGTCAGCGATTGCAGGGATTCCATGCTGCAAACAAAATGGTTTCCTGTGTTTAGCCTGACAGCTTTCCAGAACAATCTCCTGAGAGTGGCACAAGGTTAATAATAGCTGCCATGCTGGCAAGGTGGTGATGGTAACAGTTAGCACATAACACCATCATTGACTTACTAGCACAGTTTCTTATATTTGTAGGGCACAGGTAGAACTGAATAATTTCCTGTAATCTGGACCATAAATATATCAAGCATATAAAGTATATCAAGTAATATAAAAATTGAATTACTTCACACAATATAGTCAATGACATAAGATGTTATCACATGACTTCCAAACATGGTTAAAACTCAGTAGAATACAGGCAGTGGAAATAAGGGAAAATGAAATCAAACAGAATTCCCAGAAACTGTAATTTAGCGGGTTTTGTCCCTGCTTTTGATGGAGCCATTCAATAGGAGCTGGTTGGTACCCAAACACAAGATTAAACATACTCAGGAGACTAGCTACATAATCTCTTTTCTTGAAAAAGATCATCTGAGACTTTGGTACTTTGTCTTTTCAAATGTTATAGTCTGTAAACTTTTCCAAAGAATGGCTTTGCTTTCTGACATGGTCCTTTGGGGAGCATAAGAAGAACCAACATTGGAAGTAACAAGTGCATTCCTGGTATTATTTTTGTCCTTTTTGGTACACTAAGAAAGAAGTCATAGTGTCTCCAAATAGCTTACCCTTCCATCTAATTCTGTTGCCATTGTTACCTGATGGCACAGGAAGGATCCTGGGGACTTTTGCTTGCATCCTCTCTTCCTAAAGCATAGTCTTACCTTTAATGGTTCATTGAAAATCTTAGTTTCCACAATTAATTCTTTTATTGACCATGTATTATATGCTTGCCATTGTGTGTGATGTTTCCAACAGATTTCTCATTTGGTTCCCATAGCTCCTGGAACTGAGAGCAGGGAAACATATTTTTAATCCAAATATCTAACCCTTTGAGTATATATATATGTGTGTGTGTGTGTGTGTGTGTGTGTGTGTGTGTGTGGTGGTATACAAAACATGAATATATTTATATTTGCATACATTTTGGTACACTTATCTGTGCTAGTACATGTATGAGTGTGTGTGCATGGTTATGAGAAATGAAAGTCGCCATCAGATATCTTCCTCAATTGCTCTCCACTTTATTTATGGAGATTGGGTTTCTCACTGAATCTAGAGACCACCAATCCATCTAAGCTAACTAAGCCAGTGTGTCCTGTAGATGAACTAGCTGTCTTTGTTTTCCCAGTCCTAATATTTCATACATCCACCACACTTTCTAGCTTTTACATGTGCTCTGAGGACCCAAACTCCGATCTTCACACTTGGTGTGGCAAATGCTTAACCACTGAGCAGTCTCCATAGCTGTCCAAATTCCTAATTGATCAGGCATAGCAATTAGAGTTAATGTAAATGTTATTTTTGCTGTAACCATATAGCTCAACCAAGTTCCAAAAACAATAGACAAAATAACCCAAGAACAGCAGGTGTTTCTATTAGATAATCAAAAAGACATTGGCAAATTTTTATAAACTATGCACATTGATAGTCCCCTAGTATGGTTTAATTTACAGAATATAAATACATATAGAAGCTTTTGTTCAACTATTCTGTTCAGTTTTGATGTTACTTTCCCCTTGGGCTGAATGCTTTCTCTCACTTTGTACAATGTCAAAAGCATAAGGTATGGTTTTGGTAGCAGTTTTGGTTATTAACTCTAAATTGAAATATTCCCTAAGGAAGGGAAAGTACTACGACTCAGGAAATGAATAAAACTTATAAGGCTCAAGAAGTTCCAGAAAATTACAAGATTCACAAGAGTCCTCTTCAAGATTACATAAGCAGTAGCAACTGCTGTGAAGAGGAAACATTCCTTTTAGCTGAGATGCTTACATGGTATTCAAGAAACTCTGAGGATGCATCTTTTGTTGAGTTCTCACCCATCTGGTGCAGGTATTTGGTGATGGATCTGCCCTTCTGTTACATTAATTCTTTAAGCTACACCATCAAAACTCTCCTATGTGTAACCCCAGGAAACTCATTGGTCCGTCAAGCTAGACTTTGGTTGAGTCATTCATTACGTCAGCAGTGGTGGTGGTAGTGGTGGTGGTAGTGGTGGTGGTTCCCTATCTAGGCTAAACAGATGCTTCCCAAGTCTCCACAGGAAAAAGTCACACAACAAGCAGCAATGCTGATGGTGGACAAGGTTGCATTTCTGTACTAGAAACAGTGTCTGTCACAGGCCTTATCCCACCCACTGCCTCTGTCAACGTCAACATTGTCACAATGCTTTTGTTCCTTTTGGGGGCAGGTGGGACCTAGAAATGGAAGACAAATGTGAACAGATGAAATGCTGTGTGGTCTGTCTGCTTTTTCTCTTTCTGTTTTCTTTCTCTCTTTTTCTTTCTATTATTATGTTTTTGAGATTATAATACAATTACAACATTTCCCTCTTCCCTTTATTAATTCCATATGCTTCCACATACAACCCCTTTCTCTCTTTCAAGTGTGTGGTCTCTTGCTTCACTAAATGTACACACACATACATATATTCCTAAGTATAAACTTCTCAAGTCATATCATGTCACTTTATGTGTATTTTCATGGCCTCTATCTTACAGAAAGAACTACAGGCATCTGAAGAAAACTGTGAATGCAAAAGGTGGTCTTCCCCAGGGAAGTACATCAATTAGTTGTTTAATCTAGGCTTCCCTTAAAGAAAAAACAGTATTGTCATATGAGCTGGAGCACATTGAATGTTGTGTAGTCTTAGACAACTGATCATCTACAGAATATGAAAAGCTGTGTATGAGCTATGTGCAGGAAAGTTACCTCAGTATCAGTTCTTTGTTTCACGTGGGAAAGAGAACTCTGGTACCAGCTCAGTATGTTAATGAATAAAACAATACCATCTTACAACCTTCAGTCATTTTTTTTACCCTTTCCCTTAAATATCCTTTGATTTAATAAGTTTCAACAGTAAAAATTTCATAAAAATATGATGAGGGGGAGGGGTTATATTAAAATAAATTGAATTACTTAAGACTCTGATCATGTAATGCATAATGACTTTAGTCAAACAAAATTACCTATAAAGAAAAGAAAGAACTCCCTCTCTTTTTTCCCTCTCACCTTTTGATCTTTCTCTCTATGTAAACACACACATATTGAAAAACTTTTTTTGAACAATGACTACAAGGTAGAGAAAGGTTATGTGATTCAATTTAATTCATTTCTATTCAGAAAAACTAGGAGTACAATGCTTTGGATGTCTGACTATGGCCAAGGTCATGAAGTAAAGAAACAGAATATGAAAGAGATAGCCAGCATGCCCTGCTTAAATGTTAGTATTGACTGGTTTGAATTTCTCTTCACCCTCACCTCACCTACTACAAGGGGAAAGGTGTCTGACCTTTGGAGCTTTGAACACAAAGAGGAAAACATGTAAACATACACGCGGAATACTAGTCTCGTCTCACATTGGCTGGTTTGCCTCTGAAGTGGCTCCATCAAGGTAAGTGGGAATTTCTACTCATAATGTCATTTGCCCATCTTTTATCCTCATTGAAACTGTGATAATCAAAACTCAATACTGTAAATCAAATTTAAACAAAAATACCTAAAACTGGAGGACTTACATGTTGTAATGAAGTATAACATTTAGTTTGAGTCTTGCTCAACAGTTAGAAGGTGGTCTGTGACAAAGAAAATTTAGGATGGTATTGGCTATTTAAGGTGCTACCTACTAGAGAATTACTCACCAGGTGTTTGTTATCTCACCCTATGGTATTTCCTCTACAATTTTGCACCTGAGGACATTCAGAAGGTACAGAGGTCAAGGAAGCAGGACCTCTGTAGAATATAGACAGAAGATCATAAATGCATACCATGAAAATGGTTATCCATCTGTGTAAGCTATGAAACAGGCACCTCTGGGAGGCCTGAGTTGATTCACACAGATAACTGTGAGTTAAACAAATGGAAAGAGATCAGTGCAAAGAGAATGAAGACAGAAATTTGTCATACCTAGAGAATCAGAGTTCAGAAATAGCATGGTATATGTGTGTAAAAATAGGAATTTGGGTAAGTACAGGAATTATTAATGTTAATTTTCACAATATGATACAATCTCATTTATTTTTTCATATTACATCACTTTATTTTAAAATATCTTATGTATTCTTAAGAATTTTCACAAACTTTATTAATGATATTTGCCTATGTTTACCTACCTCTAACTCCTCATACGGCCTCCCATCTCCATCTCATTCCCAACTTCATCCTCTGAGTCGTGTTCGTGTTCTCATACTTACAGGGGTGTGGCACCATCCACTGGAGATAAACTACCCATCAACTGCCACCTCCACAAGGCTATTAATGCTCCTGCTTCAGAAGCCATTGATTCTCAATTATTCCCGGAACATATGTCACTCTTAAAGGGAACCGAGGGATCTTATTTTCTATTGACAATACATAAAATATTTCCTGATCATGGTTTCATTTCTCCTATTTCCATCCATACCTGTTTCCTCTGCACACAACCACCTCCATACTTTCTTGCCTTTGCTTTAGGAAAAAAGGGGGTGCAAATAGCATAAAGACCAAAATACAAATAAAAATAAATAAATAAATAAAAATAAATAAAAAGCAAAAAAATCACATGAAACACACAGAAACCACATTAGGAGCACAAAATTTCAAACTATAGGACCAAATGGAAAAATTGTACACCCCCAAACAAAGCAATGAAACAACAAATCGAATAAATACCATTGACTTATTTTTTGTGAATATTCTAAAGTAGCAGTTTTCAACTTTCTTCATGCTATGACCCTTTGACACAGTTTCTTGTGTTGGGGTGACCCCACAACTGTAAAATTATTTTGTTGCTTATTTGTAACTGTAATTTTGCTACAGCTATGTATTGTAATTAAATACCTAAAGAGTAAATGAGACACAGATCTTGGTCAAAGTGTATGACTGCATGTCCAAGAATCCAAATAGATCCATATTTATAACCTGCACAAAATTTAACTCGAAATGTATCCAACTTTATTATAAGGCTATATACCTGAATGCTATAGAAGTGAAAATGTGGAATAATCTTGAAATCAAGGGATAAGAAAAAGACTCTCTTTAAAAAAAAAAAAAAGGCACCACTTTGCACAGGCGCTAAGATAGGTAATTAATAAGTGGAACCTCATGAAAATGAAAATATTCTGTATGGTAAAGAACACCATCGTTAAGACAAAGCAACAAGCTACATAATGGGAAAAATGGTTACCAACTATACATCGGATACAAGGCTAATATCTAAAATATATAAAGAACTAAAAAATGGACATCAAGAATGTAAAATGACTCAATAAATAGGATTAAAAATAGAGTGTTCTCAAAGATGAGATACAAATGACTGAAAAACACTTAGAGAAATGTTGAGCATCATTATTCATCAGGAAAATGCAAATCAAAACTGTGTTCAGATTTCCTCTTAGTCCAGTCAGAACAACCAAGACCAGCAAGACAAATGACAGCCCATCCTGGCAAAGACTTGAGGAAGGTGAACACTCATCCATTGCTAGTGGAAAAGCAACCTTGTGCAAACACTATGGAAATCAGTGTGGCACTTCATCAAGATCCAAGGGATAGATCTAACTCAAGATGTACCTTTGGCACTCTAGTATATATATATCCAGATTATTCTGCATCCTACTGAAGAAACATTTGTTTATCCATATTCATCACTGCACTATTTATCATACCCAAAATTTGGGAATAGCATATATGTCAATCAGCATATGAATGGATAATAAAAATGTACATCTACAAAATGAAATATTATTAAACTATTAAAAACACAAGATCATTAAATTCATAAGTCAGTGGAACTAGACATAAGTCAGTTGAACTAGAAAAACATCATCCGGAATAAACCAATCCAGACTCAAGAGGACAAAAATGGTATGTACTTCTTTTATGTGGATGTCAGCTCTCAGCTTTTAGGACTTTAATGGGCATGCTATGATCTGTATAAGCATAGAAGTTAAGGTTTCCTAATAAAGGATTAGGAAAAAGGGGACCATCTCTCAAGGAAGAAAGAATACACAATATAGTTGTGTAGAGACAGGACAGACTGAACAAGATTACATGGGGAAGAGGGAAGAGTAGGTAATAGGGCTGTAAGGAAGGGGATAAAATGATGGAGATGGATTTACATTCAGAATTTCAGACACACCAAGATAGGAAAGATGTTTTCTTTAAGGCTGTGAAAAACAAATAGCCAAAATACTAAGAATGTAACATTTACATAATTCCTGATTGTGTCATGGTCCTTCTTGCTATAAGTAGTTTATTGTACATATGTGGAATAATATAAATGTATATGTAAAAAATAAAAAAATAAAAATATTTTAAGAAGGAGGGACAACCAAGGCTAGAATCCATTTGAGGGGTCACATGAAAACTTACTACTGTAGAAGCTTCTTATTATCTATAAATATATGAAGAAAATCTAAATGAGGTAAACAAATAAAGAGACAGACAAAGGCCAACTAGACATTTTTTTGCCTCCAAATAAAATTTCTATTGAGTTGTTGTCAGAAAAGGCCTTATATAATCCCCCTAACAACTCACGCTATCGTTTGTTTGTTTGTTTTCTTTTAAATTCAGAAGCAACTGGACAAAATTTTGTCTGCTTCCTCTGAATATCTAGATGGAGAGAGCTTCTGAAAATAAAAACACTTCTGACATGTTACAGTAGACGAGTTGACAAGGGCAGTTACTCTTAACACAGAGGTCATACCTTCAAAAAGGTGTAAAAATGCTGGTTCTAAAAACTATTAGAGTGAACATAAAATTCAGATTCTTTTGTAAAATATAAAAAATTATTTTTACTTTTTTAATAAAATCAGAGCTGATAAAATTATTGGTAGAAGCTTGTGTTCTCTTTCACATCATCTTCCTTCAAAGGCAAGAGGTAAATGCTTCCTTTAAATAATCTGTCAGAGGGTCTCTCCATAAATTTCAGGTCTGCTGAATATAAGTTTCTCAAAAAAGTGACATTTAAGAAAATAGATTTAATTATTAAAGTTCTACTTAATGCTATTACATGAGTTGAGATATAATCAATTACTAACCCCTAACAAACATATTTTTGTCTCTCAGTTTTTGTTTCTTCAGGAATCTCACACATAAGTATCACTCACAAATACGTATGTACAAAGTCATAATGAAGTTTGTGTTTTGCCCTGGGGCAAATTATTTCCAAGAGAACTAGGCCTCAGGAATGCAAAAGAAACTGCGTCTAAAGGTCTGCGAATCATGACAAATTAAAGTTTTGTTTCCCAAATATGATACCAAGAAGTTTTCCAGGTAATGAAAACAGACACAACATACTTTCTTTCCATGTTTTCTTCAAGTTTTATAAGTGATCTAATTTTTACTCTGGACTCTTTTACGTTGAAGTTTGAGCATAAATCCTCTGATATGTGATCTGAAGTACACTGAATCTGCAGTCAGTAACCTGACATTTTGACTGAACGCCACTGAAGTACGTTGAATGAAAAAATGAGCATACTTTATGTCCTTGTTCTGGCAAACTGACAAAGTGAAGCTGCACAGCTGCAGCTTGTGTGCCATGTCAATAGCCAATCAAGCGTTAAGCAGAATTGCCAAGACAATTGCTAAGGCAAATGGACAACAGTTTTCTTATCACAATACCTACTCTCAAGACTCTTCAACGGAAAGACACTGGGATTGGTTTTATAATATTTAATTCCAAAATCCATCGCTTTCTGATTTTATGAGAAGTTACTGAGGGCATTTCCTAGCCAATATGTTCACTTCAAATTCACTGAATGTTCAGACCCTTCTCCGATGTATATTTTGCTAATAGTTAATCGTTTCACAAAACAAAATCTGATGGATAGTCTATAAGGAACATTGCAGCTTGTTTCAAGATAATTTCATCAACATATGTTTTCCCTTGTGATGGTCATAGTTAATATTTTTATTTCAAAGACAATTTTAGAACTTATTAAAATATTTGTCACAATTTTAAGGGAGAAATTTCAGTGAGCTGTATTACTTCTCGATGACTCAGACAAGGAAGAGCTTTCTAAACAATATTTTGGTCATGGTTAGATTCCTGTTTAGAAAGTTGGATAGATGTGAATGAATATGTCCTGGCACGACAGCCACCTATCTTGTGCTGGTTTGAGAGGAATAAGAGCAGCTAAATATACAAACAAGAGACTATAAAATTACAAATGTTAAAGGGCATTTTCCTTGTAATGATTATGCTCTCATTTATGAATAATGAAGGTATGATCTACCAGGATGGAAATGTCTTTATGCTGAATATATTAAAATATTCCAATTTAAAGCAAAGCAATAAGGGGAATTTAAAAATGATTTGGGAGTCATCACTCTTAGATATACTTAATTTTTAAGATTATTTAACTTTCTGTATAAGACTATTAACTTTCTAAATTTTTTCCACACTCTGCGTCTAAGTTTCTTAGCAATATTTGCAAATTCACCAGGATTTCTAAAACCAGCATTCAGGTCTTATGGCAAAAATATTCTAATCTTAACTCCCCAAGTAGTTGCCTGAATTTATTTTCAGATAAAAAAAAAAAAAAAAAAAAAACCGTTGGATCATTCCCTTTGTGAGAATAATTATCTTGGATATGTTTCTTCCCATTTGCTGTCTAATTATGTCAAGTGATGCCCTACAGTATCTCTCTATGAAGTAGAGTGACAGGCTGACAGGTGTTGTCAGCAAGAAGTCTGATGACTGAGGGAATGTGTTTGTCTTCTAATAGATTCAATAAAGCACAAAGGAAAGGCAGAGCTTCCGCGCACAGCTTGGGAAGCCTTTGGCAAACCCCTCTGAAAGATGTGAACCCTCTGAATATTCTAATTGAGGCACTGATACTTGCAGTCTGCACTGTTGTGTTCTTAAAACATTCCACCAAGATGCCTCCTGGCATACTCTTATCTAGGAACCGTGATACGTATCATAATGAAGCACAAATCCATCAGGTTTTCTTGCTTCTAAAAGAAGCTGTGGCCAAGTGTAGCTGGAAAATGACATAAAAAATGTATCTTAAAGGGCCGTTATCTCTTATTTCTTCTGTGACTTTAAAACTGTGCTATGAGCATCTTCCCGCAGCACACATCTCAAACCTGCTGTGAGTCGTTACACCCTCAGCAAGGCTTCCTCCCCTCCTCCTCCTACTTCCATTTAGTTCCCCTAAGAAAACACCATGTGCTGTGTATTCATTTTCTGTAGCCCTTGGATCCTGGATAGAGCCAAACGGAAACTGACCAACTCTGTAATAATCCACCTCTTCAATTAGCCACACTGTCACCTATAATAATACAAATTCTTTGTGATTCTAATCATCGGCTGTCATTCAAATAATGCCAGGTGCTTGGCAACAGGACTCTGTGGAATTTTTCATCCATCTGTCCGGTATTAGAAAGGACCTTCCATCCTTCCCTTTGCATACATGTTTGTTATTTTAGTATTCCACTTTCACAAACACAAAACAAAGGCCCCTGACTATACTAGGCAGAAATATAATTGAGAGAAGGGTATATATTGAGCAAACATTTCTATGTATCTACTACCTGTGGATCATGAATCTTTCTGCCTCCTTTCTCATCATGACATGAGTCTTAGGTGGGGTCAGGTTATGATACAGATGTTTCCTTTATGGATGAGCATCCCACAATTCCTTATTGCTATATACTGATCAGTTGTATTAATGACTCCCTAGTATAAAAAGAAGCGTTTTTAATGAAGATTACCAAGGCATGCACACACACACACACACACACACACACACACACACACACACACACACACACACCAGGAGTGAGTTTAATATGATGTCTATTTAATAGAGAAATAGTAGTCGGATTTCTCCTTGGATCTATGACATTTCTCCCCATAAGATCTTGACTCCTATGATGGTACCACCTTTAGGTTTCAAGTAGGGGACAGGGACTTAAACGCAGTCAGAAAATAGATGTTTGTTAACATAACATTTGTGCAACTGTTGCAGCAGTTAGCAAATTTTTCCGGGCATGTCTTCAGCTTTCATAAGATTGGTGATTTTCCCCCTATTGAAATGCATGACAATTTCCAGCACTGGGCAAGCTAATCAGTAGAGATGAAATTTCCATGTGTGTTCAACTTGCTTCCTCTATGTTAAATGTCTCAAATCTATGGTGTTTTCGGCATTAGACTTACACTCAAGTTCTCAGTGAGGTGTAATAAAAGAGCATTGGTAGTAACTGTCGAGGGGCACATCTCTGGGACCTCACTCGACACCCATTCCTTTCCTAAAACTGAACTTTTAACTTTTCATCCTGTGCTGGGTGGTTGGTGCACAACTGAATTATTATAGGGTAACTCTGTTTAAATTCTTTATCTGTGTATGTACATATTTTAAGAAGTTTCCACACTAATAGGTACTCATACAATATTTTGAACAATCTTTAATGTTATTTATCCCTCCCCATAGGTCATCATCTACATTGTCCCCCTTTCCCCCCCTATTGAAAATCAATGTAAAATTATTGCCATTTTACCAGTTATACTACTTGACTCTATCTCTAGGTATGTGTTTTAATTGTAACGTTTTCAATGAATCCATCAAAGAGTTGGAACAAAACATCAAGGATTTGAGAAATCTATTTACTCATGCTGTTACCAACCCACATGGATTTATATGAAAAATGCTTCTATTCTAAAAGGAAAGATTTGCAGACAAATGTAAAGAAAATTGTAAAAAGCCTCCCAGGTAGACATATTTTGACTTGATTGTTCATATAATTAATTCTTAGCAGTAGAACATTAACTAAGTATTAACTGCTATTAATAGTAATGTTGAATACAGATAAAGCTGAACTATCAACAAAGAACTGTGCGCTCAAGTTTCTATGCCTACAGTACGCCAACTTTAAATGAAAAAATATATGATTCTCTATTATACAATAAATAAATATATTCAACTAGTTTTACAACATGTCTCCATATGAGTAGCATGCCTTAAAATCACACCATTTTACTACTACAAGCTTACTTTCTAAGTGTATCAGCTAACATGTATTGGGTGATCATAACCTCCAGAAAGACTTGGTTCGATAGGCACCCCAGTTTCTATTTGGAATGAGTTCTATTCAGCAAATTAGCCTATTCGAAACAGTTTATCTTACAGTTAAAGGTCAAATTAGTTTATCTCTTTTGATGATAAATAATCAGAAAGGCCTTAGGATATTTATTTCATAGGATAAAACAAAAACTGCCCTTTGTAAAAGGGATCAAATGAATGGTTCTGGCCATCTTCACTTAAAATCTTGTTTCTAAATAGTGCCTATCACCAAATCTTTTTATTACTTATAATTCAAATGTATCAGCTTTAAGTCTTGAAAGGCACTTTAAGTGGTCCCAGCTGATGACCCTTTCCACTCAGAATCGGTACTTCCATTGCACATCACTTGACTCCTGAAAGCTTTAGTTATAGCAGAAATGTAATCAAAGAGGAAATTATTTCTATTGCCACCATTTTCAGCAGGCCTACAATCTATGCAGGGCTTTAGCGTTGGAGAGTTTTCAGTGATGTACTTCTTTTGTGTCATCCTTGTTCAGTGTGTGCAACTTTTTAGTCATACTACTGTATGTAACCCCAATAACAAACTCCCTGACTTACCTAATTGAATATTGGTGTGGTCTTTGAACTTCCCTTGACTTCCTTTCTTGGGTAAGTAAATGTGTGTTTCATCTGTCATACAGCAAGAAGAAAATCATTTGATTTTTATGCAAAAATATTTCAATAGGTAGACCACACCACAAAAATAGTTAATAAAATTTTAAGGCAGTGAAGCACAGGACACTAATGAACAGAAACAAATACCTGAGCCTTTATGCTTCATTAGAACATTTTGAGTATCATTTAATAAGACATAGATTATATAATGTTATAAAAATTAAAGGATATGTGTATACCTTACTTAAGAATAAATTATAAAATAGATTCTTACTATTATGTAACTAAACAATGCCAGGAACTAAAATATTATTCCAGCATGTACAAGAGAAAGAACTTGAGTTCAGGTTTAATTGACTAAAAAGAAGAAAATTGGAGGATTAACATGGAACTAAATTGCCAGGGTATCATGAACTGGAACTGGCCTTTAAAATTCTGCCACTCAACTTGGATGTCCTGGTATTGGTTGCTTTGGTGTTCATCTTTGCCAAAATATGAAAAACAAAGCTAACCCCTCTTTTTGTTTTAATGGCAATAAATCTTAAATTCTTACCTTCACTCCGTAGAGCTGGGATGATTTTAGTGAATGCTATACACTTTTATTTAATTAAATTCTTCAACTTATGCCTCTTTATTCCTAAAAATATATGCCCAATACTTAGCAAACTTGTGTGAATCAAACAAAATTTCCAACTGCTTACTTCACGACATCATTTGATTTTACGAGGAATCCAAATTGAAACTAAAATTTTGGGAATATGTCACTATTATAAGTGATTCAGATGGGCAAGAAGTGAGAAGAAAAGTGACCCACTGAGCAGAGTGAACATTCTATTACAAGGTTTTTATTCATGTGCTCGAGTGTTCTGCTTGTGTGTGTATGAGCACCATATGCGTGTAGTGCCTGTAGAGAAGAGAAGACAGCACTGGATTCCCAGAACTGGAGTCACAGGTGTTGGTAGGCCACTGTGTATATGCTCGCACCTGGACCCAGTTCCTCTGCATAAGCAGCAGGTGAGTTTAAGCAGTGAGCTACATTTCTGGCCCCAAGAATGTTTAAATGCTAAGATACAGCATTATTTAGAAGGATTTTTAGTTTAATAAAGCTAGCTATAAATAATATAAATGATATATGAATAATTTAAATAGTATACATTTACACATGATGTACAAATACAAGCATTATTATCAGAGGTATTAATAATTTTGAATATATAAATCAAAGTGTCATTAAATGAAGTTTTCAGGGTCAAAAGGGATTATGATTTCCCAATTGGGGAATTTTTTTTGTATCTAACTCATGATTAAAAGTGTGTGATGAGTTTTCTCATTGAATATAAGTCCTGCTCTAAGTTGAAAATAGAGACACGAGTGAGGCAGAGGTGGAGAGACCAGTTGTAGGGGCATGATAACCACAGTAAAGTGTTTATTCCAATGCACTGCAGATATTGTTCAGCCTTTTATCTGCAGAAAAGTAAAATGTGACCGCATATAAAACAGCCAAGGTCAGGCAGAACAGGCCAAGCAAGCTAACATTCCCTCAGGCCTATTCAACCTTTTATACGATTTTTTTTCTTATTCTTCCCAGGAGCAATAAGAATTTTACAGAGGCTTGGAGAACTCTTTTGAATCATTCATTCAACTATGTGGCTTTTGTTACATGCATTTTAAAAAAGAAATTATTATTAAAAGCATTTTAATTATCCTAGCCTACTTGATAACACCTTATAAAAATTCACTTGTCACAATTTCTATACTTAAAGAATTCCTATGACAAGTACATTTTTTGTGTGTGGCACATATATTTAGTGCTCATTGTTTTCTTACATTCTAATCCCTTCACAAAGTCAAACACAACCTACATTAGACGTATTTACACATCTGCAAAATCTTCCTCGCTTGCAATTTATGATAATTAATATGAAATAATTCCAAATTTACACTTTCCCAAATTAATAATCATTCAGCTTAATGAGATGACAGAGACAGAAGGGGAAAGATCTTATGCAATTGTGCTAAACAAGACACAAAATATTTTAAGAGTACAAGCTTCTAAAAGGCGTAACTCTTTTGATGTTTATTTATTCACCAAGTATCTAGAACATCCTGGCTTATCTTTGGTCTCCAATTAGTATCTTCCAATAAGTGAAAAAAAAAAAAAAAAGAATGAGTGACTGCTGTCCTACATACTAAAACCTGGTATGATTAGATTTAAACTGGTTTTATAGATGAACTCTAAGGACCAGATTTTTTTCTGGAGTATGATGGCATCTAAACTCTAAATGAGCTTCAAACACCAATGGTTACTTAATCTATAAGGATCTATGGTATGAAAAATGACATGTATTTTTTTACAATAAATATATATTGACAAAATATGAACAAAAGATAACAAGACGCATTGAGACCGGGCTGGAGAGATGGCTCAGCCATTAAAGGCTAGGCTCACAATCAAAAATGTAAGAGAAGCATTGACACCAATATTTGTACCTATTTGGTTCCAGTTTCATTCAGTGTCCCTATTAAATGATACTTACTTGCTTTGGACAACATTATATATCTTTCTACCTATTTTCTGTAGATTGGAAGCCTGGTCCTCAGGCATGGGAGGAAACAAGTGGTTTACCTGCTGGACTCTCTCCCAGCTCAGTCATGGTATTTCCACAGAAATAGTTGTTTTATGGTACTGTGTTTGATGAACCTTTGTAAGAGTGTCAATTGCTGAGAAAGCCAGAGTTAGCTGTAGATTCTTGCAAACATGAACATTCCATTTAGAGAGTGACAGTCCTACATGTATGGGAAGGTGTCTGACAACAGAAGCAAATAGTTCTCCACTGCTTTTTGCAGTAGGTAGACAGAAATCACTGTACCATTAGTATGAAATGTGTGTGTGTGTGTGTGTGTGTGTGTGTTTCAAAATCAAAGGAGAAACTAGTGCTCAGTTGTATCTGAACAAACACAAAAATGCTTTATTTATTTGTTACTTATCCAACAATTTTCCATAAATTACACTGTTTCATGATGTATTTTTTCTTTCTGAGCATGATCATTTGATGATAACTATATTTAATGGTTCTTATGACTCCTATTTATGAGTATGAGAATTTCAGTGGCAGATACGCTACATGTGGGTTTCTTCTTTTCTGAAATATCACTGTATCTTTAGAATCCAGCATCTTTTGATTTTCATTGACAATCATTTCTTCAGTAGCACGGAAGCAGCTTGTCCTCTTGGTTCTGCTTGCTCCTACCATGACTACAAAAGAAGAGACTGATCAGCAGGCTTTTCAGATATTCTTAAAACAGATCTGGCGTTATCAAAGCAGATTATAAGACCTCTCCCCATGATATCAGGGCAGGAGTTAAATACTGTAATGTAAAATGCTGTTAAGTTGTGTTATAGGGTATTAGTGTTGATAATACTTTATTAAGCTTTATTCGTATAGAACACACACTTTCGATGCTCTCTTTGAAGTGCCAAAACCATCATGAGTTGGCCTATGTCTGACAATATTGAAGTAGAAGTTATAAGCCAAGTGAATGCTTACTTATAACCAGCTGGACTGCAGTCATGGAATCCGGCTGTTCAGGGCACTTTACAATCACCGAGGACACTCTAAGTGCTTCCGAAGACCACTACAAGCACAGCTGAATATATGCTCCAGTCACGAGCACTCCAGAGAGTCAATATTAGCCTTGGAAAGTACCATCTCAAGCAATAAAGCTGCTATTTTCATCATGGCTGAAATAGAGTACTGCCCATAGTAGACCAAAAGAAGGCTAGTAATTAGTGAAGAAACAGTTCCTCTTTAAATTGCAGTTTGATGTTATTGATCCAAATAGATTACACATATTCCTTTCCCAGCTAGATAAGCTGATTCTCAATTTTTTTTTTTTTTTTTTTTTTTTTTTTTTTTTTTTTTTTTTTTTTTTTTTAGTGTTGACCATGGGTAATCTAAATTTGGCTCAATATAAGGCTGGTGGCACTCAGAGGAAGGACAGCAAGTAGCCAAGAAGAGACTTGATACCCTATGAGAATATATAGGGGGATGTAATCCCCCTCAGGAACAGTCATAGGGGAGGGGAATAATGGGAAAATGGGGGGGAGGAATGGGAGGATACAAGGGATGGGATAAACATTGAGATGTAACAAAAATAAATTAATAAAAAAAAAAAAAGAAACAGCAAAAAAAAAAAAAGGCTTCTATTAAATAATCTCAACTTCTTTTTTTGCTTTGGTTATTTGTTTTAAGACAAGGTCTCATGTAGCCCACAATGCCATTGAACACAATCCCACTAAGAGTGAGCACCTTGAATTACTTTAGTTATTCCACCACTGTTTGTCCTTTGACCTCATAGTGATCTCTTGGTTCATCCATATCCATCTAATCTCTTAGAACCTGCCTGCTTCCTCTTCCTGAGAGCATGTTCAAATAGAATAAATGAAGACTAATAATGCGGAGACTTTTATTTAAAAGTAATTGCATTATCTTCCAAAAGTATCAAAACTCTGAGGAACATTAGATAGATAGGTAGAGAAGAATTTTGGGGCAATACTTTGTAAAGTCCTCACCACTGGAGACTATTTTCCTTCAAACCATTTGGTATAAAACACATGTTCCAATAAAGACAATTTTCACCCTGTTTTAATCCTGAAAATATTTTTTATCTTTTATATTCTATATAATTTATGGACCAGAAATGATGTAATCTAGCAAAATTAAAATGCATGTTTGAGAATAAAGATCTCTAAATTCATTTAAATATGTATCTCTTTTATCCTGGCATCCCAATCATTCCATGAAACTAAAATCCAATTATTTTAATTTTTTAAGGTTTTTTTCGACTTGACTTTCCAATCGTAGCTTCCTTCCTCCTCTCCTCCCAGTCCCACCATGCCAAATTCTTCCCCACCCAGTCCCCATCCCCTTCCCCTCAGGAAAGCTACTCCCCCCACCAACCAACCGCAGCACATCAAGGTGAACCAGGACAGAACTCATTCTCATCTACTGAGGCCAGAAAAGGAAGCCCTGCCAAGGGCGAATGATCCAAAGGCAGGCAGGAGAATCCGTATCAGAGACAGCACCCACCACTTACTCGAGGACCCATATGAAGATCAAACTGCCCATCGGTTACACATGTGTAGGGGGTCTAAGTCCAGTCCACGCATGCTCTTTGGCTGGTGCTTCTGTCTCTGTAAGCCTCCATGGCCCTAGGTTAGTTGACTATGTTGGTCTTCTTGTCCAGTTCTTGGCCCCTCTATGCCCTTCTACATCCCCCACTCTTCTACAAAACTCTCCAAGCTCTGCCTACTGTTTGACTCTGAGTCTCACCATCTTTTTTGATCCTCTGATGGGTGGAGCCTCTTAGAGGATAATTATGTTGGGCTTCTGTCTGTAAGCATAGGAAGTATTGATAATGGCATCAGGGGTGGGATCTCTCCCACGGGATGGTTCTCAGGTTGGGCCAGGCATTGCTTGGACATTCCCTCAGTCTCTGCTCTATCTTTGTCTCTACACATTTTGTAGGCAAATTAAATTTTGGGTCAAATGTTTTGTAGGTGATTTAGTGTTTTGCTCCCATCACTATGAGTCCATCCTAGTTAGAAAATGGCCTAGGCAGTCTTTATGTCCCCAGCTGCTTGGAGGCTCAGCTAGAGTCATCTGAATAACCTCCCTGGAGCCTACCCTGTCACAGATCTCCAGCTCATCCCAGAGATGCCCCTGCCCCTGGTTTCCCTTTTCTCTCCAAGCCTTTTCACCACCCCTACACATTCTTCCCACTGTAAAAGGAACTTTTATCTGCTTGTTTCAATTGTTGTCTCCGAGAATTACCACCTCTGTAGGCTAACCCTAGAAACTTCTAAAGTCCTTAGAATTTAACCTAGGCCTAGAATGTTTTCAGCTTCTGAGACTTACTGCTTAATATATTCACCCTTTCTTGTATTATTGAGCTTGGGCTGTCTGATTCAACTCAGCTGTTTTAGCACACACTCCTCTCGCAGCTGACTTGATCAATCTGGCTTTTCTATTGGCCCTGCAATGCTCTGCTTGGTCTCAAACTAACTCTAGCAATCTCTTCTAATATCCTTCCTCCTTCACATTCTCTCTCTCTCTCTCTCTCTCTCTCTCTCTCTCTCTCTCTCTCTCTCTCTCTCTCACACACACACACACACACACACACACACACACACACACACACACCTGTGTCTCTATTACTGTCCCAGTAAAACTGGCTCCTCTCCTTCTCTCTGAATAGCCTTTTAAGTAGCTTCCTTTCCTCTTTCTCCTTGAGAGAATTGAGTATATCTTACTCTGTCAAATCATTCTCTGATTCATCACTTTTTCTGCCACTTAACTGAACATCACTTTCAAACATTGGTGCTTCCTTCTACAAACTATCTTTACCTTCATTGTTTGGGACGAAAGGTGTGTACCACCATGTCTGACCTAAGCTTCTTTTTAACTGAAAATTGCTGCATATCAGGCTGGCCTTGAACACAGATCTGGTTGCCTCTGAATCCTGGATTAAAGGTGTGTTTGTAGTCCAGCTGAATCACAGCTCTGTTCTGAATTAAAATTCTTGGACAGCTTCTCCCTTTCTGGCTAAGCAAAAAATTGTACAGAGTTTAACTTTTATAATAGAAACAATTGTAGATCTTACAAATTTCCTTATATCTAAATATCCTTATTAAAACCCTTATGTCCAAATATCCTTATAAAAATTTGCTCAGCCATTGATTCAATGACCCTCCATAATTGTAGACCTGATCATCTGTCCTTCAGCAACAGTGTGCTTTAGCATCAAGGTTTTCCAGTCTGCCAGTCTGATGAAGGATTTGTATGTCTTCACCTGGTTTGTCAAGCTGTCTTCATGCAGAAAGATCACCTTTCTTAATTTATTTAATTCAGCTTACATTGGATTGTTATCTCCTTGCTTGTATCTTACTGTTCCCATCCTCCTTCCCTCCTCTGCCCTATTCTGTTTCCCTTGACCCCTGACAGAAGAAGGCTTCCTCCCCTACCATTTCTGCATCTGTTCCTTGAGTCATGCCTTTCATTTGGAAGCTTCTCTCTTTTTTTCTTTCTTTCTTTTCTTCCTTCCTTCCGTCCTCCTTTTCTTTCTTTCCTCTTTCCTTCTTTTCTTCCTTCCTTCCCTCTTTCTCTCCTTTCTTTCCCTCTTTCTTCCTTTCTTTGTTTTTGTTTTGTGTTTCAAGACATAGTTTCTCTGTGTAGCCTTGGCTATCTGGCCTCCCTTTGTAGACCAGGTTGACCTTGAACTCACAAAGATCCAACTGCCTCTGCGTCCCTGTGTACTGTGACTAAGCCATGCACCATCACACCTGGCTTTGGAAGCTTCTCTTTTTTGGATTGGATCTTTATTAGTTTTGATGCAATACATAGTCTTTCATCAACCCTGAAAATATAGGTAAACCCTATTCCTTAATGTAACATCTTCCCTAAGTTCCATTCTCATGTTAAAACATCCACCATCCAGTGTCTTTCAGATAATCTTATTATTATTGCTGTTTATCAAGATGAAATTAGATCTTTATGCATCCATACATAAACTAGATAATTAGGCATTCTTATTCTATGTCCAGCTCCATGCCAGTGAGTGAGCTGGGCTCCACTCCAGCCTAGCAGCATTCTTATCAATTACTAGTGGGCTGTCTACCTTGATTCTCAATTTTATTAGGTTCCATAGGTTCACAATTAAGCATTTTCTGTTCTCTTACTTTCTCTGTATTATCATAGCTAATTATTCTTGTACAGCTATTTTTCAACCTTTTTCGAGAGGAAAAAAAAATAAAAACTGCAATTGACAGTAGAGAGCGGTTTACTCCAGTGGTCATAATTTCAATGAGTATTGCAATGGCTTTTTCAAGTAATGTTTCTCTCCTCTCAACTCCTACCCTTGTTTTCAAGGGATCTGAAATGGAGTTTTCCATTTTGAATGCAGGAAAAGTCTGTCTCTATAATTAAAAGTGTCTAGTTTCAGTTAGGAGGAATACATTGTTGCTGTCTTATGCTCAAAGCATATGAAAATTATTAATAAATACACTTCAAACTTTAAGAGAATGAATTTCCAGTATCTTGCCAAAATATTAGCATGTAACCATGGCTCTGGAGTGCCAGTTAGCTTGATTTACTCATTCTACCTTTCACATACATCAAGATGTCACATTGAACCCCATGCATATGTTCAATTATTATTTGTTAATTTAAAACAATAAATATACATGCCTATAAAAAAAAGTATCTTTTGGAGTGGCTTATGGTGATTCACTGTCTCAGAGGCTCCTGCTGCTTCTAAGTCTCCCAAGTCTCGCTGAGCATCTAGCCAGATTCAGAGACCTGAATCTTCCTCTTGAGAGGGTCACGGGTGAATTTCCCCTCTGTGGCTTTCTTTCAGATGTCTCCTGTTCTCTGTTTCTGCAACATTTGTGGGATTTTGTATTCTTGAATCACATTTTTTTTGTTTTGTTTCTGTTTTGGTTTTGGTTTTTACCAACCATACTGAGTGCCATAATGTTGCTATAAAGAATTAAAATCCAAAGCCCTTCAGTTTTACCAATGAAGACTCAGGAGCCAGATATTGAGGTGAAAATCCACCAGCTAGGAGAGGCAGAGGAAACACTTAGCTGACCTTCCTACTCAGCTCATGTCTCAGGAGGTAAAAATCCAAAAAACAAAAGTCAAAGCTCACCTTCTACCTCACTCAACAGCCCAGGAGAAAAAAGTCAAGAGCTAAAAGCCAAAAAAGCTAAATAGCTAGAGCTCCTTCTCCACACTGCCTTAAAAACCCTTCTCTCAAAGTCCCTCCTATCTATTTAATCTCTGTCAGCTGGCTTGTTGCTCCCTGCTCTTGACCTAAAGCTAACTTCATTAAATCCTGTGTACAGAAAGCTCTTTGATTATAGGTGTGTGCTAGGGCTGATTTATACCATAATCATCTGTTTAAAATAAACAGATTAAAGGTGTGAGTTAGGGATGGACAACACTAAACAAGAAACATGTTTTTATAGTTCTCAATCTTGGAGTTAACAACGGGATCAAATATCCTGCAACATCCCACATCTGACTCCCTCTTCATTACCCTCACGTTAAAGTCCAATTTTGATGTACATACACATAAATCCTTACTATGGTAATCTATTACATTTCTGTTTATTTATAGCTTGTATGATACTATTATACTACATTGTTAAATATAATAAAATATAAAATATCATAATAATTTTGTATTTGTCACTGTTTTTTGTTATTATTTTCACAATGATTATTTTAAATCTCAATTTTCACCCACTTTGCTACTAAAATTACTGTACTAGGTTGCATCTATATTCTTTAGAGACTCTCAGCACAACCCTAAAAAGCACAGTCTCTAGCTGCATTGTTATTTTTGTTGCTGTCTATCTTACCAGTAGAGATTGATATTAGTGTAGAATATATTAGTATTTAAAAGAAAATGGAAAGAACTTTGTGATTAAGAATCATAGCTACATACATATATATACATAAACTTTCATACTGATAAGAGCATACTTTACTTATTACTCAACAAGAAAACATAAATATGGGTGTCAAATACAAATAATTTTGGTTATCAAATTACAAAGATAGTAGATTTACCAGGTTAATAAGGACACAAAACAATGAAGTATCTTCACAATCTTGCTGGGTGGAGGGAATATAAACCAAAAAAAAAATTTGTTCAAGTAAGTTAACATTTAATAATTGTATCAACAAATTCTTCAATCACAGCCAAGAAAATGTTTGTTACTCCACATCTACATTGCACATGTTGCTATAGGAAGGCTGACTGTGGTCACATGAGCCTATGAAACCAGAGCTTGGGGAAACAGTCTGAGGCCAGCCTTTTCTCCATATCAAGTTCCAGGTCAGTCATGACTTCATGGGAAGACTTTGCCTAAAACAGAAAAGGAAGAAATAAAAATGAAAAGAAGAATAAATGATTGGTGAAGAGAATTACATAGCTTTATTTTTATGAATAAGGTGGGAAGGATTAGGATGATGACAAAAGAAGTTGAAGATACATAGATAGTATTAAGTAGTCTTCAAGCAAGCCAAAAGGATCATAGACATGTTAGTAACAGTGAATAATCTTGTTGTAGAAAACGCTCTTTGAATATCAGTATCTTCTTTCATTTGTCTCTGCTATTAATAATTTGTCCAATGGCTAAATATGCAAAAGGCAAAGTTTTCCCCCAATACAAATTCTTACTTAAAAATCTTTCCTATTCATACTGGCAGACAGAAGAGCATAAGACTGATTTGACAATAACTTAAAATGCTTTGTTGTAGATAGTAGCTTTAATTTATTATAAAAGTAACAGAAACTGAAATTGGATTGTGAGGTTTGGGAAAAGTCAGCACGTGGTGAAAGTGTTACTATGCAAATTCCCAACAACGGTAATAAAAGTTCAGTGACTCACTGCTTATAGCTCTTATCTTGCATTTATCCAGTCTAAGGCTTGTCTTTTATATTCTGGGAAGATTAAAACAATCATTTAAAATACCATTGACTTATGAAAAACATATCTGCCAGCAAAGCAAAATATTTTTTAATTTTTAATTTTTAATTATTCACTTTACACCCCAGTTTTAGCTCCCTCCCTCATCTCTTCCCAGTCACACTCTACCTACCTGATCCCCCTCCCTCATGCCCCCATCCTTAGAAAGGGGGAAATCCTCCTTCCCTATTATCTGACGTCAGCCTATCAAGTCTCATCTGTGGCCTGGCAAGGCTGAACCCCCAGGGAGAAGTGATTGATGAGTGGGTATCAGAATCTATGTCAGAGGTAACCCCTATTCCCCATATTATGGTACCCACAAGGAGACTGTGTTGCATCTAAGCAGGAAGTCTAGGTCCTCACCGTGTATGGTGCTTGGTTGGTGCATGAGTCTCTACAGGCCACCTGAGCCCAGATTTGTTGGCCTCATTGGTCTCCTTGTGGAGCTTCTGTCCTCTCTAAGCCCTTCTATCCAGTATCCCTTCCATTAGAGTCCATGTGTTCCACCCCAAAGTTTGGCTGTCAATCAGCATCTGCTTCCATCCCCTGCTGGGTGGAGTCTTTCAGAGGACCTCTACGGTAGGCTCCTGTCCTGTTTCTTCTCTTCAAGAGCTTCAGCTGTCTATTCTATTTGCCCTTCTGAATGAGAATTAAGCATCCTCCCTAGGCTCTTCCTTGTTATTGGCTTCTTTAGGTCTGTGTATTGTAGTGTAGTTATCCTGTATTATGTGACTTATATCTATTTATAAGTGAGTATATAGCATGCGTGCCTTTCTGGGTCTGAGTTGCCTCACTGTAGTGGATATAAACATGCTTTTGTTTTGATCCCAAGTATGGTATGGGAAACAGACTTGTGAGAGAACAGGTGATGTTTATTCACTTAGAAGTCGAACCACATCATGTGAAGGATTGTGTCTCTGACTCTTTTGCCTTCTCTAGAGACTCCTTTCCTCCTAGTTGTTTGCCTTCTCTTCCTCCTACAAAAATTATTATCCTCATGTTAGTTTCATACTCCTAAATTTAATATTCAAGTTGATTTTTGCATCGACGCTAGCACTGTACAATGAAAATGTACAGTTTAAGATTTTTTTAAAAATTTATTCTTGTTACATCTCAATGTTTATCCCATCCCTTGTATCCTCCCATTCCTCTCCCCCCCCCCGCCTGTTTTCCCATTATTCCCCTCCCCTATGACTGTTCCTGAGGGGGATTACCTCCCCCTGTATATTCTCATAGGGTATCAAGTCTCTTCTTGGCTACCAGCTGTCCTTCCTCTGAGTGCCACCAGGTCTCCCCCTCCAAGGGACATGGTCAAATGTGAGGCACCAGAGTACGTGAGAAAGTCATATCACACTCTCCACTCAACCCAACGCTCATTCAGTTTAAGATTTTATCATCCACATTATAAAAGAAAGAAATAAAGCTAGTGGTAATGAGTTTAGTAAGGTATTATATAAAACTGTTGTGCCCCAGATATTTACACATATATTAAATTAACTATATCTGTATTATTTTGCATTTTTGAATGCAAAATATTTGAGATTAAGAATGTTTTTTGGAGTTAGCTCACATTTCATTTCAGACTATCCATATTTAAATGGATTAGTACTCACAGGTTGTTACCATTTTCTCTATTAAATAGTATAGAAATGAACAATTAAATATGAAAAATGGTTCAAGCCTTTATAAAGAATTTTTTTTCTTTGGAGGTATGATGAGTAGCCATGTGAGACTACTACTGAAAGCCTTTCAAAAACATCTACCTTTATGGTAAAATTTAAATTCTTGGCAGTAGCCAATTCTTGGCAGGAGACAAAGAGTGGGACACATTCACCCTCACTCAGCTGGCAGCTGTCCTTATCTCCTTTTCTAACTCTCCTCTGGACACATTGGCTTTATTATTGTTTCTCAAACCCAGCACAGACAGCACCTACCACCTAAATGTTCTAGATGTCTGCACGCATCTGTCTCCTAAATCTCCCATGAATTCATTGAATATACATACACACACAATACATCTAATACATTCAAATTATTTAAAAACTACAATTATACTTCAAATTTTATCTTTCTTTTTCTTGTTTTCCTCCTTCTTATTTAGTCAGTTTTGGAATTGTTCCTTGCTTTTATCTGTTGGTTCTGCTCATCTAGCGTGGCACCTCCTTGAGCAAGATCTGCTCACTTTTGTGCTATATTCTTAGCACCTAGAACAATCCCTTCAGCATACTACATGAAACATAGATTTTGTTGAATTAATAAATGCAGTTAAATTCTGACTTAAAATATGGTTAAAATTATGTGATAAAAAAATCTGTCCTACATTTGTGATAAACGTTTTATCTTATTGTAATGCATTTACCTACTTTTATTTTTCCATTTGTGTGTTTGTGTGTACATGGGTGTTACCAAAAAGAGATATATTTCTATGGGTGTGGACACATATGTGGGTGCACATGTGTGCATGTCTGCACATGAATGCAGAGACCTGAATTGGTGCCAGGAATCATCTTCTTCCAGCTAAGTCACTGAGTCAAGATTGGTGTTTTAGAGGGACTCCCAACAGTGGGAACAAGTGTGTCTCTGACTCTTTTGCCTCCTCTTAGGACTCTTTTCCTCCTATTAGGTTGCCTTGTTTAGCCTCAATAAGAAGGGACTTGCTTGCAATACCATTTTCAAAGTATTGGAAGTAAATCTGGTATTATAATTGAGTTGTACAGATACAATACCACATATTAGGGTAGAAATATATAAATGTGTGTAAAGAATAATTTTAAATTTCAATTCTATACTAATGTATCTAAAATTAAATATTTTTCATCTATATACAAAATTCTATACCAATGAATTAAATATAATCTTATGAGTGACAAATAAGGCATTAAGTTGCAGAGTAGAATTTATTAACCTACTCTTTGTCCTATCATCCCTATATATTTCTATATCCCCATTTTCAACCCCTATCTCCAAACCTAAGATTGAAAAATAAAGGAAAGGAGAGACATCCCTGAATCAAACCTTGTTTTCTCTCTAAATAAGACCAATAATAACTTTTAACCAGCTCCCAATGAAACTAAACACCTATCACCCAAGAAAGAAACCAAAAACCTACCTGACCCCCCTTATAGAAAATGGAGCATTGGCTGGGTTGAAGACTAGATAGTTTAGTTTTACAATTAAGCTTAGTTGTTTAGGGATTAAGATGTTTTTAGGTCTAGATAGATATTTAAGTTGATAATGATGAGAGATGACAGATATTCATTCACATTCAGAATTTTAGACTCACCAAGATAGGAAAGATATTTTCTTCAAGCTGCCAAATACAAATAGCCAAAACTCTATGAATGTAATATATATACACATACATACATATATATATACATACATACATATATATATATGTAATTCCTGATTATTTCATGGTTCTTCTTGCTATAGGTAGTTTATTGTGTATATAAATATATATATATAATGTATATGTAAAAATATTTAATAAAACAACAAAAGAAAAGGAAACTTGCCTTGCCTTATTGTGTCTTGTTTTGTCCTATGTAGCTACTGTCTCTTTGAGGCCCGCGTTTTTTCTAACCATAAAACAGAAGTGAAGTGGATTCAGGGAAGGGAGGGCTGGGGAAAGCTATATGAGAGAAGAATCTACTTTATTAATCATCATCATCATCATCATCATCATCATCATCATCATCATCCCAATCAGAGCTTGTCCTGTCTGGGATTCTGAAATGCAGATTTTTCTCTTGGCCATTAAATTAATACCTCCAAGGCCTACCCTCCCGCCCTCCCCCATACCCCTTCCATTCCTTAGAAAAGGGGAGCCCCCTTACCCACTCATTCCAGCTCACCTAGGTGCATAAGGGCTGAGTTGATACTCTTCCCCTGTTGCCTAGCAAGGCACTCCTGCGAGGGGTAAGCGATCAAAAGGTTGGCAGGAGAGTTCATGTCAGGGAGAACCCCTAATCTTCTCACTAGAGGATCCACACGAAACCTAAACTACCCATCCACTACATCCTTGTAGGGGGACTAGGTTCAGTTCATTCAAGGTCCTTGGTTGATGCTTTAGTTCCTGCTGGCCTCTCTGGGTCCTGGTTAGTTGGCTGTGTTGGTCTTCTTGTGGAGCTCTTATCATGTCTAGGTCCTTTTCCCTTTGCCCCACTTTTCAACAAGGTTCCCTGTGCATAAACTAATGTTTGGCTGTGAGTCATGGCATCTGTTTTGATGCTCTGGAGAGTGGAGGCTTTCAGAGTACAACTTTGCAGGGCTCTACAATGCACAGACTCAAAGAAGATAAGTAACAAGGAGGACCCAAGGGAGGATGGTTAGATATCACTCAGAAGGGAAAATAGAATAGACAGAGTTAGTAGTTGAAGAGAGGGAGCACAGTAGGAGAGGAGATACAAGGGTAGAGATCAGTCCTGATGAGAGCAGGAACAGAAAGTCGAAAGACCTGTAGAGAAAAATGAAACTGTGGATGGGAAACATCTCTGTGACAAGCTGGAGTCCTAAGTCAGAGTAGGCTCGCAGGGAAGATGTGAGAGGGACCATAACAAATACTCCTAGTAGTAGAGACCATAGAGATTAATGAAGACACCCTCTAACTAGACAAGTCTCCTAGTATAAGGAGAACACCAACCCACATACAAAAAATTCCACTCAAAATTTACCCTGAGTATACAATAAAGCAGAAAGAACAGAAATTGAGGGAATGCCCAACTATTGCCTGGCCCAACCCAAGACCCACCTTATGGGAAAGGGTCAACCCCTCACACTTTTAAATATACTTTGCTATACTTTCAGACAGGAGCCTAGCAGAGTTTCCAGCAAATGTTTTTTGTTTTGTTTTGGTTTGTTTTGGTTTTTGGGTTTTTTTTTCTTTTCTTTTCTTTTTCTTTTTGTTTTTTGTTTCTGTTTGTTTGTTTGTTTGTTTGTTTTGCTTTTTGAGACAGACTTTCTCTGTGTAGTCTTGGCTGTTCTGGATCACTTTGTAGACCAAGTTAGCCTTGAATTCACAGTGATCTGCCTGCCTCTGCCTCCCCAGTCCTGGGATTAAAGGCATGTGCCACCACCGCCCAGCCTCCAGCAAATGTTTTAACCACGGGTCTTTTAACCACAGGCCTTTCTGACCAGCCCCTGTAATACATTTGTTATGATGTACAAACCACATGGGAGTCATTTTTACAATTTAAAAGCACTATTTTTAGACTTGAGAGCAAACAACTAACTCTATAGCACAATATATGCATGATTGCATTTGAGATCTGTATCCTCTTAATCCTTACAGAGCTTCATTGGTGGATGACAAGGATCACTGGGAAAATGTTATTAGCATACTGCATCCATTCACCCTTGTAGTGGAAAGTAAGTAAGCATCAAATGCATTAAACATAGATTTACATTGCTATTAAGGTGGCCTGAACCTTCGTTCCTCCTCACATTGTGTAAAGTAAATGTTAAATTGGAAAGAAAAAAAAAAAAAAAGTCCTCAGCCTATTTTAGACTAAGTGAGATTTCTGAAAGGATGGTTTCATTCTTTTTTTAGATGAGAAGTTGTTCTTATTTTTGACAATTAAAAATGAATACACTCATCCTTCAAAGAACCTTTGAAGTTTAGTGAAATTTGAATCTCTACTAACTTTATTCCAAAGATGATTAATTTTTAGTTTTCTCAAAGGATGGTAAAATACAAAATGAGATTTAGAAATAGTCTTTTATTAGAATACTTATAACATAAAAATAATATTCACAAAATAATTGAATTAAATATAGCTTTACAGAAAATCTGAGTAAGAGTATGTGTTGAAAGGTTTGTAGTAGTTTTTCAGATTCCCTATTATATATAAAATACAAATAATAATACAGAGTTATAATCTTTAAAAAGTTACTTGTACAATACTAAATAAATACTTTTAAATATGCAAAAATCAAGTTTTCGTTGCAACAATTCATTTTATTGAAAGGAAAACCTGTACTTCCAGTTTGGTTGAAACTAACCAATAGAGTGTCTTATAAAGATGAACACAGTTACTGCAAGATATCTAATTTTAAATAACCTGCTCCCTTATTAAGAAATAACTTTTGCAAGCAGGCCTGCATTTTAAGTCTTGACATGGAGAGATTAAATATGATTGAACAAGGTGGTTTAATCACAAGTGTTTTCACAGCGCAAAAAGAGGGACATTTTACTTTACAGAGGTATACTTAAGCAAAAGGAAAAGTGAAAATAAAGCTACTTTAAGAACATGTAAAAAAAATAATATAACATACATTGTGGGAAGGTTAAATATTTTGCATAAAAACACCAAGTATGTTTCATGAAAAATGTTTACTATAGGCAGATGTGGTGCTGCACACCTTTAATCCCAGGACTGAGGAGGCAGAAGCAGGTGAATCTTTGTGAGTTCAAGGCCAGCCTGGTCTACAAAGTGAGTCTAGGACAGCCAGGGCTGTTACACAAAGAAACCCTGTCTCAAAAAAGCTAAAAGAAAAAGAAAAAAGAAAAAAAAAGAAAATGTTTGGTATGATAGGTGCAGTTACATATATAAAATAATTTATTTGAGTTTGTAACTTAAAATTACTTTTAAAGTTTTCAGTGTGTAACTTAAAAAAATAGTAATAGGACCTGAAATGGAGATATATTGCTAGGGACATAGAATTTGAAATGGTATGTAAAACAAAATACAAGTCAACCTACCACTAAAAACAACACGTCTACAGAATATAGCAGGGCATAGGGTAGAGTGCTTCGCTTTTCTCTGGCTTTGATGATATGGCTATTTTACTTTCAGACAAAAAAACAAAAAACAAAAAAAAGCCAGAACATGGAAACAGCCTAAGTGTCCCTCAGTAGAAGAATGGATAAAGAAACTGTGGTACATATACACTATGGAATACTACTCAGCTATTAAAATCAAGGAATTCCCGAAATTTGTGGATAAATGGCTTGAGCTAGAAATGATCATAATGAGTGAGTTAACCCAGAAGCAGAAAGACTCAAATGGTATATACTCACTTATATCTGCATACTAGCCCAAGGGGCATGTCCCACGAAAGCCTTCACTTACCAGGAAACTGGGACAGAGGGGAGGACATCCTATTGGGACTCTAGATGAGAGAAGCGTGGGAGAATAGCAAAGTAGAAGGATCCAGAGGGTCCTAGAAACCTACAAGTAGAACATTATGATAGGCAGATTTGGGGCCAGGGGTCCCACTCACGCTAAGGCACCAGCCAAGGACAATACAGGCGGTAAACTTTAAACCCCTGCCCAGATCTAGCCAATGGTCAGAACATTCTCCACAGTTGAGTGGAGAGTGGGATATGACTTTCTCACGTACTCTGGGGCCTCACATTTGACCATGTCCCCTGGAGGGGGAGACCTGGTGGCACTCAGAGGAAGGACAGCAGGTTACCAAGAGGAGACTTGATACCCTATGAGAATATATAGGGGGAGGTAATCCCCCTCAGGAACAGTCATAGGGGAGGGGAATAATGGGAAAATGGGGGGGGAGGGAAGAATGGGAGGATACAAGGGATAGGATAACCATTGAGATGTAACAAGAATAAATTAATAAAAAAGAAAAAGAAAAAAAAACTCTTCAAAAGACAATTATCTATTTTTTTTAATAGTAGGAAAGCTAAAATGATTTTTTCTTCCCAGCTCTAAACTCCTGGAATGGAGCTTGCTCCCTGGCCCTTAAAATAACATTATTTCTATTATTTTAATTCTTTGGAGTGGAAATTAGAAATTCAGCATTGTAGGGCTAACTAAAGCTCTTGGGCAAATGCATCTTTGCAAGATCCAGGATCCTGAACCTAGATCCTCAGAACTCACTCAAAGCAGAATTTTATTTATAACATTTAATTAGATGCACTCTTATTATTTGAGGATAAGTGGCAGTAATAATATAAATATTTCCATAATTAGGACTGCAGAGAAAGTGCAAACATATCAAACAAAAGTTGTAGTAAACAATGAAATGCCTAGGTAGAAATATAAAGTAATATATTTTCTTAGGTTTGCTTACCAAGTACTGGGTTTCACTACTCTTGTGCATATGAATCACCAAAGTCTATCTTTATTTATCCTCTCTCCACTCCTTCTTCTTGCCCATGCTCTATATTTGAATGTGTCTTCTTAATATATACTCGTTTCATTCAGATCTCTCTAGAGTAACAGAGGTTATAGAATGGATTTATTAGAATGACTTGCAAGCTGTGATCTAACTAACCACCAATGGCTGCCTTTCTACAGAAAGTCCAAGAATGCAGCAATTGTTCAGCCAATGAGGTCGGATGTGTCAGCTGTTCTTAGTAATCCCTGTAATCTCAAAAGCAGGCTCTAATTCCAGTAAAGGAGTGCAGTTGCTATGGAGATCGAGAGAAAGCTGACAAAGAAACAGATTTTGCTGCCTGCATGTCATTTCTATAGACATCCAGCAGAAGGTGTAGCCAAGATTAGAGGTGGGCCTTTTCCAGGTCAAACGCTTTAGATTAAGGGCAAATCTCCCCATCTCAAAGATCCAGATTAGAAGTAGATAGTCCCACTACAATAATCCAATTAATAAAAAAAAAATCCCTCACAGTTGTGTCCAGCCATTTTTGTGTTTTTGTTAATTTCAGATGTAGTCAAGTTGACAACCAATAATATCCATCACAACATTCTTCTGTTTCATGTCACTTATAACAATTTTCATTGATTCTTTGTGAGTGTCACATCATGTACCCCAATCCTGTTCATCTCCCTGTGCCCTCATATCTGCCCTTCACCCTTGTAACCTTGCCTTAAAATAAAATACACACACAAACAAATAACAACAATAGCAAAAAGTATGGAAGCTCTAGTATGTCACAGTGTGGCCCACAGTATATTCCTCTGTCTACACATCTCCATTTGTAAAGTCACATTTACTCTTTAGCTTCCCTTTACCTCAACCTCTTCCCCAAATTTTCCCCTTTTCATGCTTCTGTTTTTAATTTTTCACACACACACACACACACACACACACACACACACACATACACATACACATACACAGAAACACAAAAACATACACATTATATAAATTAAAATGTAGTCTCTCTTCATGAGTGAAATTCTGTTATAGTCTTTCTGAACCTAACTTATTACACTTAATATGATTTCTAGTTTCATCTATCTTATAAACATCGTAGTTTCATTTTGTTTATTGCTGAATAAAATTGCATGAGATTTACCATTCAGAAAACATAATTTATTATAAGAATAATGTATATTATTTAAAGGTAAATAATAAAAGTCACATTTATAATATTCATAGAAATAGCAATAATAAGTATAAATTAAAAACGACCGTTACAATAGCTTTTGCATCTGTGAAATGTCTCCGTATTCTCTGAATAGTATGGTCATCGCTGTATGAGTATACACAAACTATAGAATATTTGACATTTGAATCAGTTCATTTCTAAGAAGCAGATATTTACATTTCACATGAGAGAATAAATTTATGTGTAGCTCAGCAGTTAACAGTTCAATGCTTCCTTTTCAGTATACACTCTTCAGAAATAAAAATTCTTCCTGCATCAGCAATAATTACCTTACTATGAATTCTTGCATTTCAAATATCAAAATAATGTTATTTTCCTATACCTTCCAGCAGAGAAGAAAAAGTAATGGCATCCTCCTGGATGGGAAAGTATAACAGGATTAAGAACAAAGGTCTTAGATTCCAGCCATGTGTATGCCCTTCAGTGGTGCCTCCTCCCAGGAGTATTATCCCCCTCCTCTGGAAGAGTGAAACACACAGAAGAATCACTTTCAAACTATAATCACCTGGCACACAGTGGCCATTATTTACCCAGTACTGCCTAATTGACCATTTAGTCTGGTCAGTTGGTCTCTTAGTTCAATCTTTATCCTTGTTTAGTTAAGAATAAGACAGTTTAATGGAAGGCTTTATTATCAGTAAACACTTCAAGAAGTTAGAACAGAAGAAATACCACCCTTGTTGTACGATTAAGGAGAAATGGAACCAAGGAGCAAGTGCCCCTACTACAGAATAACTGGTACAATTCAGAGAGAAGGAAATGAGATCCGGACAGAGACATTACCAGATAAGGGGCAGGTTCCAGAAAATGAACATAGTTAGTATGTGATTACATAGTTCTGTCTGTTGCCTTTCTCCATGTGGGTTTTATTATCCCAATTGCATGAAAGGATTTTGTAGGGGCAGGGACACGGCTCCTATCAGCTCTACAAAAGGAGAAAGACTTCAGAAGGTATGAATTATAACAAAGTCTGTAGGGTACCTTACAGCATCTACAGGGTCATTGATCAACAACAACAACAACAAAAAAAATCCTTAAAATAATCTTGAAGGATTTTTCTTGAAATTCAGTAGTAGTCCCTGCAGTATAAGGTCATCACAATGGACTAATCAAGCATGCATTAATATGTACAAAAATTGGAGGAAGAAAATAATTTTTCTTTTGCTGAATTTGGCTTCCACATTTATCTTGTTTTTCTTTTCTTCTTCCCAATGATACCACTTCAATCAGAGCTATATTTTGATTGAGCATTAAAAGGAAAGATCCAGATGAGATGTCAAATGCAGTACAAAGATGTGACCCAGGAATGGGGACCATGCCCACTATGCATGTGTTAGATCTCTGCACTGTGTAAAATAATGCCCATCACAACTGCAGCACATTCACCCCAGAGAGCTACTTCAAGCACATACTGTACCCACATAATAAGACACATGTATGTGTGTAGAATAATGTCACCTTGTAACCTTTATATCTATGAAAACTAACAGTATAGAGAGATCAGTTTTTGTACCCCAACAACGTCTTGATCTTTTTTCAATGACTTCATATTTTCTCTCCTGATTACTCAAGAGGAATTCATTATTGCAAAAAAGAAGCAAAAACTAACCCCAGACTTTTTCTGCTTTGTAAAGACTCATCAAGACTTGACATAAGTAATTATAGTTAAATCACATATTTGATCCATATCATAGTTAAATCCTCAGTGGTCCTTTTAGTGACAATTTTATACCTCTGTACAAAGTATAAATAAACCTTAATAAGTGACTGGAGTCACACTAGATAGGGATTGGTAGATAGCATCATCAGAATGCCTACTCTCTAATTCATTTCTTGGCACTTTTTAAATATAAGAATCTTCACAAGGGTGAAGTAAAGAGGGATTTCTGAAAGTGTCTTACTCTATGAAGCTATGTGTATGTGTATGTACTTGAACATGTGTGTTACTATTGACACTTTAATAGACATATCTCCTTATTATGTAACACATACTCTGCCACTGTGGCATTCTATCATGATTACCAACTTAACTTCTCTGAGAAGTGCATAGACGCTTAATGAACAAATCTCCGGGGGTACCTGTGAGAGCTTCTGAGGAAGATTAATTGGAGGTGAAAGTAAAGTGCAGTTTTTCCTTCTCATTCTCTACTTACCTACCACTGACTGAGTAGCCTCTTCTATACAATTATGTCACCATGGTATCTTACTTACTGTAGACCCATATGTATAGCAAAGGACGGAGCTATGGTATTTTGATCCAAAGCTCTGATATTGTGAGCTGAAACAAACATCTCTTCCTTATAGTTGCTTTGCTCAGGTAGTTGTCACAGCAATAAAATTCAAGCTAATATCAACAAGTGAGAGAAGAGAAGTGATATGAAATCACTGCTTTAAAAAAAAACCTAGCAGTGAGTTTTTAAGCCTTTGGAAAGAGGTTGTGCGAGGAATTTAGAGGCTCCAAGACACAAAATAACCAGATTACTATTAACAAAACTTACTGGGTGATTCTGGTGGGAGCGCAGAAGACCAAAATGCCAATTGACAATAGGCAGTGAAGGATTTGTAGATGAGGTTACAGATGGATGCAAGACCTGTGCTAAAAAGTAACACAGGGCTATGTGTCTTACATTCTAAGGGGGAAAATGTATACAGTTTTTTCTGTGTCCCAGGGAGAAGTTTGAATGTGACAGAATATTAATCAGGCAGAGAAAATATGACAGTGGAAGAGCCTTCAGGTTGCACCATGGTTATTTGTGGATTATTTAGCCAGATTTATGGTATTAACTGGAAGCAAAGACAGGGTTAAAAATCTTTTTAAAAATCTTTCTGTTTGATCAGAAAGTCTAAAGTAAAATAAAGATAATGATAGAAGAACTCCTGAAGACAGGAAGATAAAGAAACATGAAAAACACTTGAAAAGTTCATGTGGAAACCTAGTACTGTAGAAATTTCCTAAAATACATATAAACACATATAAAAGGAACTTAAATAAAGACATCCTATAAAGGAGCAAGAATGCTCTTACCAGATTGCATAGGGTAACAGAAAGCCCTGTGTGAGGAATGAGTTACTTCCTTTGGATATGTTGGCAAGTAAATTCCCATATACAAACAAATACTATAGGCTATTAGCAATGCTTTGGATACACCCTTCCCAGAAGTTGAGAGTAGGACCACATTTCTGAAGACACCGCATACTTGACTCATAGAACATCAACCTGGTGAAACCAAGTTGGTACCCAACTGTATGTTTCATCACTATGAGCTAGCTTTTGTGGTATACACCATCAAAGAAGAAAAGTAATCACCAATTTATGTAGCTGTGAATCTTGCGAGCTATAATAGCAAGACTGGCAAGAGATGCCCACTGATGTGATACTATCATAGACATCATGAAAGTAAACAACCACTTTCTGATTGGATTTAGGGCTTTCGTTAAATATTCGAACACGTACCTGGCACCATTACTGGAGCCAAGAACCTGTGTCTCTATGTATACATTACAGGCCCAGGGGAGAGTCTACTATGTTGCTGCTAAATGAGCACAATAAATTGATTATAGGAATCAAGAAATAATGATTGATTATTATACCAATAGATTACCACATATGTCAAGTCATATTAGATTACCTTCTTTTTGAACAAGCTGTGGATGAACGGAGAGAAGCCAATCAGGCCACGATACAGAGAAAAAGTAACTATGGAATACTCAAGTTCTCAATGACAGCTTTCTTACGTCTCCCTCCACATTCAAGGCTCAGAAATCAAGGAAGACGAAGGAATGGAAATACTGAAAGAGCCAGAGGTGATAGATAACTACAAGTAAACAGTGTTTTCTGGGTACAGTAGGACAGTTGCATATATCTACTCATGGATTTGACAGCCATGCACCGGACCTTTTCAGGCTCAACCGAGAAAAAATCCTATCATGGAGAGTGGGTGGTAGAAACAAAGTCCCAGACCTACCTAAGGAGCTGTTGGTATTGATAGATGCTGGAAGATGGAAAGTTTTCTTTAGGAGTGGGGCCACCTTCCTGGTATTAACCATGTTCCAGCTAAGAGCACATACTCAAGAGTAAACATGCAACACAAATTATATTTGGGCCATTTAAAAGAAGATAAATATTCAGGAAGGAAAGGAAAATATATCTGAGAGGGTATGAGTGTGAGAGTGACTGTGACCAAAATACAATACATGAAATTCTCAAAGAACTAATACAATACAAGGAAAGCATAAAATGTGAAGCCCAATTTTCACCTAAATAATCTAGATTTGTGTATCTTTTAATAAAAAGCAATATAGAATCTTCACATTGGCACTGTAGCAAAGACTTCTTGAGAACAGCTCAGAAAATAGCTAGATTTTGTGCATCAATTTCACTTGAATGAAAGTTTGAGTTCCGTGTCTTCTTTTGGAAGGAGAGAGAGTCTGGAGTCCTCTGTTGACACATAAATGGCTAGGAAATTGTTTCTGTAGAATTTATTTCACTGTGATCAACTTCAGAAGCCCTCAGAGGCTACTTCAAGCTACCCAAATTATCTCAGGTACAGCTTTAATTGGTATCAGATCTTAATATTGTCTATGTAAGGTTGGTTATTGTAGACACACATAATATTAAAGAAATAGGGTCATGGAACTTTTCAACAGAGTTAAAATAAATGAATTTAAAAAGACTATACAAGACACAATCATCATCTCTGAAGGCAAGTCAAAAGCACAGTAGATAGAAACCTACTCTGAAACTTAGAATTCACGATATTGGAAAATCTGGCAATGTGTAATGTTAATCTAATGAGAAAAGAAACAGGCTGCCTTTCCAGGCCACAGGGGAAGAGGATGTGCTCAGACCTGATCGTACTTGATGTGCTGGGGAGGGTTTGAAGGGGGATCCCCTTTTCTAAGGAGTAGGGAAGGGCCAATAAGGGAAAGAAACAGAAAAGGGGGACTGGGAGAAGAGGAGGGAGAAGGCTGCGATGGGATATAAAATGGATAAATAAATACATTTTAAAACAACCCAGGACTTGAAGGCTACATAGGTTTGGTATGAAATTTGTCTCATCCTTTCTATGCCCCCATTTATACCTCTTGAAATGATTATTCTTTTGGATGGTGTTACACATTGTAAATACGTGATTTTTTTTCCTTTTTTTTTTTTCAGGGGGCTTAACAGCCAAGAGCATGCCTTGTATCGCATGTTAGGCTTTAAAAATAGCACTTAAGGAGTAAGTCCTATAATTAAAGCTATAGGGACTATGGGCAATAGAGTGAATGTGCTTTTCATTATGAAATATACACAAACTTTGAAGATTAGGGCTGCATGTCTTGATTTAAGAAGAGATATTTGACTATCAAGTTGGCAATGAGTGGACACATAGTTGATCTTGATTTTCAAAATGATACAGTGTATAAAATCCTTTGAAATGAGAAAATTACACTTGTGGGCATACCTGGACATTGTCTCCTAAAAGGGTTAGCTGAGGAGAGAGCCTGGTCATCTGAATGTGTGCAGGGCCAAGCCATCGAATGGGGCTTTAAACGGGAATAGAATGAGAAAAACCAAAACAAACAAAGCACTAATATATCTCTTTTTCTTTCTCTCTCTTCTCCCCCTCCCCCCCTATCCTTCCTCTTACTCTTGTTTTGTCTCCAGGAGGTCAGTAGCTAGTACCACATACCTTCACTATTTTATAACTAGTCCAGAAATGAGATGGGCTGAAAATCCTGCAATTCACTAAGTGTCTCTCTTTAAATTAGTTTACTAAAGCATTATCACTGAGAAGTTAGGTTCCACTGATACAATCACCTTTATAAAATTAAATAAAATATACATAATGAAATATAAATTAAAACACTCAGGAAATGAAGAAGTTAGCATAACAGCAGGCTTGAACTTAAATTTTAGTTGGTAATCAAGGGCCAAAAAGAGAACATCAAACTACAGTGTAAACCAAAATCCAGTACTTCATCAACATTTCCATTTAAAAAAGAAGAGAAAACTGGGTCTGGAGAGATGACACAATGGTTAAGAGTTCTTATAGCTCTTGCAAATGAACTTAGCCCTGTTTGCAGCACCCCTGTCAGGCTGTTTACAGCAACCAACAATTCCATGTCTAGGGAACACTATCCATCTGGCCTCTAAGGATGCATGACCTTAAGTGCACATACAAGCATACAAACACACAGACGTGCACAAGGTAAATCAGAAAGAAGAAGAAGAAGAAGAAGAAGAAGAAGAAGAAGAAGAAGAAGAAGAAGAAGAAGAAGAAGAAGAAGAAGAAGAAGAAGAAGGAAAAACTGCTGAAAGTGAAACACAAGCACTGTTAAGCAACAGCTCTACCCCAGGTTCAATACTGGTACCCTGCAGTCTTTGCATTTATCTTTCATTGAATTATGTATGATTTGCAGAGGCACAGAATGACCACACATTTTAGCGTTACTTAATAAATTCAGCATTCTTATGAAGCACTTGAGAGCATAGGATTCATGTAGTAGATGCAGAGTTGAAACAGTGGTAAGATCTCTTAGAAGCTGGGAAAGCACAACAAGCATCCACATGGGCTCTGCGTGGGTGATACTGTGACAAGAATAATAAAAAGGAAGAGTTAGTGGACGTGTGTACATCCCGTAAGCAACGCATAACTCTTTGAAGCTATCATATCATGCAATTCCTGTACTGTGAACACTCAGCAGTCATTCACTTCACCCCTATCAGAGAGATGGAGGAGGTTTTTATTTTAAATACCTTAATCGATATGAGTCATGGAGAGCCCCTGAGCCTGGATAGAAACAGTTTGACAATGACAGTTTCAAATACCTGAATTAGCATTAGAGAAGCAGAGGAAGTGATATGGGATCAGAGGGGCTTTTCAAACACTGTCAGCTTAATCCCACAAGCCCAGAAGGAAGTAAACTTTCTCTATGGGAGTGGCTGGGGCAGTTGATTCACAGTCAAGGATTTCTCACAAACTCATTTCATATTTCTCGCATTGGATCATGGTAGAAAATGACAAGTTAAGGCCTAATTATAACCACAACCAAATTATTAACGGCAGAAGAATTTAAATTTTCTTTTATTATACATAGCTTTAGAACTGTTTTCCTCTTTTTTTTTTTAAAGTAATTTATTCAGATTACATCGCTATTGTCATCCCCTCACTTGTATCTTCCTGTGCCCCCTTCCTGTCCCTCTTTTGCCCTATTCCCCTACCCTAGACCTACCCCACCATCACCATATGAGCACAGCCTACCAGGTCTCATCTGGATAGCCTGCTTCCCCTTCCTCTGAGTGCTATCTGGCCTTGCTACCAGGGGGGAAGTGATCGAATTGGGGCCACCAGAGTTCATGTCAGATTTAATACATGAGAGTACATCAATTTTTACCAGTTCTGATAAAATCAAGTATATTTAAGTGAACATAATATAATCCCCTTACTACAGGTTACTTCAAATGACTTCTAGTACTACTTTTAATGCATTCTATGATTGCTTATTCATACACTTGTTTATTTTTTTTCTTATTAATTTATTCTTGTTACATCTCAATGTTTATCCCATCCCTTGTATCCTCCCATTCCTCCCCCCCCCCCATTATCCAATTATTCCCCTCCCCTATGACTGTTCCTGAGGGGGATTACCTCCCCCTATATATTTTCATAGGGTATCAAGTCTCTTCTTGGCTACCTGCTGTCCTTCCTCTGAGTGCCACCAGGTCTCCCCCTCCAGGGGACATGGTCAAATGTGAGGCACCAGGGTACATGAGAAAGTCATATCACACTCTCCACTCAACTGTGAAGAATATTCTGATGATTGGCTAGATCTGGGAAGGGGTTTAAAGTTTACCTCCTCTATTGTCCTTGGCTGGTGCCTTAGTTTGAGCGGGACCCCTGGACCCAAATCTGCCTATCATATTGTTCTACTTGTAGGTTTCTAGGACCCTCTGTATCCTTTTATTTTGCTATTCTCCCATGCGTCTCTCATTTAGAGTCCCAATAGGATGCCTTCCCATCTGTCCCAGTTTCCTGGTAAGTGAAGGCTTTCGTGGGACATGCCCCTTGGGCTAGTATGCAGATATAAGTGAGTATATACCATTTGATTCTTTCTGCTTCTGGGTTAACTCACTCATTATGATCATTTCTAGCTCAATCCATTTATCCACAAATTTCGGGAATTCCTTGTTTTTAATAGCTGAGTAGTATTTTATAGTGTATATGTACCATAGTTTCTTTATCCACTCTTCTACTGAGGGACACTTAGGCTGTTTCCATGTTCTGGCTATTATGAATAAGGCTGCTATGAACATGGTTGAGCAAATTCTCTTGTTGTGTGCTGGAGCATCTTCTGGGTATATTCCAAGGAGTGGAATAGCTGGGTCTTGAGGAAGCCCTATTCCCATTTTTCTGAGATAGCACCAGATAGATTTCCAAAGTGGCTGTACTAGTTTGCATTCCCACCAGCAATGAAGGAGTGTTCCTCTCTCCCCACATCCTCGCCAGCATGTGGTGTCACTTGAGTTTTTGATCTTAGCCATTCTGATGGGTGTAAGATGGAATCTCAGAGTTGTTTTGATTTGCAATTCCCTGATGACTAAGGAGGTTGAGCATTTCTTTAAGTGTTTCTCAGCCATTTGATACTCCTCTGTTGAGAATTCTCTGTTTAGTTCCAAGCCCCATTTCTCCATTCGGTTATTCGGTTTGGTGGTGTTTAATTTCTTGAGTTCTTTATATATTTTGGATATTAGACTTTTGTCAGATGTAGGGTTGGTGAAGATTTTTTCCCAGTCTGTAGGCTGTCGCTTTGTTCTCTTGACAGTGTCTCCTGCCTTACAGAAGCTTCTCAGCCTCATGAGGTCCCATTTATTAATGGTTGACATTAAGGCCTGGGCCGTTGGTGTTCTGTTCAGGAAGTTGTCTCCTGTGCCAATATGTTCCAGGTATCTATTGGGTTAGTTGTGCTTTCCAGTTTTCATTTCCCCCTTTTTTGACTGTTTGCTATATCTTACATGGTTCTTCTTTGTCTATTGCTTTTGCTTAGCCTTACAATTACTGCTACTGTTTAGAGGTGGGAAACAGGTAACAGTGAGAATAAACTAATCTGACCAGTTGGCTATCAAAATACAGTAAAATGCCTGTTCATATTTTACTTAACCCTCAGGAAGTCTTAGAAATAAAGGAGCTAGGTTAGTTAGGCTAAAGGTGTTTAAAGGTGTGCTTTAAGTAAATGGAGCTGAAGGGATGGACCAGCATCTAAGGGCGTTTACTGCTCTATCCAAGGATTCAATTTCAGTTCCCAGCATCAGTGTGTTACAACAACCGTCCCTCCAGTGCCAGGGCATCTGATAGTCTCTCAGGCCTCAGCCTACTCCCGCATACATGCAGTACATATAAGTACATACAGCCACACAAAGCAAGGCAATTATTAATTAATACTAAAAATATTTGAGGCTGAGAGAATTAGTAAATGTGATATATAAAACAGAAGAGAATGAAAACCAAAGTAGAACTTATGACAGAGGCATAAGAAGTTGAGGATACGCCATGTAATAGGGACAGGAAAAACTATACTAATATAAGCCTATGTCAGCAATGGTAAAATTAAAACAAAACACAAATTGAAATGTAAACTGAAAAACAATGAAAATTTAGAATAAAAATTTTGCACTATCAATGAAAGAGTAATTCTGGCTTGCTGTGACGATAATATCTTCTCTCTACAGATATTATCTTTTACAGACAACTCTCCAAGGAGACATGTAATTCAACAATTTTGTTTTCAGCACAAGGAGCAGCACTCCAAAGAAGTTTAGAATCATTATTTGGGGTGCCACATCCAGAACTTGGCCTCTTCCCCCAACCCGCAGCATCATTCTTTTTGGGTGATGGTGTTTCCACATGATGTGTCCATGTGTGAAGGTCTGAGTGGAAATTTAAGAATGCCTCTAGCTTGGATTTCTCTTGGGGTGGGTGTCTCTCTTCTTATTTAGCTGTATTTCCAGCAGTTGTGCTTAGTGCTTGTTTGAGTATGTTTGCACCCATGACTCTGTAAGGTGCAGCTTGGTCCTCCTATTCACTTGTTTGTTGGAGTCTTATCCAGTAATTGGGGCTGGAGGTCCCTGGTGATGGAGATGTAGCAGTGTCATATTGTCTGATTTTCCCAGCAGAGTAATTTAGCAAGGGCCTCCCCTTTTTTTTACTCCATACTGGGAGGAAATGAGACACAGCCAAGGAGTCTGCAACACTAGCAGAAATACTACCATCAGTGAGATCAGTCAGTTTGCACGTAGCCCATGCAGGGAAGATGGCTGAAATGTTTAGTTGAAAAAGAATGGAAATGATTTATGAGAAGTGAACATCTCCTGATACTCGAATACCAATGTTCATTGTGATTGTAATATTGAATAGTGCCGGGCCCACTTATTCTGTTTCCTGTGACTTCAGCTGACTTCATGTCTCAGTGTGGAGTTGATCAGCTATGATGAAAACCATTGTCAGCAAAACCTACAGCATTGACTATGCTATGTGATGTCCTTAACATAAGAATTTGGCTGACCGCTGTTATTGGTTAGCATGTTGACCCAAATAGAAAAACCTTCCCCTTTCTTGCTCCCCATTCTCCCTTTCCCTTTGTATCTGTGTCAGCTTCTTTAATAACCTTGAAGACTTACTAGCTACGTGCGAGAAGCACTTAAGCTTTAGAGTAGAACTTTGCAGCCTTGAATGTAGTGCTCACCCACTATTGCAACAGTCACTCCTGAGGGATTAATTCCCTCCTTCCCTGATAATGCTTCTGCTTCTCCTTATTCTCAAAAAAGCTGTTGGCATTTCCAGGTTCTCCAGTCAACAGCAGCCCACCCTGTCTGCTCAGTTCCTTCTGCATAGTCATACCTTTCTCTGGAGTCTGGATTTTTTCTCTAGGCCAAAATGATGTAGTGATATGGCTGTTCCACTTTTTAATATAAAAATCACTTTAGTGTAATATACTCAGAAATAAAAATATCATATGTCCAGTTTAATGTAACCAGTCAAAACAAACACTTGCCTCGTCTTAAACATCTCAAGGAACTTCTTTCTATACACTTAGACTGGTCATTCTGAAGGCCTTTTATCTATCACTAGGCTCAGGTTTTCTGTCTCCCCCTCTTGTAATCGCATTCAATCCCCTTGCTCCCACTCTCTCTACCTCCTCTCTCCTTGCTGTCTCCCTCCTACTCTATCTGTCTCCCTTTGACTTTTATTCCTCAAAATCCATACATGCTTATGCTTTGGGGTGATTTCAATACTTTCTAAATATGTATGTCTAATCTTCATATTATCATATGTTCTTCCAATAATTAACAGTTATCTTTTTCTATACTGTGGACCTCTGACTAACGCTAAAAACATTTCTAATTTGTAAATGCTTTATTTGCTGTATTTTGACTCCAATATTTTAAAACTGAAGCACAGCAATACAGAAACTAATACATATTTGAAATATTGCTTAATATACAAAGTGTTCTAAGCCTATACTTTTAATTTAGAAGGATTTATTAGACTATGACAGGGAGGGGGACAGGGGGAGGAGAATATACGATATTTGAAAGCAATACCAGCAAACACTAACCAAGTTCTGTTCTGACATCTGTGTTCCAGCACCAGTCTCCAGATCTCTGCTGAATGAAATGGTAAAATCAGTGCCATGGCCATCTGTACCAATTAACTGAATGCTAATGTTCTTGCTGCAGCTGATGGTTGGGATCTCTGCAGCACAATAAAGTGCTTGAAAATTCTATTTGCCATTTTGTAAAAAGGGGTAGGAATTATTGATCAAGGCTATAACATATGAACCCATTCAATTCAAAGCAACTGAGAGAAATTAAAACAAAAAATATTTTCAACTAAAAGATAAAGGGGTTACTGGCATATCATTTATGCATGACTGTGGACAGTTGTCACTTTCTTACTTGAGTGACTGTGGAAATGTCTTTGACAATGTGTCAGTGTCAAAACATTCATTGAACACATTAATATCTGATGATGGGCTTTATACCTTCCTCTTTGCACTGACAAAGTTATATTACAGGGAAAAGTGGGAAAAGGATATGTTTGCCGTAAGTGGAAGAGATAAATTCCATAAGCGTTTGTGACAATTCTTGCCAATTAATTAGGGCCGTATATTTCTGGGTTTATATTGACAAGAATACTAATTTTTTATGGATCAATAATCATTTATATTTGTGCGAGGCATACTTCTTTTCATTTGAGTATCCTGCGTTGTCAGATGGTTACAGGAGATTATAAAATAAATTTATGTAGGAATGATGCTAAAACAGCCAACAAAGCATTTAGAGATTTGACTGATCCTAGTGACCATGGAGAGTACTGGTACTTTATGGTCTTTTAAAAGTATTGCTCTTCAATTCCTCAGAAGTTATCAGGAGACCCCTAGGCCACGTCACTCAGTCCACTGTCTACCAGATACTCACCAGTAGCTGCAGTTCTAAAGGATTATTTTTTCAATAAAAACTTTCTACAGGACACTAAGTAGGTTTTATCCATCAAAAAAGTCTGTCATACAGTAGGAGGGGAAAATGTAACTTTCAGAAGATGGAGTGAGCATTCCTTCCAAAGCATTGCTGCACTGAGGAAAAAATAATCTAGGTTAAGATTTAGCTTGCTTTTCGGATAAAACACTGCAGCCGAATCAGCGGGGAATTTGTGTCTGCCAGAATGCAGTTATGGTGACAGATATAGATACTGCAATCTGGTTTATTTCTAATTGTTCTGTCATTCAAAACATTTGTTGGAAGATTAATAAAGGAAAAAACCCTACAAATGATACTTAGGAATAGGAAAGGCAGGAATATTAAGTGAAAAACAACCTATCCCCTGGTCGCCCGTTTCCTCTGGTATTGCCTTTGTGTCAGTGCATTTCAACATTGTGTTAAGTACAACTCTGTTGGATGATAATAATAGAGTCTTTCAAAATACCACAGACTAGAACATGAGTTGGGCCTCCATGTTTTATGATGCTATTTCCCCAGGCAGCCTGGCTTACTGCACCTCATCTCACTCGGCTTTAGCTATGGAAGGAAATATTAAGAGTTCCATCACTGCCTGAGAGGTGAAATGCATCTCTGAAGGCTCCATAACAGCAGGAATGGAAATATTACAAAGATTTCACTTGGGAATTATAATCACATTCCATACTTATTCTTCAGGTCGTAGAGCAAATGCTAGGAAGTCTGTTCAGAGAGTAAATTTCAACATAATATTGCTATAAACGGCTTTAAATACAATCTAGAAAATCATGCTATTTCTGTTAATTTCAGTTATATAGTCAGAAACATGTGATAATCAAATATAAAACTATAGAAAAACACAAAATATAGGTTGGAGAATAAGTCTCAATAGGATGTCCTCCCCTCTGATCCACTTTCCTGGTTAGTAAAGTTTTTCATGGGATGTGTCCCTTGGACTAGTGTCTAGATATAAGTGAATATATACCATTTGAGTCTTTCTGCTTCTGGGTGAAGTCACTCATTATGAAAATTTCTAGTTCAATCCATTTGTCCACAAATTTCAGGAATTCCTTCTTCTACTGATGGACACTTAGGCTGTTTCCATGTTCTGGCTATTATGAATAAAGCAGCTATGAATATGGTTGAGCATATATCCCTGTTGTGTGGTAGGGCATTTTCTGGGTATATTCCAAGGAGTGGAATAGCTGGGTCTCGAGGAAGCCCTATTCCCAGTTTTCTAAGAAAGAGCCAGATAGCTTTCCAAAGTGGTTGTACTAGTTTGCATTCCCACCAGCAATGAAAGAGTGTTCCTCTCTCTCCACATCCTCACCAACATGTGGTGTCACTTGATTTTTTTATCTTAGCCATTCTGATGGGTGTAAGATGGAATCTCAGTGTCATTTTGATTTGCATTTCTCTGATGACTAACGAGGATGAATACTTCTTTAAGTGTTTCTCAGCCATTTGATATTTCTCTGTTGAGAATTCTCTGTTTAGTTCTGAGCCCCATTTCTCAATTGGGTTGTTTGGTGTGGTGGTATTTAATTTCTTGAGTTCTTTATATATTTTGCATATTAGACCTTTGTCAGAGGAAGGGTTGATGAAAATCTTTTCCCATTCTATAGGCTGTTGTTCTGCTCACAGTGTCTCCTGCCTTACAGAAGCTTCTCAGCCTCATGAGGTCCCATTTATTAATTGTTGACATTAAGGCCTGGACTGTTTCTCTTCTTCTATTGTTTGAATTCCTGCAAATCAACTCAGGTTACCATGCTTGAAAGCAGGCTCATTTACCTAGTGAGCCATCTTGATGGCCCATAAAAATACTTCATTGGTTATCGTTACTACATCTATGTAGAACAGTATTTTTCAGGCAGTGGTTTTGCCAACTACAGAACATGCCGAAAATGTTGGTAAACTGAAGAAAATAGCTGATGATCACAGTTATGTGGAGAGCAGGCACTGACTCTGACATGAACTCTGGTGCCCCATATTCAACCACTTCCCCTTGGTAGGGAGGCCTGGTGGCACTCAGAGAAAGAATAAGCAGGCACCAAGATAAGAGATTTTGTGTCCTGTCTCCTCTCAATGGAGAGGAAAATTACTTTTCTAAGTCTGAAAGTTTGTACAAGTCTCACAGCCTTCAATATTGAATTTACCATTAAAAATTGCAAAACATTTGAACTCCAAATGCTAGCAGTTCAAATGGAAATGAGTTGGGACTGAACATTCATAAAGTGTGAGTGTACGCGTGTGTCTGTGTGTACATGTGCATGGATGTGGGTGTGTGTTAATCAGAGGATAATTTGTCAGAGTCTGTTCTCTTCTTCTGGCATTAGGGGCCTGAGAATCAAACTTAGCCATCATGAATGGAGACAGATGCCTTTCACTAATGAGGCATCCCCACAGCCACGGTTGGGATTACAAACTGCACATTGGACATCAACTATGACCAAAAGAAATAGACTAAAGTGTCTCAATAAATAGTTTTATATTTAAATGGTGAAATTGTGAGTATACTGGATTCGATAAAATATGATACTGAAATTAAGAACAGAACAAAAAACAAAAACTGCAAAACATCAGAACACACAGATAATATTCCTTTATACCTTTGGAACTTTTTTTATTTCTTGCTAACAGAAAATGGACCAGTAACCTTGGGCAGTTGGGCAGTTGTTACTGGGCCTGGTAAGTTTTGCTTAGCCACAAAGTGAAGGAACCTTCTTCTTCTTCTTCTTCTTCTTCTTCTTCTTCTTCTTCTTCTTCTTCTTCTTCTTCTTCTTCTTCTTCTTCTTCTCCTCTTCTCGTCTTCTTCTTCTTCTTCTTCTTCTTCTTCTTCTCCTCCTCCTCCTCCTCCTCCTCCTCCTCCTCCTCCTCCTCCTTCTCACTTATATCTTTAATCTTTTTACCACCTGATCCCAGATCCCTCCCTAATCTCCTCCCAGCTCCCCATGTACCTCCCCACAAGGGTTATCAACCCACCCTGCCACCTCAAGTCTCAGCAGGACTAAATTCATCCACTCCCACTGGGATCTGGCAAGATAGGCCAGCTATGGGGAAGGGATCCAAAGGTAGGTAACACAAACAGAGACATCCCCTACTTCTATTGTTAGGGAACCACATGTTGACCACATTGCACAAGTGGTCCACATGTGTAGGGGTCTAGACCAAGTCCATGCATATATTTTTGTTGGTGGTTCAGTTTCTGTGAGCCCTCATAGGGCCAGGTTAGTTAACTCTGTAGGTCTTCTTGTGGTGTCCTTGACCCTCCAGCTCTCTCTATCCTTCCTTCCACTCTTCCACAGAACTCCTCAAGCTCAGCCTATTATTTGTCTGTGGGCCTCTGCATCAGTTTGAATCTACTGCTGGATTAAGCCGCTCAGAAGACACTTAGGCTCTAACGTCCTGTCTGCAATCATAGCAGAGTAGCATTAATAGTGACAGGCATTGGCTCTATCCCACTGGGTGGGTCTCAAGTTGAGCCAGTCACTGGTTTGTCATTCCTTCAATCTCTACTCCACCTTTACCCCAATACTTTAGCAGACAGGACAAATTTGGGGTCTATGGTTTTATGGGTGGGTGGGTGGGTTTGCCCTCCCTCTACTGGAAATCCCACCTGTGTACTGGAAGTGGTGACTTTAGGCTCCTTAATCCCATCTGCCAGAAGTCTCAGCTAAGATCAGCCTCACAGATTCCCAGGAGCCTCTCCTGTCCAAGAGATGTCAACCACTGATTTCTGTTCTCTCTCCCAGTCCTCCCTACACACAACCACCCTTGCTCTCTGCAAACCTGGTTCCCATGCCTGTTACCTTCCCCCATCTTCTCCCATTAAGTTCCCTCCCTCCATCCACTTCAGATGTCTATTTTATTTCCTGTTCTAAGTAAGATTCAGCATTTTCCCTAAACAGATGGAACTAGAAAAGATCATCCTAAGTGAGGTAACCCAGACCCAGAAAGACATGAATGGTATGTACTTACTTATAAGTGGATATTAGCCATAAAGTACAAGATAACCATGCTACAACCCACAGACCCAAGGAAGCCAAGGAGGGCCCAACAGAAGATAACATTATTTTATTGAAAGGAATGTTAGCTATTTAAATCAGCTGTCTGGTAAGGACTTTGATAAGCATGGATTTCTTTAATTTCCCTGTTTCCCTTTCAGTTGTGGATTTGGACCACTGCAGTTGACATCCTCACTAACAGACCCTTTCCTTGTGATTTTTGTGCCTTGTTTTCATTTTTTTCATGGAATAACCATATTACTCCCCATTCCAAGAAAGAAAGAATAAAGAAAAAGAAACCTTTAAATTACAATTTGATTTTTGTTTTTGTTTTTCCTTCTTATTGTTACTTTTATTACAAAAGGCACATTTTAGTGTACTATTAGTGAACATACACATATAAATATATTATAGATCAGCATGGACCAGAACCAAAAGAAGAAATCTAAGTGACAAAACAAAACTACGAGATCAAAAATCAGCTCTGTCCACACGATGCAGCTATCTCCTTGAGTGTTTGAAGATGAATTCACATTTCTAAACTTTGAGATGGCAAAGGCTCTGAGCTCTGTGTAGCTAATTTCTTACAGTTTTAGTAATTACCAAAGCTTATCACAGTAGATGAAGAGATAGCATTTAGTAAACAATAATGTTTAATTGGGTACCCTTTGCTGTGGGAACACTCTCAATTCACTGTGAAAGGAATTTCCTGCCTTTAGAAATAATGCTTTGATTTTCAGCAAGCCAGTTTGTCTCATATTAATGTTAATGAATCTGAGATCAGTTTTGCACCTGGAAAATCAATAAGCAGCAGAAATCCTTTTCAATAAGAGGCCAACAAAAACGTTCTGAAGCCTATAAAATTATCTAGAGATACTGTCAGAAGAATAAAATGTCAACTGTTAAGTTTTGTATTGCACAAATGAGTCATTCAACATCTTTTGTTGTCCTTGGTAATAATTTTTCTGATTATAATATTGGGCTCTTTCTTATTAACACTATACAAGCTGTATACAAAATCCACAAAGGTCACAAATTATAAGTGGCCTTTCAAAAATAAGATAACCAACTTACTCAAAAGAAAAGATAAAGTAATATTTGAGATAAAAATCAAGTTAAATATTGCTACTTCTGATTATTTTCTTAACTGTCTTTCTTAGTACAAAACAAATTAGTGGCCTTACATGTCTGCTAACCTAGGTACCTAAGTCTTACTAACTGGCACTTAGTACTATCATTGTTGACAGTACTGGTGACTGGATCACCTAAGTCTTATTGAAAGTACATTTATCTTTTTAACTAGAACATATGAAATTGATTGAATGAATAAATGACTTAGTTGTTCAGAACGTCCAGCACTGACTAATTTCAGCTTCCTTAGTGTCTTTAATGTTCCCTTAATTGTTAAAAAATAGATAGTAATTGAGTTAAATTACAAGATACCAGTCGTAATGTCAAATGAGGCCATGTTGAAGTCCATAGTCTGTGCTGCCACCAAGAGCCATATCTCCGTTCCTGGTTCTACTACAGCTGGGAATTGTGTTGGCGCTCAAGGCTTGTGTTACCACTGAAGACCATCCCTGGTCTGTGCTGCTGCCTGAATCCAAGTTGATGTTGCCAGGAGCCATGCTAATGTGGATGAGCTATGCTGCCACTTGAGGCCATGTTGATGTCTGTGGCCTTAGCTATCATGATATCTCTGGCCCTTGCTGCAGCAGAAGGCTGTATTCATGTCAGTCCATTGTACCATACCAGAAATCATGCTGAGGTCCATGCCATATGAAGATGCCAGAGATTATGTGGATGCCCATGGTCCACGTTACTCCTAAAAACCATGTAGGTGATCACGATCTATCTGTGCTTCTGCTGGTTGGTAAGTGAAAAGAAGCTATATTTGCAGTGATATCCATGACTTTATAACCACAGTTGAGAAGAAAAGACATAGAAGGCTTCTGTGACAACTTCTAACCCCAACCCACCCCATTTCTCCCCAAAAGTAAGAGCCTAGACAGGAAACCATCAAAGAGAACTTTTAAAATTGTGTTAAGAATACTGGCATGTGCTCGCTTCGGCAGCACATATACTAAAATTGGAACGATACAGAGAAGATTAGCATGGCCCCTGCGCAAGGATGACATGCAAATTCGTGAAGCGTTCCATACTTTTGAAGGGCTAACAATTGAGATGTAATATAAATAAATTAATAAAAAAAAGAATACTGGCATGTAGAGGGGTAGTGGTGCTAGGAAAATCAGGTGTTTCGTTTTTGGGGTTTTTTTTTTTTTGTTTCTTTGTTTGTTTTTGGAATAATCACCAGAAGTTGGACCATGTTCCAGAGAGTAGATGGGGAACACAGATTAGACTTATGTTTATTTTTTATTTTGGTTTTGGTTTTGTTGATGTTTTCTTTTCCTTTTATTCTTCATTTTTTTGGGGGTGGGGAGAGTAGGGGGGATCACAAGGGAGGGCAAAGACCTGGGAGGAGTGGGAACTGAGTGTGATTAGGGTACATGATGTGAAACTCCCAAATAATAAATACACATATGTATTCCTAGACTATTACTATCAATATACTAAACATATGTGGTGATAAAAAAATAAAATTTGGTGTGAATAATGTATTTCTAGTATCTTGGCACTTTATTTATTTATTTATTTATTTTTTAGGAAAAAAACAGAACAGGTGTAAATAAACAGGATAGAGATAATGTGTAAATTCAAATTCCTTATACATTTTAATAATGTTAAAGTAGGATAAGACTTGGTGAGGTTTTAAGTAGACAATAAACTATTTAAAATAGAAGATTATTAAAGCCGCAAAAAGTTTTTTATGTATAGAGTATTGAAATAAAATGTGAGATAAAGATAGTTAATGCTTTACTAGTAAAATGACCTGTTGAAATACTTAAAAGCCTTCAAAGGATGACGAGACAGGTCAGCGCGTTCTTTCTTGGAAATCCACAAGAGGGAAGGAGATGAAGACTCCCAGCAGTGGGCATCTGACTTCCAAACATGCAGTCAGCAGTGCTCATACATCCACTAAAAATTAACATATAAGCATTTATTGAAGAATTCTAGGGCACTAAAAATTGGATAGGTGGCTATGTAGATATTAAATAAGTGGGTACATAAGAGTTGAAAATAGATTTCTACATTAATAGTTGACCAAATAAAAACATTTGAAACTGTTTTGATAGAATAAGAAGACTACCCAAAACTATTAAAAAATATTGTTTAAAATATTTGTTTATTCTGCCAAAAATGTATTATTTGGAAGGTACATTCCAGTAATTTTCAATTTGTCAAATTTTCAAAACCAGTGATGATGTTGAAAGAGCAATATACAGAAAAATAATGTGAAATGTTTTTTTCTGTATATTTGGGCCATCATTAACTGTAATTTTTTCTCACATGTATGTAACTCGAGGAATTGATTCAGTAGTGTGAAAAGAGACATGAAGTATTTTATTGTCAAAAAATTACTTTTAGATTTTTATTCTAAATTATTTTATAATTGTCCCCAGATTTAGAACATTTCAATTATTCCATAAATTCTTTTTATCTGGATATTATGCTACAAATAGCAGTTAAATAAGTTAATGATATAATAAATTATAAAAATGATACATTATACATTCCTTTCAAATAATATAGAAGACAATTATAAATAAATGGATATTATCGTAAGACTATTATAGAACTGCTCATGAGATGTTAAGAACTCTGGTCTCTCAATTACTTAATATCTTGAAATTTTAAAAAATGTAAATATCTCTCATAAGGAATAATTATGGTATATATGGTATATGTCATATGACATATAAATATATATCATATATATATACCAGGTAAAATATATGATCTAAGGAGCTTGCAAGAATTGTCTTGCATACCAGATTTTTTTACTAATTAACAATTTGTTATGTTTTTTACAGTTCTGTAACCCATTAAAACAGTATAGTTTACAAATGTTTAAAATATTTTCTTTTTTTTTTTTCACTTTTTCATTGGAAATTTTTATTATTATTATTTTTAATTGTATTCTTGTTACATCTCAATGTTTATCCCATCCCTTGTATCCTCCCATTCCTCCCTCCCCATCCCCCCATTTTCCCATTATTCCCCTCCCCTATGACTGTTCCTGAGGGGGATTACCTCCCCCTGTATGTTCTCATAGGGTATCAAGTCTCTTCTTGGCTACCTGCTGTCCTTCCTCTGAGTGCTACCAGGTCTCCCCCTCCAGGGGACATGGTCAAATGTGAGGCACCAGAGTACGTGAGAAAGTCATATTAAAGACCTCAACATAAAACCAGAGACACTAAGCCACTTAGAGGAAAAAGTGGGAAAGAGCCTGGAACATATTGGCACAGGAGACAACTTCCTGAACAGAACACCAACGGCCCAGGCCTTAATGTCAACCATTAATAAATGGGACCTCATGAGGCTGAGAAGCTTCTGTAAGGCAGGAGACACTGCCAAGAGAACAAAGCGGCAGCCTACAGACTGAGAAAAAATCTTCACCAACCCTACATCTGACAAAGGTCTAATATCCAAAATATATAAAGAACTCAAGAAATTAAACACCACCAAACCGAATAACCGAATTGAGAAATGGGGCTTGGAACTAAACAGAGAATTTTCAACAGAGGAGTATCAAATGGCTGAGAAACACTTAAAGAAATGCTCAACCTCCTTAGTTATCAGGGAAATGCAAATCAAAACAACTCTGAGATTCCATCTTACACCCATCAGAATGGCTAAGATCAAAAATTCAAGTGACATCACATGCTGGCGAGGATATGGGGAGAGAGGAACACTCCTTCATTGCTGGTGGGAATGCAAACTAGTACAGCCACTTTGGAAATCTATCTGGTGCTATCTCAGAAAAATGGGATTAGGGCTTCCTCAAAACCCAGCTATTCCACTCCTTGGAATATACCCAGAAGATGCTCCAGCACACAACAAGAAAATTTGCTCAACCATGTTCACAGCAGCCTTATTCATAATACCTAGAACATGGAAACAGCCTAAGTGTCCCTCAGTAGAAGAGTGGATAAAGAAACTGTGGTACATATACACTATGGAATAATACTCAGCTATTAAAATATTATTTTCAACAAATGAAAATACGCAAACTGAATACGCTGAAGAATCATGATTACATTGAAAACTCTTCTACAGAATACATTAATGTAATCAGATGCAGATATTGAATTGATGGTGCATTTCTTTACATCTTAAATATATAGCATTATTAATTTGGGAATAGGCTCTTAATAAGCCTATATTAATTATTAGATAATTTTATATAATTTATTTGACCCTACTTACTCCCAACATCTTCCAAATATATCTCTACTTCTCCTTCCCTACTCCATAATCCTAGTGTCTTCTCTCTCTCTCTCTTTCTCTATCTATCTATCTATCTATCTATCTATCTATCTATCTATCAATCAGTCTATCTCTGTCCAACTATCTATTAACATCAATTGTGTGACACCAATATACTCATGGTTGTGGATCTGCTCACCAGCAGGCACACACTTACAGAAAACTGATTCTCCCTTCCCAGAGCCCTTCTACTTTCAATATTCCACCATTACGGGTGGGGCACACGAAGCCCTTCCAAGCTCTTTGTGTAGTGTTGAGTAGCTTGATCTTGTGCAGGCATCCACAGCTGCTGTGGGTTCATAGTGCAACAGTCCTGTCATATCCAGACGACACCCTATTCTACCCAAGCCTGTGGTTCTTACAATTACTCTGGCCCCTTTTTCATGGTGGTCCATGTGACTTGGTGGGCATTGTAATATAAATGTCCCATTTTCCACTGAAAATGGCAGAGTTACTTATGCTCTGCACATCAAATCATTGTGAGTTTCTTCACTAGAGGATTTTTTGTAATCAGTGACTTTTTAATAAGAAACATCTTCACTAGAACAAAATGAGCAAGGCTTTATGCTCAAGGAAAGCATGTGGTATGAATTAATATCAAAGTTGGTGAATTGTATTATTAGAGTTATACAGCCATAGGTCTACCAAGGAGGCAGCAAGAGGCACAGTCATCATCAAGCACTTCAGTTGATAGAAGATGATCTTTTGGGAGGTGATGAATTTAAGGTCTTCAAAAGAGACTTGCAAATCAGCATTTTAAATAGATCAAGACCATCACAGGCACAAATATCTTTAAAACAAACACCCAAAGAAAGAAGGCATTAGGTTTCATAGCTGAGCTTTAACAGAGCCTGGGAAGGGAAGAAAGTACAAAATGCCTCCTCTCTGGTAGCTGCCTGCTAAAGTAAAATGCAGTTCACTTTGTTTGTTTACACTGCTTCTGCCTTGATAGCTGCATTAGGTCTCTTCTTTATTCCGGATAAGTAATGAAGTTCACCTCCCTTCCATCAGTGAAGTTCTGAAATTTCAAGTTCCTACTTGATTGCTTATTAAACCTCTGTCAAAGGAGAAGCTGACTCAGATCTGTTAATTGGTGTGGCATTCCATATCCTGTCACACTGACTTGGCCAGAAACAGGAAAATAAAGAGCTGCTAATTACTTCTGTGAGTTTGTTACAAGTGATCTCACAGTGAAAATGTGCACATAAAATACTTGAAACACTCTTCATTTCTTTCTCTCTTTAAGCATGTGTTTAAATATCTATCCGTTACAAGCGCTAGTAGCAAAGGGCATATATACAGTGAAGTTTTCTGGCTCTGTCAAGTGAGATGAAATTAGATGCATATAGGAAGAATATTAAGTGATATATATATAATCAGGAAATAATAGTTTCTTCAAATAGAATTATAAAGAAATAATACAGCCACCTAAATATATGACACCTATATTTTGTGAATTTCTGAGTACTTTATTGTTTGAGAAAAAGAGAAGTGATTAGACTTCCATGCACAAATACAAATAAACCACAGTAATAGAATTCCTAATAATTTTCTATAGTTGTGGTGGAATTGACAGTAGTATACTTAAATGCAATGTGACCTGAAGTTTGCTAATGCTATTATCTCTGGCAAAGGCTTACCGCTTCTTCTCAGCTAAGAGTCTCAAAATTCTGGCAAAATCCAAGTCTATGTCTGGTGGAGAAACAGTGGACACTAATGTGGTATGTAAATAATGTAAATTTTTTCCACATAGTATTTTTATTGATTATGAGAGATTCCCATCATGTCTACCCCTCCCCAGAGGAAAATCACTTCCCAATTCTTTCATGGGTGCCCCTTGTGACTCCTCCCCCTAAAGCAAGAAGAACTTTTTTAAAAAACCAAGTCCAATTTGTGTTTTCTATATACTCTCTGGAACATGGTGAAATCCTCAGTGTCTTGCCCCTTAAATAGTCCTTCTACCCCCACACTTCTGCCAGAAGCCATCAGTTGAGAGCATCTCCATTGCACTTTTCAGGAGTTCTCTTTGGTAGCTTTCTATTTAGGCTGTAGTTTGTGGGGTGGGGGTTCATGGAGGTAAGAATTGTCACAGAAGCCTTCTATGGTTCTCCTTCTCAATTGTGCATCTGCAGTGACCAATAGCTCACAATAGCTCAGAAAAAGTAGCTTGTTGCTCTTTCACAGTCAGTGGATCATGGGCCTCCACACAGTCTCTCATGACAGCACAGACCACAAACATGGCCCCCTGGTGCAGTAGGGCTCCAGACCCAGAAAAAAGCCTTTGAAGCCTGCCCAGACTCTGGACATCACCATGGTCTCAGGTGGCAAAGCAGGCCACTCAGATCAGTACGGCTGCCACTAGCAGCCAGGGGCTATGGACATTCACATGGATTCAAGCTGCAGTGCAGATCCCTGAAAAATGTAATTTTATTAAAGTTTTATGAATGACTTGAATATATCATGTAATTTTTCCTGTTAAAATATATAAGTAATCTGTGATGTGATGCCTTCCTACAATGAGACTCTAAAGAGAAACAATAAAACAAAACCAATCATTGGTCAATTATTATGTGTCAATAAATAGTCCTGAATATTACTGCATATATACTATTTTCAGTTGCTGAGATAGTTGTCCAAGGTCACTCAGAACGAGTGTAACATTTGAATCGATGCTGCCTATCAGCAATCATGAGCATTGCACTGATGTTTTCTGAGTGTTTGCCATATGTTGCCTGTTTTACAAAGAACTTTTGATACGTAAACACAATATGTCCAATTTATCTTTGCAGGAACACACCTTTTTATATTTTAGGGCAAAAATCTTCAGAATAATAGAAGTTCCAGTGATTAGAGAAGAGGAATTCATTCTAAAAAATCAAGGATATTTATTTCTTTTTTTTTTTTTTTTTTTTTTTTTTTTTTTTTTTTCCTGAATTTTATAATTTATTGAGAAATAGCTGATTAGCAAACATTACCCAGGTAAGGAAAAAAAATTCACCTAAGGATAAAAAATTATGTAATTCAGATTTTAAGATTCCAATAGTAAATGTAGCAATTTCTACCATTCTGGAATTAGGAAATGTAAAAAGAAAATTTTATTTTTTTTTTTTTTTTTATTTTTTTTTTTTATTTTTTTTTTTTTATTATTTTATTCTTGTTACATCTAATGTTTATCCCATCCCTTGTATCCTCCCATTCCTCCCCCCCCATTTTCCCATTATTCCCTCCCCTATGACTGTTCTGAGGGGATTACGTCCCCCCTATATATTCTCATAGGGTATCAAGTCTCTTCTTGGCTACTTGCTGTCCTTCCTCTGAGTGCCACCAGGTCTCCCCCTCCAGGGGGACATGGTCAAATGTGAGGCACCAGAGTATGTGAGAAAGTCGTATCACACTCTCACTCCAACTGTGGAGAATATTCTGACCATTGGCTAGATCTGGGAAGGGGTTTAAAGTTTACCTCCTGTATTGTCCTTGGCTGGTGCCCTTAGTTTGAGCGGGACCCCTTGGAATATACCCAGAAGATGCTCCAGCAAGGATATTTATTTCACTTTCAGTTTTATTGTCTGGTAACTGTTATTTGATTCTTCCATGTATTTATTTTCTTACCATATCTCCCATTACTTTCATAAAAGGTTCATAAAATTACAGTGTACTATTATAGTAATTTTACAAATAGTCTATTTGAAGGAGTATCTTGAACTCTGATTGGTAATGTATGTGTGCTGACATGGATTTGCATCACATGTGTCTATTCATTCATATAATTTACACATGCATATGTGAAGCACATGTGCCTGTGTATTTATCAGAAATTCAGACAACCTGTAGTTAAGATTTTAATAGTTCATAGTTTATAAATTTTAACTTCAAAAGAAGAAAAATACCACTAAAAGTATAAAACTGTAATTAATGACATGCATGTGGATGTAGTTAAGAAAAATTGTGTTTAAGTATGCAATTTATTGTGTCATGTAATATGAATGCATATAAAATAGATAGATGGGAAGACTGACAATAAAGCAAATAGAGAAAACAGTAAATTGCAGATTACAGAGGACACATATTTGCATAATCATTGTAAGGATTTTAAGTTTGCTATATATTTGGAATTTTTCATGCAAAATGTTAGAGTGCACCAAATTTTTTACTTTTTTAATATTTTTTTACATACATTATATAATTACACACATATAAAATAAATTACAAACAGCAAGAAGAAACACAAAACAAACAGGAATTATATAAATGTTACATTCATAGTGTTTTGGCTATTTGTATTTGGCAACCTTGAAGAAAACATTTTCCTATCTTGGTGAGTCTAAAATTCTGAATGTAAATCAATATCTATCATATCTCATCATTATCAACTTAAAACATCTATCTAGCCCTAAAAACATCTTAACCCCTAAACAGCTAAGCTTAATTGTGAAACTAAACTATTTGGTCTTCAACCCCATCAGAGACTTGAGAAGGAATAAAATGAATTACCTAAGTAAACAGGAAGTGTATGTTAGCAGCTTCCAATTTTTAAGGTGAGCAAATTGTCTGACTCTGTTCCTTGGCACTGGATCTCCCCCACCCCCCTTAGCTGGGCTGCCTGTCAGGCTCCAGTGGGGAAGGATGCAGTTAGTCCTGCTATGAATTGAGGGGCATACATAAGTAGATACCCCTTTAGTGGCCTTCCCTTCACTTAGAAAAAGGAGAGGGCAGAACTTAGAGGAGAAGAGGGAAGCAGCTGGAATCAGGCTGTAAAAAAAAAATTAAATTAATTTAAATAAAACACCACTAAATAACAGCAAATTGTATCCTTAACTTTTATCAACATTTCTATTTCTAAGGGAAACTTTCCTGTAGCTTCTAAGTCCTCTTCTGCCTTTACTGTCCAGCAAACACCACTGAGCTAGCCTACTGTTTAAGCACTGTTCAGTGTGTCCAAGGTAAAGGATTATATACCAGTCAGGGTCACTCTCACTCTTGGATCTGGTAAGGTAGTGTGATGATGAAGACTGTGGTCTAGTCCATAATACTTCACCTGGCTAAGGGCTCCGAGAAAGGCAGCCAAGGGCTCTACTGTTGTATGTAGTACAAAATATGTAGGAATCCGTGAGGAGGAGAGTAATCCTTGTAGAGAACACTGGGTCGGAGTACTTGTGACTCCAAAGGAAATGTCAGAGAGATTGGACTTAGAGAGCAAGGGATAGTGATGCACCCCATGGGCCTCGCACTTAAGCCTTACATGCTAGATAGCAGGCATTTTCCTGTGTTGACACTTAAAACAAATCGCTCTTGAGAATGTAAATTCCAGAGAGATTTTCTTGGATTCTGGTCAAATGGCATGCCAAACAAATGTGTGCTGCCAGTATATTTTAATCTTATTTTAATAGCTGTTTTATTCTGATATATCCGATCTCTAAGAGTGTGAGTGAGAGATCCTGACCTGCAGGGATACTGGATAATGATTCACTCGTTTTCCCTAGTACTTGACCCAGAAATAAGCCAGTAGTTTTGCAATTAAGAAAACTGAGTGATGTTTCATTGTGTAATGCAGAGAACCTAGAAACCCTGTTCAGATGTAGTCAATGGGCAGTTCATTCTCCATGCAAACAGTGTGGAGTGGGGATTGCCTGTGACAGGAACCCACATTTCCTCTCTTACAGGAGTACACACTTCCCTTGGCATGGCATCTTTGCAGGCACACAGAGAAGGGGGATGCAGGCTAACCTGATGAGTCTTGATAGGTTGTCATCAGATGATGGAGGAGGAGTTTCCTGCCTCAGTAAGAGGTTTTGGGGGAGGGGAATAGGCCATAAGAGGGAGCGTGGGAAAGGTAGGATAAGAAAAAGGGCGGCAAACTAAGGCACCAGCCAAGGAGAATATAGGCAGTAAACTTCGAACCCCTACCAAGACCTAGCCAACGAACAGGATATTCTCCACCATTGAGTGGAGAGAGAGATCTGACTCTCACAAGAACTCTGGTGCCCCTTTTCTGACCACATTCCCTGGATGGGGAGGCCTGGCGGCACTCACAGGAAGGATAGCAAGTTACCAAGAAGTGACTTGATATTCTAAGATCATTTATAGGGGGAGGAGGTCTCCCTCAATCACAGACATAGGGGAGGGGAAAAGGGGGAAGTGGGAGGGAGGGAGGAATAGGAGGAAACCAGGGAAGAGCTAACAATCAAGATGTAATATGAATAAATTAATAAAAAATAAATTAAATTAAATTAAATTTAAAAATAATAAAAAAAGAAAAATGAGGTAACAAGAAGGATGTAATGCAAATAAATTATAAACAATTAAAAGATTAAAAACCAAAAGAAAACACACAAGAAGTTGGCCGTGGTAATTACATACAATCCAAGTTTACTGAAGCAGGAGAATTGAGTTCAAGACCAGACTGAATTACATAGTGAGATCATGTCTGAACATTCACAGGAGAGAGAGAAGTATACACACAGACACACACACACACACACACACACACACACACACACACACACACAGACAATAAGAGAGACAGAAACAGATATAGAGGAACAGATGATAGATAGATAGATGACAGATAGATAGATAATAGATGATAGAGATCTGAAGGAGTAAGGAATGAGGAAATACGGAGAAGAATGAGTAAGTAAGAAGAAAACAACACCAGTCAAACACAGAAGAAGAATTATTTCGAAAACACAATTTATAAAACCTAGAGGGTTCTACTCGTTGAGTGTTGCCTAGAGCAGACAAAGAATGGGAGTGTGAATTGGATGGACAATTCGACATAACCTTCTCCTGTCATCTAAAAGCTTGATAAATTGAAAGAAGTCCTTGAGTAAAATTTGAGGGGATCCTTTGTCCAGTTACAGCCCAATGTGCAGCATGAGTTGGAATTTGATCTATCTTTTTTCTTTACAGAATTAATTATAATTTGTAATTTGCCCTGACTATAAGAGCAGCTAGATCTCCGACCTAAGTACCCCTAGGTGATCTGGCTAAGGAGTGCAGCAGAGGGCTGAGCACATCATCATATTCTGCTTGAATCTTGATGTCTAGAAGAGAGCAGCAGCTTCTATATCTGATAAACTCACCAGGATGTGACAACATGCAAATCTGAAGTACCTGACTCAGAGAGAAAGGTGCTAATCAAGTCTCTGTTTATACTATCCTTCTAGCACTAATTATCTAGGCACTGAAACACAAGTCCAATGAGAACATTCTAGGCACTAAGCCACACCTCCAGTGAGAATGGTCTAAACACTGAACCACATCTCTACATCATGGAAGTAAGGAGAAACAGGAAGCCAATAAAAGACTCTCCAAGTACAATACAACTGCAAGAAGAAAGAGTTGACACCATGGACTATAGAAAACAATGAGACCGTTTATCTAAAGGCAATATAACATGCCTTCTGAAGATTTGAGTGTTCATGAGCTGAAAGCAAAGGGTCTCAGAGGCTGGGCTCTGTTGACAGTTGCTGATTAGAGAACTTGGAGGTTCAGGAAAGGGGAGGTTGATCATGTGGGCTCAAACAAAACAACATTTGTTTCTTTTGTCAGTAAGAGGCAAAGAACAAATACACAAATTCACAGAACCAAAGGGTGCTCCAGAAAAGAAGAAACCAAAGAGGAGAAAATAGCTATCAGTAAGACAGAAGAGAAAAAAAGACAAAGCATGGTAAAAGGGTAATTATAGTGCTACAAGTAATCAGTGTATGTAAAAGTAATCAATTTCTGTATTCTCCCAAATTGAGGCTCCTAATGGGATATTTAATCTACGTTGTCAATCCTAGACTTCTACATATGAACAAAAATAAATGTGCTCAGTACATTTGCTCTTCTTCCCTCTCCCTCCCTCCCCCTCTGTCCATCCATATACATTATAATACTACATTAAATAAATTATGTTAAATTATAATAAATAAATACATGAAACTGTAATTGAACACAATAATAATTAAAGAAGATGTTAAGAATTCCAGAATCAGTGAGAATATATGGAAAAGTTAGAGGGAGAAAGCAGGGAATTTAAGTGACATAAACACAGTACTCATGCATTAAATCCCCAAACACTTAAAAAAATATTTAAGCCAAAAGGAGCACGTAAAAGTATGTTGCTCAAATTTACTTTTTTAAAACAAAATACTAAGATCAAAAAGAGCAAAAATTGGCAAAGGGCAGAAATTGTGCTACACATGTGCAATTTAGAGCTCTGGAGGCTGAGACAGAAAGATGGAGTGTGTGGTCATTGAGACAGGCCAACAAATAATCTGTGAAAATCAAATATAATTTTAACAATTACTTTTCTACATAATTTTATCCCAATAAAATAAAAGCAAAATTATAAAACCAAAGGAGGAAAGCTGCTTACAATCACAAATGGCAAAAGAGAGCTGTGAAGAGTTCAAGGTAGTCTCTGAAGAGAGCATCACATGACTAATTTTTAATTAGTAGTCTGGAGATCGCTTAGCAAGTTTTAGAGGCATGATAAAAAAAATTAGCAGGACATTGATGAGGCCAGAGGGAGAACTATCCCATTTAAGAATCTTAAGTCTAGATTAAGAACTAGCCCACATTTGTTTTATTCTAAAATTAACTATTTAATTAGTTATTCTACAATGAACTAATTAATTATTGTTTTTCATGGATGATGTGTATGTGAGCACATGTGTATTAGAACATAGCATGGATGTTAGGTAACACATTTGTAGAGCTGTTTCTCTCCTTCTCCCTTCATATGGGATTTAGGGATTGGGCTCAGATTCTCATGTTTGATAACGCATATATGTACATGCCATCTGATAAATCTCAGGCCAACACATTTTCATTTTTCATGGACTTTACCAAGCATTTCCAAGCTCAGAAACCATTTTTATAGTCTAAAAATTGGATAGCATCCATGCTTTATAATTTTGAGAATAAGAACTTTATTGTCTAATACCTTGATTTACCAAGCGCAATGTGAAAAGTTGTGCCTAATATCTTAATCTGTCTAAAGTGTATGAAATTTTCAAAGTGTTTTGACAAATATTATCACATCATGTTGACAATAGCCCTGTGAGCTAGGCAGCAGCCATAGGGCACTAACTCTTCTTTTCAATGAGAGAGAGAGAGAGAGAGAGAGAGAGAGAGAGAGAGAGAGAGAGAGAGAGAGAGCGCTCAGTAAAAACATACAACATTTTTTAAAAGTGTCATCATTTTAAAATTAGCTTACATGGAAAGTGTTTACTTTTTGATATAGGAATGACATAATTTAAGAATTGTAACTAATAGAATATTGTCTCTCCTAAAATTAAGATACCTAAGCAAAATCTATATAATGCTTTCTTATTATATTTCCGTAATAGCTGCTAAAATAAAAGTTAATTAAATTTTCTAAATTAAAACAAAAAAACCCAACATAACTCATGTTTGCCAAACCCCATACTTTTATTTAACAAGCCAAGCTTCCCAGGAAAAGAAAAACCTCCACTTTCATTTATACCTTTCACATTGTACCCTCTACACTGTGCTAAGACACAGAGATATGGAGGCACAAAGAAATAAGGAAAGAGGAAAGAATCAGAGGCACTGGAGAATTGACACTGAGATTAAAAGCAGTTGTTATTCTGGCAAGGGTCCAGGAATCAGGGTTTGGTTACCAGCACCCAGTGGATCTGATACCCTCTTCTGGCTTCTAAGGATATTGCTTGTACGTGGATCACAGACATGCATGCAGGCAAAATGCTCATGTAAAAAAAAAAAAAAAAAAAAAAAAAAAAAAAAAAAAAAAAACCTTTTCAGGAAGGATAAACCTTCAAAACACATTTATTATTATCTTTTTTTAAAAAACACATTTCTTACTATTTTGTTTTATTTTGTTCCTTTGAGTCAGGATCTATCTGTGTGTAGCCTGGAACTCACTATCTGGCTGTCCTGGAACTCAGTCTGATCTGTAGATCAGGCTAGTCTTAGACTCACAGAGATCCACCTGTCTTTGCCTTCTGAGTCCTGGGATTGAAGGTATGTGACACTACCTGGAGGCTTTCTTTTTATTTTATTTTATTTTATTAATTTATTCATATTACATCTCAATGGTTATCCCCTCCCTTGTATCCTCCCATTCCTCCCTCCCTCCCATTTTCCCCTTACTCCCCTCCCCTATGACTGTGACTGGGGGGGATTTCCTCCCCCTGTATGTGCTCGTAGGGTATCAAGTCTCTTCTTGGTAGCCTGCTATCCTTCCTCTGAGTGCCACCAGGTCTCCCCATCCGGGGGACATGGTCAAATGTGAGGCACCAGAGTACATATGAAAGCCATACCGCACTCTCCACTCAACTGTGGAGAATGTTCTGACCATTGGCTAGATCTGGGTAGGGGTTTGAAGTTTACGGCCTATATTGTCATTGGCTGGTGCCATAGTTTGAGCAGGATCCCTGGGCCCAAATCTGTCTATCATAATGTTCTACTTGTAGGTTTCTAGGATCTGCTGGATCCTTCAACTTTGCCATTCTCCTATGCTTCTCTTACAATCTCCTAAACAGAGCAAATTGCTCAATCTTGTGTGAAATAATATTTTTAAGTTACTTTTAGCAGGGCTTTAAATGTTGGTACATTGTTTCCCTTTAAAGCCCCCGCTAATGTTACTAGAGATCTACTAACTGCTCTCATCCACAGTCAACGGGAGGGGGGAAGTATATGTAAAGTTTTACTATATTTTTCATGCAATAAATATAAATTTTCCTAGGGTTCTTCTGGGAAGGAATCTGCAAATGGTTTAGATCAGTACCAAGTAAAACTAATATAAAAACCAATGAAGTTGAAGTTCTGCTTATCACTTGTTCTCCACCCTTTCATGGAGTATGAATAGTGGTATCAAAAATGTCTTAAAGGATGAGAAAATAGATGGCAATGCACAGCAAATAACTTGAGTGAAAACAAAAAAAAAATATTTTAGATTATCCCTATCCATGATCTCTGAGTGACCTGAGATATCTGTGCATGTGGGGACCTCATAGGATGGCATTACCACATATTTCAATTTGGTATGTTCAGTTAAAAGTTAGCCATGCTTGGATGAGAGAACTAACTAAAATAAAATGTCTGGGCACAAGACTGAAAGAATGCGTAGATAATGGAAAATATCAGATGTATTTAGGGATTAAGAAAAAGAATCCACTTGCATCAAAAGAAAGAGATTTAATGAGAATTCACTCCTAGTAGTTACAGCAGAAATGATAGATCATAAAGAGTTTTAAGATGTTATGAAGTTAGACATCAGCAGGGGCCTGACAAAATTGGAATATCCTTTATGAAGATTACTTAAGTAGGGCTGTGCATGGTAGACTAGAGGGATGAGGCAGATAGGAAAGCCAGTTATGAAGTTACTGAGATAATGAAGCTGCGAGTTAATGAGGCCAGAATCTAGGGCAATTGCCAAAGACTGGAAAGACAAAGATAAGTATGAGAAACATGTGGGAGCTGGACCCCAGTGGCTTTGCAGCAACTCCAAACAGTTATAATGAAAGTCTTGAATTACAAAGGGAAGAACGCTCCTTTCTTATCTAAAGAGATGATAATAAATCTATCAGTACTGTAGAACCGTCAGTGTCAGTGCTTTCCACCTTCTAAATTCAGCAAGACCCATTATTTAACACCTCTAGATAGTCATTAAAAAATTTGCCCATTAACTTCAAGAATATTTATTTAACTCCATTAAGTTCTAACCACACTTAGAGGCTCTGGAAATATAATGTCAGTGAACAGCATAAGCATCAATTCATTTCCCATGTATTTACCATACGGGGAGAAAGACATGTCATGCGCATTATACGTTGCATGCTAACAGATGTAACATGTAGACAAATGAACCAATGAGGAATACTGAGGACGGATGATAAGGAATTGTGGTTTCATATGAAATATAAAGGAATGGGCTCTTAGAGTCCTACTTATAGGTGCTGAGTCAAGAGATTTTAAAGCACAGTTAATAGGCATCTATAAATACAAAGAGGGCGGCATACTAGAAACAGAGGTGTAAAACTTCTCGTAGTCATCATTTTTAATATGCATGAGTCTAATACTGATTGTGAGTGGCATTGTGGAAACTCTGTAACGACTTGTGGTTCAAAGTTTACTTTGTAAAAGGAAGATTTTTAAATAGACGGTGTTCACAGAGACATAACAAAGACTTATGTCCTACAAAAATGCACCAATTTGTTATGAAAAATGAACAAGGTGATACAGGGAGCAGCTAGGAGGGGCACTGAGATGTAATTACAATAACAAGTTGTACTGGGTATAGTCTGAACTATCATGTACTGTGTGTTAAATAATAAGGGAGAAAAAACAGAGTTCTAGTTGTCATTGTTTGTGACTAAAGTTATATAAGAGCAAATAACTTAGCATTAGTTTTGACTTTATGTTATAAGATAATTTTAAACCGCTCTTCCCTGGCCACTGGTCACTAGTTCCATATCCAAGTGCAGTCTAACTATTATTAAACTCTGCCAGTCAGTGTGGGCACAACAGTCCTGAACCATTGCTATTCCCAAGGGACTCCACAGCGTCTATGATGTGCATCAGACTCCTTAGGGAAATTCATCCTGCACCTTTAAAAGTCTCCTGACCACCTAATTGAATTTATGAATTTATGACATGCTTGCTGGCATGTAGAAAAAATAGTGTCTGTTCTAAGTCTTTTTTTAAAAAGAAAACTGACTTTTTAATTTTAAGATTAAAGTTTCCAGCAAGGCATGGTAATCCCAGCAGCACTCAGGGTGGCAGGGACAGGCAGATCTCTATGAGTTGGAGGCCAGCCTGGTCTATAAAGTGAGTTCAGGACAGTGGAGGCTACACAGAGAAACCTTGTCTCAAGAGAGAAAATTTAAAAAATAAATAAAAATATTAAAGTTGCCAGTGCTGTGACAATGAACTGCATGCTGTGATGAAAGAACTTCAGATAAGCATGCTTAAAGGGAAAGGCAGTGCTGAACCACTCAGTGATCCAAGGGAAAGTTGGAGAAAAATGAATATTCATAAGGCAAATTATAAAGTGCAATACACATACACACACACACACACACACACACACACACACACAAACATACACATATAAAGTAGACAGCAAACAACATATAAATCATTATTGACTGCAATATATACCCAAAGGAACAGCTAAAGGGTATATTGAAAATGACACAGCAGATTTATTACTACAGAAATATTTATTTGGCATCCAGGCAAATCAGGTATTAAAATAAATATCTTTCAACATCTTCCACTAGGAATGCAAATCCGGAATCTGGACAGAGACCATAGAGTTGCTATTTTCAAACTCTGAATATCAAGCAGTAACTGTTTAATAGGTCAAGAATAGCAACACCAAGAAATCAGAAGTCAGTCTAACGCAAGTTCTCTCCATTATCCCAAGTCGGCAAACACAAGGGGAGGGAGAGGAGTTCTAACAGAAAATATTAGCAGGCTTAATCTAGTTTTAGGTAGGAGATACCTCAGATTTTTTTATGGTAGCCCTGGGATGGCAAAGCCAGCAGCAGGGGCCACCAGCAGCAGATGCCTCCACAGCCCTCTGGAGACTCTCCCATTTGTACCCTCTCCAGAGCTCCCAGAATTAAACTATTTGCAGCTGACAACAAACAAACAAACAAACAAAACAAGTTGCCCTCCTAGAGCACAAGACAATCATGGTTAAGGGCTGTGGACATACTAAAGCAGCCGCATATCCTGCACCTGAGATGAAAACAGAAGCATATTCACATAACATAAATGGATTTTTTTTTTTTTTTAAGAAACCAAAATTCTTACTACAGATGTGGATTTTGGTGGGTGTGTAGGTGGTGACGACTTGGGAAGAAAAAAAAATTGTAACCAAAATATAAGGTATGGAAAAATATTTTTAATTTCATGAAAGAAAATAAGAGTCTATGAAAATGTGCCAACACATCATCTACCATCAGCTCTTTACTACATGCTTTAAATAAAATGCTGCCCCGTTATGACAGCATAATACTCTATTATAAGGACAGTTTGGTACTAGGGTCTTTCATTAATACCATTGATCAGAGACTTCACCCCTTATTTATTTGTTTAAAGTGCTTAAACAAGTTTTTAAGAAAATGAAAATTGTCTACATTTTTTCTAACCATTTGATTCAACTCTATTTTTTTCTGCAGTGTGTATGCATGTGTGTGTGTGTGTGTGTGTGTGTGTGTGTGTGTGTTTATCTGTGTGAGGGAGTGTCTGTGTGTACATAATTTACTCATCGATACTTAAAGAGATGTGTATGAAGGAAATTGTTCACATCTTGCTTCTATTTCAAATGATAATAAATAAGATTTTTGGACCATTTGTTTCACATTAATGCAGCTATCTATTTTTATTAGCCAAAACATTCTAATTGATATATAATGGAATGCTTATAATTTTATAAACATTTATAACATGATTTTCTGTACTGTGGCACTTCAGTCAGCAGACTGGATAAGCACCTCAGATCCCAGAGTTGTTTCATTATAATAAAATCTCTCTCCATTTTTAGGTCAGAAGTGATGTGGCACGAGAATTAGTTGGCCCATAACCTTATCATCAATTTTTAAATTTCCAATAGTGGGACAGATATTCCCAAATCGCCAACTGGAGTTTAGATAGTGTCAATTTCTTAATGAAATCATAGAGCAACTTACTCCTGCAAGGAATGCAAGAAAGGAGGTGTTTTGTACACCTTTCCAAAAATAGGTTTTATTAAACTTTTTGATCTTCATAAGAACAAGGGAGGAAACATATTTGCTCCTTTATTAGTCATCTATGCTTATCAATTTTATAAAATTTTATTTATAGAATTTGCAAAATTTTGGATTGTGCTGCATTTGTTAATAATAAGGGCACTTTTAATTTCCAGAATGAATTCATTTCTACTGAAGTTATAAGTAATCGAACTACTTTTTAAATAACATAAAGAAGTGTTTGAAATCAGACCAAAGACTATAAAAATCCAGCAATCAATGAAGGTATCGTATCAAGTCATAAGACTCAAAAGAGTTATTTGGTTTTGTATTTTAAAATGTGTTAAAATAAAAATAAATAGGGAAGATTCATTTCAGACCTTTATTACGCCCATAGCTCAGATAATTCAAAAAATAAAAATAAAATCAAAATTGAGATATATTGTAAATAAATTATAATTAAAATAAAAATAAATAAAATCACAGGGTACAGGAGAAAATATTAAAATATGTTCTTATAATTGGAGAATATTGATATAGCAAGAGAAATGCAAACAGAAAAATCATAGGCTAAAACATGGATTTATATAAATATTGAACACATCTATTATCAAAATATTTATCATAAATATGTGGTAAACATTACATGTAAGTTTATCAAGGTCTCAATATGCACAAATTTACATATATATGGTTATTTATCTATGATTATAGGTCCTAATTCTTATGCTTCTCTGTATTCTATAATAGATTTTATAAGCAATAGTTTGTGGTAATATGCTTCGTGAATAATTTACATGTTGCAAAATAGTGATAACTCTTTTACTAGAGCAAATTATATGCTACACAAAGATCATAATTTTAACCAGAGTAAAGACTATCAATAGCTTATTTTCAAGAATCCTGATGAATCTTTCTTTTTCTAGTCTGTAAAGGTGAATTTCCTAGAAACAAATCATTTAAAAAATTAAGAGGTAAGACTCTTTGACTAAGGTTTAAACCATAATAGGCCAGCAAATATGCATAGCACATTTAAAATAGTCCAACAGTCGCTTTATATATGTGACTTATTTAAAATAATATCATTTGTATTAATTTTTACAGCATAATATTTTTGTTGATTATTTGAGAATTTCACACAGTGCACTCTGATCACATGTGCTTTTCCTTTTCCTCAAGTCCACCCTCCAACCTTTGTATCCCCCTTTAAAAATACACCAAGTCCAATTATTGCTGCCCATGTAGTCATCGGAGCATGATCAAACTCCCAGTGGCTACCCACTTACCAATAACCAAGCCTTTCCCCACACCACCTCACTCACCCTTTCCAAAGCCATCAACCGTGAAGAGCTACAGCTCAGCATCTCTATCACAATTTGAAGGAGTCTCTTCAATGGCTTCCTGTCTAGACTTATCTTATCTTTTCTTTTCTTTGAAGGGGAGTGGTTGTCACAGAAGCTGCCTCTCATTCTCAACTATAAATTTGCAGTCACTAATACCTCCACATGAGAATCTTCCTTGTCCATAACAGCCAGCTACAGCAGAGATCATGGACTTCCACAGGGTTTATGGCCATGACACTGGAGCATGGATGACATTGTGACCCTCTTGGCTGCATAACATTTTCTTTGATTATTTCATACATGTTTCTGTACATGTGTGGAAACTGCTTATTCTTATTCTTACTCCCTATCTTAATTTTCCTTCTTAGTGCCCCTGTCATCCTCCTTCCCCTTGTTGTACAAGTCTGTTTGCACTCGTGGATCTTTTTGTTTTGTTTTGTGACTCACAGAGTTTAACCAGAGGGTTTAGAATCATTCGTTGGAGCTTTATGGGACCATCAATGGGTATACTACTGAACGCAATGACAGAATCAAAAGTTCAACAAGAACAGCAGAGAGCAATAAGCCTCTCACCAATGTTTGAATGAAAGGCCTAATAGGGGCAAGTGCCTATACTTTGCTGTGAGAGCAGGACTGTACTGACTGTGATATTTCTTTAAAAATGGAATTAAAAGGCCCCTGCAAAGGACACACAAAAAAAGATATAGAAGCAGAGACCTACGAGTTAGAACAGTTAAGAATTTCATAAAAACAAAAACAAACAAACATAAACATCAGAAACCATAATATATACACAAAAGACTTGTAAGGTGAAAAGAGAGAGAGAGAAAAATTTAGGATGAAATTTTAAAATAGAAAGAAAAGAATTAAGAAAGTTAAAAAGAGAGGGAGCAAAGGGGAGAGAAAGAAAGGGAGGAAGGGAGGGAGGGAGAGAGTGATACAGAGAGAAGGAGAGAGAGAGAGAGAGAGAGAGAGAGAGAGAGAGAGAGAGAGAGAGAGAGAGAGAGAGAGAGAGATCCTGACACAATACTGTGAGACTAGAGACTTTCAAATAAGTCACAAAGTTTTTTTTCTGATGTCTATCTACTGCTCAGCATAGAGCCAACCCTTGAGAGTAGTTTATTCCCCGCAGTGAGTCTTCCCTAGAAAATAATGATAAATTTCCATTTGCAAGTGGTTATCAGTTGGAGGTAGCTTCTGTGTTAGGAATGAGGCCATATGTCCACTTTTCCTTTCAGCAGTAAGTGGAAGAGAGCCCCTGCCAGTGCTGCCCTAGTCTCTGTGCATTCATATGTACATTGGTTCTGTGGTGTTTAGAAGGCCTTGGTTTCTTGCCTTCTCCTTACACTCTTTTCAAGTGTTCTTCTGAATAATTTCATGAGCCCTGAGGGAAAGGATTTGCTAGAGACTTTCCATTTAGGAATGAGGGTCTCAATGTCTCTAACTAACTTCATATTTTCTAGTTGTGCGTCTCTCTGCTTGTTCCCATATTTTTCAGGAAAAAGACTTTCAGGTGATTTCTGAACAAAGAACCTATAACTATAAAGCAGCATGTCATTAGGAGTTATATTATTGTTGTGTTCCTTTAATACAACAGTAACATTTGGTTTTACCCCAGGTCTTTGGCTATCTAATCTCAGGTTCTTGGTCACCAAAGCAAAGTTTGATATGAGTTCCATCTTGTGGAGTGAGACTTAAGGCAAGTAAGATATTAATGGGTTATTTACCCAAGATTTATGCCACCATTTTACTAGCATATTTTTTAAGTAGGACACCATTGGAAATAAAAAATGTATAGCTGAGTTTGTGTTCAATAATTTTTGTATGTGGTTTTTGGTAACAGAGCCTTGCAATCAGTTTGTGGAGAGCAAATCTTGGTTCCCATGGGACCCCTTTAGCTAAGTTATTTTCCTGGTGGTAATCATTCTCAGTAAAGTGACATAGAATATGAAATTGGTTTTAATTTGTATTTCATTGTTGTCAAGTAATGTCATATAGTATTGAAAAGTATGTATTAAGCATTAGTATTTTTCTTTTCTGGCCACCTTGTCCTTTTTATTTATTTGATCATGTTTTTGCCTTCTGCCAACACTTTCTAGATCTCTCCAACTTTCTTACCCACCAAACTTTGTATATTTTTTATCTTACTGTCTTTATCAAAACAAGCAAACAGACAAAAACAAAACACAAATAGCATAGCACACACACAAACATACACACACACATACACACACATACACACACACACACGCACACACACCAAATAAACAAAGATATGGAAGTTTTGTTTTTGTTTTTGGTCTTAGTCAGCTACTCGGGTCATGATGCTGGGCCTGGAGTCTGGAGACTGGTTAATATACCCAGTGACACTCCATTGGAGAAAACTGAATTTTTTTCTTTGCCGTAAGATATAGCTGTTCAGATCCAAGGTCTATCTTTTGCTTATTTGGTTTTTTTTTTCCTAATTTTTAGCTCTTAGGTATTAAAGATAGGGCAATATACATTAACCCTATTCACAAAGTGTAGGAAATTAAAACAACCTAAAAGTCCTTTAATACATGGTTAGATTATGCAATTGTGGTATATATACACAAATTAGAGTACTACTCAGCTGTAAAAAAATGAGATAAAGTAATTTGAAAATATTGTTTATTGAGATAACCCAGACCAAAAATTGCCACATGGTCTCTCAGGCTGGGCTCCAAATGCCAAATCCTCAGATTTGAGTTTATTACTTGCATTAACCATATCAACAAGGAAAGTAAAAAAGGACTATATGGGCCTTACAAGCCATAATATTCCCCTAGGAGGGAAATACAGAAGATAAAAAAGGGGTGAGGAGAAAATTAGAAGTGTGCTAATTAGTGTATCAATACAGAATAGGAAACTTATAGGGAGAAAAAACAAATGTATGATCAAGATACAAGGAATCATGGTTTTAAATACTTTTTACAATTTTTAAACATTTTAATTTATTATAATTTATTCAGATTACATCCTGATTGTTATCCTCTCATTTGTATCTTCCCATTCACCCTCCCTCCCTCTTCTGCCCTATTCCCCTCCCCTGGACCTATCACAGAATGGGACCTCCTCCCACACAATATGGGCCACAGCCTATCAGCTGTCATTTGGATAGCCTGCTTTCCTTCCACTGTATGTTGCAGGGCCTCCCCACCAAGGGAAAGTGATCAAAGCAGGGGCACAAGAGTTGATGTCAGAGGCAGTCCCTGCTCTCCCCACAACTGTGGAGAATGAGCTGTCCACTGGAGTACAGAGATAAACAGAGAATTCTCAACAGAAGAATATAAAGTAGCTGAGAAATAGTTACACAAATGCTCATCATTAGGTCATCAGGGAAATGCAAATTGAAATGACTCTGATATTCTATCTTACACCTGTACTTTTGAATATTTTTTAAATTATGTGTGTGTGCTGGGAGAGAGAGAGAGAGAGAGAGAGAGAGAGAGAGAGAGAGAGAGAATTGTGTCACTTAGGATGACAATGTTTCCTAAAAGAGCCATTGACTATCTAACAAAAGTTCCAGTTCCAGAAATGGGAAACCTCCATTTATGTTATTGGTCATGGTAGTTCAAATGAGCTCCGAAACAATACATATATTTCCTTTGCATTTGGTTGCAACTCATAAATGAGAAGGCATGTGCCTATTGCTGAAAATGTCTTACATTTCAGATACAAGATTAAGATAGTTTAGTTTTACAATAAGCTTAGTTGCTTAGGGGTTAACATGTTTTTAGGTCTAGATAGATGTTTAAGTTGATAAAAATGAATAGGATAGATATTGATTTACATTCAGAATTTTAGACTCACCAAGATAGGAAAGATGTTTTCTTCAAGTTTGCCAAATAAAAATAGGCAAAATAATATGAATGTAACATATATGTAATTCCTGATTGTCTTGTGGTTCTCCTTGCTGTATGTAGTTTACTGCATATATGTATATTAATATAAATGCATATGTTAAAAAAAAAGAAAAAAATTTTAAATCATAAAAATTTTTAAAAGTGAAAAAAGAAGTTTTCATCTGGATCTCTTGAAATCCTCTTTACTGTGATCTAGCTTACAAGGTGTCCGAGTTGCTATGACAGCTGCAAACGAGGAGAACCAGTCATCAGACTTATGCACTGCTGATGCCTCTGAACTACAACAGTGCTCACCATGGCAAGATAGCCCTTGAGATACAATGCTGAAACATATCTTGGTGGAAAGCAACAACTGTCTAATTGGACTTTAGGCCCACTCAAGAGGAAAGAAAGTATGCCTGGTACAAGAAAGCTCCACATGCTTAGGGAGCTCATCAGCCTTACAAGAGAACTTACTATTATGGCATTATCACTACCCTTATCCTTACCACATTACCCACAGATTGGATACCACATTATCCACAGACAAGTGAGAGGCCGATGCCATGGTAAAGAAGCTTACCTTGGCAGTAAAGAGGGACAAGAAAACTACTCTTGGCACAATCCAAAAATAAATAATCATGCAAATCCCAATATGGATGGATAAACACAACTCCTGCACTTAAGTCTCAGAAAACATAAAAGAAAAGGAGGCTAATTAAAGGTAAGAACCAAAGGACCTGGACGTCTGCTGTGAGATTGTGCCTCCTAGAGATGACAGAGAGACTCTACTTGTGCTACCTCAAGAATCTGGTTGCCTGAGCAAGACCTAAACAATGAGAATATTAATAGATATGCTAACACAAAAGGGGGAAATCTCATGGGGTCGCACCACTCGACAAACAATTAGAGGCAACTAATGGCTGCTGAGAGAGAATTAGACTCTCCCAGGATGAGGCCTTTAACTGGTTAATCCTTACACAGTGGTTATAAAAATCACTCCTATGCAAGCAATACCAAATCAGTTCAGCAAGCTGTATTTGTATATTTATTCATGTGTGTTTGTGTAATGATAATAATAAAAAAGAGGCCATCGATTTAAAATAGAGAGTAGATTGGAAGCATTATAGAGGTTGGAGGGAGAGGCTGCAGGAGGCATTGCAAGGAGGAAAAGGAAGGAGGAGGTAACATACATTTACTTTAATAAAAATGTATATGTCTATAAGCAATCATGAAAAGTAAAGAATAAATGTGAAAGGGAGAGTTGGATTATTCACCAGGGGTCACATTCTGGGCTTTAAATATACACCGAAAAATACTGAAATATATTAAGTACAACTCAACCAGTTAAAGTAGTTTTTTGTTGTTTTGGTTGTTCATTTGTTTTAGTAGTTTGCATTAAGAAAATGGTTGATTTATTAAAAGAACATGCTTCATTTATGTAGTGTGCTGTCAGTTATCCCTTAGAATTCTTCTTGTGGATAAGGTACTTATCTACATCTTCCAAGGCAACAAGTCTCTGTTTTAAGCCTTGGGGAGATCATTATTAATGGAATAAAAACTTACCTGTTGCTATTGTGTGCCATTTAGCACCGGATTTTGTTCAGGATAGAGATGTGAGCAAGGACGTCACAGGAACATCACTCTTCCACCACCTGGAGGAAAGACATTATTTCTTGTATGGTTGAAAGAAACAAAAAGAGCCCATGGAAAACACAGGTAAAACAGATTTATGAGTTCTTGTGGACTAGTCAACTATGACGGAAGATGCTGAACTTGAAAGTCTAACTTTGGTTATTCAAATATTTAGTTTATCTCCACATTATGTAGTAATCCTTGAGCGTGATTTCTGTGCTAGTTGGCCATGGACAAATTGTAGAAACTGACTTATAATGTGTATATATATATGTAGGGTCTCGATGTCTGGCAATGTCCAGCTAGTGCAGGCTTAAGGATATCCTATATTAAATCAGTTTCCATTGACTTGCTAAATCACCTATTAGTATTATAGATTTAATTTGGTTTTAATATGAATTTATCCTCTGATTTGAATGATAAAAAGGATCTTAAACCAACTGGTTCAATCTTTATTTCATAAAAAGCTCCTACATGTCCCTTTCTGGAGCTTTGTTTTATTGGTGGTGGTGATGGCTTTTGTTTTGTTGTTTTTGGTTTTTTCCTCAAAGATGATGTTGACCTTCTTTTCAAAATCATTTCACCTTAACAAATATACTTATATAATAAGGACTGAGGTAAAATATTTAAGGCATAGAAGTTAAATATTTTTTACAAAATATTTATTACAAAATAAAGCAAGTGGATACTATATAAACATAATTTACAATTTAAAATAGTCTATACATTTCATGTTTTCTGAAATTTTCTTCTTACTGTTTCTTTCAGATTTCCTCACTGACACAGAAAGCATTTGCACTGCTACATTATAAACATACTTTGAGGCAATATCATGTTTCTGATAGCTGAATAATATCTTACGTATTTAGTTTCTAAAATTGTGTTGAATTACATTAAAATAAATCTTACTGATTTGCTTCAAATAGGAATGAAAATAAAGACTACAGGGCATCCACTGTGCAACTTAACATCTTTACTTTCAGTAGTTCTGAAGATTTGTGTGTAAAGAGAGAAATAAAAGTTTGGAAAGAAGTCATAGAACCATCCAAGTTCCTCAAAACCCCATTCATTCACTCAGAAAATGAGGGTGATAGTGATAACTCTTGAAAGATCACAACTACTCTAACTGTCCAACACTAGTTTTATGGGAGAAAAATAGATAAAGCAATGGCTGGAAATGAGCAACGGTATCTGGTGTTCGGAATTCCAAATTATGAAGGATGTTTCACTTGGTTCAAATACATAATGTTAAAAAGACCCTCCCTTCCCAATGATGCGAAAAGGGCCTCATTAGTAATAAATTATGTTAGCATCAAAATTTAGCATCTGTGTAAAAATGTATGCATTTGGTAAATACTTAACATTATTTTGTTTCATTTCAAGATAGATGTTTCTGTTGGTGGGAGATTTTAAGTTATAGTAGAGTCACTAAACTTTGAGAAAAAAATATATGCCTCTTTTTATTATTACTATTTTGAAGCACCAAGCCATTTCATGGCTGCTATAGTAATGATGTATCTTCTGCATTTAGTTTCTTGTTCTAACCCTTGACGAGTTCTCAGTCATATGTAAGAATAATTGTGCAACTACTCTTTTATCTTGGTCATGTCTGATATATAGTCACAAAGGTAAAAAGGACACAAGTTAATATTTTATGAAGTTTGAAATAAAATTTTGCACAATGAAAAATATATATATACATTAAAGTTCTACTTTATACAAAATTTTAGAGTAAAAATTATAATATTTACAAAAATTGTACATTTAATTCATAATCTAAGGTGTCATATTATAATTTTAAAACAACAGACATAAGTATGAAAATTTAATTCAATAAAATTATAATAATAATTAGTAGAGATCAAAGCAAAAAAGACATTTATTATAAACCATATATATGTAAGATAAGTATTTTAGAAATTTAACTGTAAACATTTTCATATTATATTGCAGAAAGAAGTAACCTGTAGCATTAGAAGCTATTTTGAGTAGCTTTTATAGTGAAATTTGAAATCATAGCACATAAAAATATTATAGTACATTGAAGGACAGCTCAATTCTCCTGGCACCCTGATAAACAGAACAGAAAGGCAGCCTCTTTGTTGGACATTCAAGTGGGTGCAAAGTGAAAAGAAAATAAAGAGAAAAATAATCAAGCACAACAAAACTTTGTTTGGCTTTTGAGTCTAGAGTCACTGACCCTAAAATTTCTTTTCCATATAGTGTTCTGATTTGAGACCTTCTGCATTTCCAAACATCCAAAACATATGCTCTTGATAGACTGTAGAGACATGTCTCTGAAGATGAAATAGGTCAGGACATCCTTCTTTTCAGAGCTCGCTCTGTGTTAGTGCCAGCCCTCAGCTACAGGGAAAAGAATCCAGGCTCCTTCCCTATAAAACTGCATGACTCTACTAGCCAGGAAGTGAAGACATATTTCATTACCTCCATTTTAAGGAGAGTATGTGAAAGCCACACCCTGCCTAGGTTGTTTACACCATTGATGCAATTTGCCTGACTCATAAGATATTTGTGAAAAGTATAGGACATATAAGGAAGAACTGGATAACTACAAAATCATCCCAGCACAGAGAACATAAAGGGGGCAAAATGCCCCACACACAGTCAAAATGTTACTTGTAATTGATAGTTGCTAAGAAAGAAAAAATCCATTTTCATCAATGGAGTGACACTAGGTATATCACACTGTAGGGCAGCAGGCTCCATGCTCAGCAGTATTTGGCCAGTGTTGGCATTTTTGTGCTGGTGGTGCCTTTTTTCTTTTTTGTTTTCTTTCTTTTTTTTTTATCTGTCTGTTTGTTTGTTTGTTTTTTAACTTGTAGAACTAGACACCTTAAGAGTATTAAGGTAGTTGGGAAGAATAATGTACATATTAAAATAAATTTAGAGTATGTGTCTTTGATGAAATGAAATGAAGAAAATAGTGAATTACCCACCCAGGTAGAACTTATGAATTTTAAATTGCTCAGTTAACCTTAAGTAAATCCATAAGTAAAAGAAAGAACCATACAGTCTCTTTGGTATTGATGCCCTTGGTTTGGTTTGTCTCATTTCAATATTGCTTTGTGACTATGAAGATGGCTGATGCTTTAGTTGGGCAGAAGACCAAGTCCTCTCCCCTCAGACCCAACACAAGTTTCAATCACTAGATTTCCTCATTGACTGTGAAGAAAGTTCTCTGCTCTTCCTTTCAGCATGGGTCATATCATTTTCCTCACCTTGTTTTCTACTTATTACATCTCTAGTTTGACTTTATATTTCTACCAGAGAAAATAGAATAGATGTGTGCATTTGGATGATCCATGCAAACAGAAGGCTTCAGTGAGTCAGATTTGTAGATGGCAGAGACAATTATGGGATAATTCAATGATGTAATCATGCTTGTTCTTATACTCAAACTTTTAAACTGATGATTTCCTGATGTAATTTAGCTTCATCTCTTTGCCTATGTTTATTTTCTTTGACATTTAGCACTGCAGACTCTCTTCACAGTGCTTAACCAGCTAGCAGAATAAAAACTGATATTCCAAACCTTTCTCAAGATTTTTGTCATTGTGGAAAGTAAACTGATAGAACTTAAAGGAGCTCTTATCTCTCCCTTTTCCTCTCTCTTCCTCTCTTCCTCTGTCTCTGGGGTACCTCTCCCCCTTTCCATCTCTCCCCATGCTCACATAATAAACTTCTCTACATTATTAAAATAAAGAAGAAATTAAAGGATAAAAGGGATTGAAATTTGAGGACATTGTCACCTGGTTATTTGGTTTGCATTGACAAAGCAAAACCACCACAGTGACCATCATGGGAAAGTAAGGCTGATCACCTCGTAGATTTCAGGAAACAAAGAAACAGACAGGAAAAGTCAGTACTACATATACTTTCTAAAATACACTACCTAGTGACATATGCTTCCAACTGAGCCCAATATCTAATTCCAATTCCATGTGAACTTACTGATTGATTAACACACTGTTGACAACCCCATGAACCAATCATCTCACCATAGTACTATTAGAAAAATATTAAAGCCTTTGCACAAGTATCTTCTAATCCATCCACCCCCTGTGAAAAACTATTTCTCAATAAAGTAAGTTGGTTATTAAATTAATAATCTTTCATTAAACTATGTTTCAACATATTCTGAGAAAAATACAAACAATGGGACTAAATAATGATAAATTATGTGCACCTATTCATTTCAGATCAGGGATGAACTGGCTAAAGGAAAATATATCAGAAAACAAGTTCTCCAAAAATTTTCATAATACTAATATGACCGATTTTGACCTATAGACATAAGAGAAAAGTAAAATATAATAAAATATAAGAAATAGTAAAATCGTGATGAGGGTAGATGTGCACCAAGAAATTATTTCAGTATTTCTCCTATATAGCCACTTTCATTTTCTCACTTAGCCACTAATTTTCAGAGTAAGAATTGATTTTCCACACCTGCATTAGACTCTTTGTCACTGTGGCATAATATTCTGAAAGAACTTAAAGGATAAAAGACTCATTTTTGCTTGTGGTTTCAGAACTTTGAGTACATAGTCAGCTGGTCATACATAGTCAATATGATATCCAAACACTCTTTATAGAAAATAAAATTCTCATCCTCAAAGGATTCCTACCATCACTCTTCCTTCAACATGCACATTGTTATTTTTCTACCATTTATATGTTTATTAGTGTAAGGGGCCAAGTTAGAAGAGATATGTTTTTCTTTCATATCTGGACTGGACTTTACTGACAACATGGAGAAAACCAGTGTCCAGGGAGTAGTCAATGCTTCACTTTCATTTCAGGGGAATAAGTTTCATTAACTTTCATGTAGCCTATGTGCCTCACAACAAAATCTTTTTCAGCATTCCTTATTTCATTTCTCCCCCACAGCCAGATGCATGCAATAGGTTCTGGGATGGAAACTTGCTCCTTCCCAGCCAGTCTGGTGTTCTTGGTTTGTCACATATCTGGCCTTTGACATGCCAAGAATTGAAACACTGATCATGTAATATTTGTGATCTGTTTCTGGAGTGTTGTGCCACACTTGGTGCACCTCTTGGTGCAAGGGTCGTCAAAGTAGGTTTAATGAAATAAACACAGAATGGAATAGAGAATAGAAATAAAGAATAAAACAATAATTATCTCCATTGGTCAACTCTTTCAAAGTAATCATTTTGTACTTTATGTTTATAAACAATATATTTGACCCTATTGAGAATAATTTGAGGGGAGTGCAAAAGTATAATCTTACTAAACCATTAAATCTGAATGTTGAGTTTTGTTACTCAAAAATGTGTTCAATCAGCATGGCTGAGACCCAAATTGATATATGTTTCTACCTGACACATTGTTTACGAGTTTCTATGAATGGATCTATAATAGGCAAAATAAAAATGTATGTTAGGATTGTTATATACTTTACTGTCTAAAAGTATATTATATTTATCTCAATTTTTTAAATGCAAAGACATTCTGTAATGCATGTAGTTATGACACTAAAGTCTTAAAAGTATAATTTAAAACTAGGTTTCACAGACTATTTGGAATGAAGATAAATAATTGCTCTGTAAATCTAATGATACTTTGTTTATTTTCTCTGTAAAGAAGTCAGAGACATTATGAGAAAGTGGCACAGATACAGGCTAGCTCTGGGAAAAAGAATATGTTCTTATAACAATAAATGGACATTGCATAGTGATATACAAAAATGGGTGAGCAGGCTAAAAATCAGTCTTAGATGAATAAGATGTGATTAGGATTGAGTCCCAAGTTTTAAATACATATATATGTATCACATAAAATTATTAAAATAACCATATCAAATAGAAAATAAAGACAGTAAACTTCTAACCCCTTCCCAGACCTAGCCAATGGACAGGACATTCTCCACCATTGAATGGAGACTGGCAGCTGGCTTTCACATGAACTCTGGAGCTCCATTTCTGACCACGTTGCCTTGATGGAGGAGGCCTGGTGGCACTTAGAGGAAGGATAACAGGTCACCAAGAAGAGACTCAATACCCTATAAGCATATACAGGGGGAGGAGGTCCCCCTCAGTCACAGACATAAGGGAGGGGAGTAGAGGAGAAATGGGAGGGAGGGAGGGAAGAATGGGAGGATACAAGGGATGGGCTAATAATTGAGATGTAATATGAATAAATTAATAATATAAAAAACATATCTATTGATATATAATCAAATATTAATTATAAACAACTATATAATATATTATAATTATATTTAAATACAAATATATTAAATAATTATGTTAATTAATACACATACAACACGTACATGTGCATGTGCACTTGTGCATCTGTATGTGTATTAATACACATGCCAAAGCACATGAATGAAACTCAGAAAACTTTCTATGGTATTGGTTCTCTTCTTCCAATTTGTGGATCATAGGAATCAATCTCAGGACATCAAGGACAAGCTCCTCTGCCACACTGAGCCATCTTGCCAGCCTGAACTTCCAGCTTTTCTTTAACTATGTGTCTATTGTCTATTATTGTTCTAATACCCACTTTCTACAAAGGAACCATTTCTTTCCTAATCCTCATTGTAGGGTTGAGGTCAGTTCAGAGATAGGGTAAGACTGATGATGAGAAAAAATGGCTGCTTCTTCATCTCTTTTTTAAGCCATGTCAAAAATAGCCTTGAATCTAAGTTGCACATCAAAATGGCATGTCAAATATTAGTGTTATCAAAAAGACTTTATCAAAGAACATGTATAGGTCAAAAGGGTCCTATCAAAATGTCATGTACACATGAAACTCTTCAAATCACAATCACAGAAGGAGTCTTAGACTTCTTAAGATGAGTGAGAATTTCAGATGACACCAAAGGGGACCAGAGAGTAAATGTGGAGTATAAAGCTATTATGGAGGTGAGGAAGGTAGAAGACTGAAAATAAGCTGATGTATCCCTTAATCACTTTGTTTGGCCTATAACTAACAGGAAGCCAACTACAAATATGTTTAAGTTTCCCTTTTATCAAAATTTCTTTCTTAGCCCTAAAAAAGTATCATATTAGTCACTAGCCAAGATGGTAAGGCTGTTTCCAACTATCCTGAAATGTAGTGTCTCTCCAGAGTAGCAATTCAAATGCATATCAATCAGATATAAAGCACTTAGTGAGAATGAAATGTAATACAATTTTCTTCTAAAGATGAAATTCACTTTAAGAAAATCTTAATAGAAATGAAGATAATTTATTTTTTTCAAATAAAAATATAGCTTCCAAGTGGTTCAGTTTGAAACAAGAATAACCAAGGGTATCTTTGCCTTTCAGAAACAAGATATAGTAGAGTAGCTAATGACACTTCTATTCATAATTCCAGAGTCCTAAAATTAAAGAGAATTCTGACTCCTAACTTATGGTTTGGTTTTATCTTAATCACCTCCATTTACTATGTGAAGACGAAATGGTGCTCAGAGAAGCAAAATAGTGTAAGGCTTTTTGGAAAGGGTGTGAGAGATGTGAGAGATTTACTACAATCATGATATTTATGATAAAGAATATTTCTGTGAGGAATATTTCAATATATTTTTAACATCAACAGTATGACCTCTTTGCCAATATGTGAATGTAGTCCTATGATATATGTAAGATACCATTGATTTTTTTTCAAATAATATTACATATTTACTAGACTCTGCCTTTATCTTTCAAGAACATCTAAATCCCCATCCGCCATCCCTAGTAGCAACAACCTTAAAATAGGGTAGTTTTTAAATGTTTGGTTTACATATTAACTTTACATTTCCTATATTTTTCTCAATCCATTTAAAATATTTACAGCTTATTAGCATTTATATATGAAGAAAGAATTACAATTACCTTCACTGATGGTGTTGTTGTCCATAGTTGAGGTTGCTCTCAGCGCTAACTACAATTGATTCATGAGAATGCCTTCTGTGGTATATTATGTGTGCTGAGAAATAAGCCTCTTGTGCTAAACAACACTTTTATGAGGAAAGAATAAAAAGAAATCTTTATCTCGACACTAACAGTTGGAGGAAATCCTCCCAACTCAAACTAGTGACATAACTAACCCTGCTTAATTATCAGCAGAAAAAAAATACAAGATTTTTAAAATACTCATTTCTTAAATTCTTAGTCAAATAGACAATACTTTTACAAGGAAAACAGCCTGTTATTTATTTTAGACTAAGATTATTGAAAAAGACATTGGGAATATTGTCTAGTGGTCAAGTTTTAGACTAGATTACATGAGGCACTGGACTCAAACAGAAGTCCAGGAAAAAACAAATAGCAATAATGCCATCAATTGTATTCTCTTTAAAAAGATAGTTATAGATTCTCTGTCACTTTTATAGTCCTCTATATTTTATTTGCTCTCATTATTTTTTTTTCAGTCAGGACTTTTCACTTGGACAACAGATGCAGTAGTGGAAGAATAATACATATTCTTCATGAAAATAGGTGCTAAGCACATAAATAAAGGATATACTGCTGTTCTATAGCCACTGGAGAAAAAGATTGAGGGAACAATAAGAAAATAATTCTCTCCTATAGCTCTCAAAATTACATGTAAATAAAAAGATAAATTTTCTTTATATTGGCCTCAAATGAGACATTTCCTATTAAGTAAAATTATGAAACTTCACACTCCATGTTTTTCTTTAGAAAGAAGTCATTTTCTTTGTAACATTTAACTGAATAAGTAAGGCACATTAAGAAACATTAGGTATATCTGATGCCAAATTAAATGTGCCTTATTCTGAAGAATTTGGAAACACTGTGATAGAATCTAAAGTAAATCTAAAAGTAAATGGAGCTCAAAAGAGGGACCCAACCCCAAACACCTATGAACTCATCTCACAAACATCACATATGTAACATGCATTTATATCCTCATAACCAATTGGGTTCACCCTTTGTTACTGTATCACAAACATGTGAGAATACATCATAGAACACTAATGATGCCCAACATTGTGTTTTTATGATAGAAAATGAGCTAGTTATTGATTATTGGTTGTCTTCGGAGAGAATTGACATTTTAGGAGAGAATATAACTTTTACTCAGACTGGCTTGCAACTCATCATGAAGTTCCAGGTGACAAATATCCTACTTCAAATACTCAAATGTTGGATGCTCAATTTCCTTATAAAAGCAAATTTCTGTTTACAACTATTACTCCAACAATATTTAAAATATTTTCCTAATCAAAAATTAGATAAGATCAATCTTTAAACTGTGTTTGGGTATTTGCCCTTTTCACATGGCATGGTGTGGCTTACTCCTGGTTTTAGAGACATTGAAAATTAACCCAGAATATTGTTCACCACAATTTGTATAGGAAGCTGAAGGGCCATGGTGAAATGGATGGAAAGCCAGATTACTCAGTTAAACTCTACACTTCTTTGCCACACAACATGTCCTCCTCGCCTCCTGCATTGAATTCATCAATTTATGACATAGTTAATAAGAATGAACATCCCTCCTTTTACATTCGTATTAATTACTTATATAGGTTATGCTAAGAATAGCAAGCTAGCTTTCAGTTGTTTCTTTTGTTGTTGTGTTCCATCTTTAATCCATGGTGGTCTGATAAGATGCAAGGGATTATTTTGATTTTCTTGTATCTGTTGAGGTTTGCTTTGTGATCAAGTATGTGGTCAGTTTTGAAGAAGGTTCCATGAGATGCTGATGGAGTTGAAGACCAGATATCTTAGTTTTACAATGAAGCTTAGTTGCTTAAGGGTTAAGAATGTTTTAGGTCTACATGGATGTTTTAAGTTGGTGATGACAAGATGTGATGGAGATTGATGTACATTCATAATTTTAGATACAACAAAATAGGAAAGAAGTTTTCTTCAAAGCTGTCAAATACAAATAGCGAAAACACTGAGAATATAACATTTATGTAATTTCTGATTGTGTCATGGGTCTTCTTGCTATAAGTAGGTTTTTGTATATATGTGTAACAATATAAATGTATATGTAAAAATTTTTTAAATGAAAAGAAAAAAAGAATAGCAAGCACATCAGTCCTATCCCTGCCCTATTCAATTTATTTTTTAATTCTTTCTGATATTACAATATAATTACACAATTTTCCCTTTCCCCTTACTTTCTCCAATTCTCCTTACACCCTACATTCCTCTCTTTAAAATTAATGGCCTCTGTTTTACATTAATTGTTATTACCCACGTTTACACATATAGGTATATACATATATATTCCTAATTATTTTGGCTTCAGGCTCACTTGGAACTTAAGACGTATGATGCGTGCCATCAGTGATCAGAGAAAAAATAAAACATATGTCACAGAAATACAATACCATATGTTTATTGGTGTGAAATTAAAGCCATGTTTCCAGGCTCATACTAAATTTTAATTTTTCTAATTATCATTGAAAGAGTGGTATGCATCAGAGGAGAATAAATGAGCATAATTAAGACATCTTCAGTGTCATCACCTGATGAATGGATAATGTAGTGTATTTACACAATAAAATATAATTCAACTGTTATAAAAGAAATTATGAAGTTCATGGAGCTAGAAAAAAATCATCCTGAGTGAGATAAAAAAAAATTCAAGAAAAGAAACAATGGCATGTTTTCTCCTTTATGTGGATGTTAGCCTTTAAGCTTTTGATATGTGTGCTGCAAGCCATATAACTACAGAGGCTAGATCTGAACAGGGAGTCTTTGTTTACTGCATACATTGTCCTTGGTTGGTGCAAAAGTTTGTGCAGCCTCCCCCCCCCACCATGTCCAAATCTTTTTGACTTGATGGTCTTTCTGTGGGGCTCCTGAGCCTTCCGTGTCCTTCAATCCACCACCCATTCTTCCATATATTGTTATATCTGCACATGGAGTCCAGCAGCTTGTCCAAGCATCTGTGCAGATCACTCACTGGGTGGAGTCACTTAGAGGACATCTATGTTGGGCTAATATCTACTTATAATTAAGAATATACCATATGTGTCTTTCTGGGTCTGAGTTACTTCATTCAGGATGATAATTTTCTAGTCTCATCCATTTGTTTGCAAATTTCAAGATGTCCATTGTGTAAATGTACCACAGTTTCTTTCTCCATTCTTTAAATGAAGGACATGTAGCTTGTTTCCAGATTCTGCATATTACAAATAAGGTTGCTATGGACATAGTTGAGCAAATGTCCTATTTTATGGTGGAGCATCTTTTGGGTATATGCCCAAGAGTGGTATACCTGTGTCTGGCTGTAGCACTATTGCCAATTTTCTGTGTTTTTCCAAAGCCAGAGAGGAGACAACCATCTTAAATTTCACAATACTATGGTTTTGTACACACACTTATTCCTACCCTTCTAAAATGCTGGCTTTGGTCTCATGACCAAATTCTGCTCAGTTTACATATACCATATTTTCTTTGTCTATCACATTTATTTCATTATCCTGAGAACTGAGAGCAGTTTATCTCCCTGATTTTCTTCATTTAGATCAGTGTATCCCTTCAAATCTATATCAAGCCATTACCTACTAAGATATCCATAGCCTCATTGATTCCCCCATCTGAACATGGTAATGTTAGCTTTTACAGGTATAGACAAAGTGCAGTTGATATTAAATTCAGTCTATATTTATCAATGATATATATTAATAAATTACCTTTGAGTCAACAAGGTGGATAAGTGGTAAAAAGGCAATTGCCTCTGAACCTGACACCCTGACTTCAACCATATATACCAACCTTTATGGTGGAAAGAGAAAATTGACTCCTGAAAGTTGTCCTTTGTCCTCTATTTGTGTCAGTTTCATTACACACACACACACACACACACACACACACACACACACACACAGAGAGATACACACACACACACAAACAAACACATTTTTCTAATTAATAAAAACTATTCAAGAAACAGAAACAGAGAAAAATAAGATTATGTGTTAATAGGATAATGAATGTGATCTGATAAGAGCCTTGCAGAAACCTACCATGTATTTTTTGCTAAGATAAATGGTTCATTATCTGTGATTTATTGTTAATAGTCACTTTATAATATAATTATCATTAATAACACGAGCTGCAGAGTGTTGTATAGAGTAGAGAAAAGAATTTTTATCAAAAGTCTTTATCAACTATGAACCTCAGATATCATAGTGCCAAAAAACAGGCAAGTACATACTATTATAGGGATCGGGTCAAGTCTGTATCACTGGTAACCAACCATTCTCTAAACAGCTTGGAAGTTGATTCTACAATTCATTTCTGGTACTGCAAACCTAATAAAATCTATGGCTGGGAAGGTTATAGACCCTAGTGGGAAAACTCTTGCAATTCTATTGTTTACCTGAACAGACAGAATATGCCAATGCAATTGTCTTTTAAATAACTGTTATTATTAACATTAATAGTAATATGTATGCTACTTCTAGCTTTGGTCACCAAAAGCTCCCATTTGTACTAGATAATGATAACTGCAGAGACTCATAACTGGTCAAAATGGTGAGAATTCTCAACCATAAGTGGGAGTCCACCTCAAGAGAACACAATGAAAGATAAGAGAGAAATACCATGAGATGATGGATTTGAGAAGAGGGGAACACCTATTCATTGCTGGTGGTGTGAAAACTGTAGCAGCCATTCTGGAAACCAGTGTGGTGTTTCCTCCAAAAGCTAAAAATAGATCTACACATGACCCAGAAATATAATACTGTGCTGATAGTTTTATGGCAACTTGATATAAGCTAGAGTCATCAGAAAGAAGGAGCCCTCAGTTAAGAAAAATAAACTTGGTGGTAGGCAAGCCTACAGTAAGCTGATACTTTCTCAGACCTGACAGGGGCATGAATAATAACACAGAGACTTTTATGTAGTTAGAAGCTTAGGCTTTTAGCTGCTGCAGATTCCCATCTACTGTCTAAATTTGTCCCAGCTAATCTCACCTATGGCATGGCTATCTCTCTGCTCCCAACCACATCTGTCTGCTCTCTTCTATGTGTACATCCAAATCTTCAGCATTTATTTTCTTCTCCCAGAGTCCCTCTTTCTTCCAGATGTTCTCTCCTCCACTTCCTACTCTCACTATTGGCCATCGGGGCTTTATTACAACCAATCAGCAACAAGGGAAACCCTGACACATCTCTTTGGTTGCGTAAGGCACTGAAAGTTGTTACAAATAGGAAAAAAAGATGGGCCATAAAAATTACAATAAAAAATTCCTTCCAGCACTTAGGTCTCTGCCAGTACAGAATTAACAATTGAAAATACAGACACATTTTTTGTTTGTTTGTTTGTGAGCCTAGCATTTAAGGGCTGATCCATCTCACAAATAAGGCTATTTTTAATTCATTGGTATAGAATTTTGTATATAGATGTAAAATAAGTTTAATTTTGATACAGTGGTATAGAATTCAATTTGAAGATTATTCTTCATGTAATATATGTATGCAAGATATACTATGTATAATATATAATATATATTCTAATGTGAGGTCTTGTACCCATACAACTCAATTACAATGCAAGGTTTACTTCCAATACTTTCAAAGTGCTATTGCAAACTGTTTAGGATAATTAAGTAATCCGACTTAATTGTTAGTTGATGAACTCATGGTCATGTTAATTTTTATCACAAGAATATACATCCTTGGTTTAAAAGATAGATATGACTCTATAGATAGATAAGGTAAAATAGATAAGGTCTTCAAAAACATCGGAGAACTACAGATTATGGCATTGAAAGATGTTTTCTTTTAAGATTTCTTTGACAATAAGACAGGTTAGCTCCTGGCAACACTCAGCCTACCTCTTACCTTATGGAGATACTGTCAAATGTGGCAAACCAGCCACTGGGAAAAATATCCTCATTTCTCCCACAGACATAATTCTGCCTAAAAGTGGGCAAGCCGAGTTGACAGCCAAACTCTGCCAAGATAGAGTAAGCAAGTTCTCGATAGTTCCTGCCTCACATATATGTCTGTCAGGGCCCAATATATTGGGCCAGAAGGCTGAAGATGATGCTCCAATGTTATAGAGAGTTTGAGTGACTGTTCAGGCAGAAAACTGTCTCTGACATCTTCTCTTTTGGGAAGCTGCTAACCTGTATTGCCTGTAAATTCAGGTAATTAAACTTATTCCTTCTCAAGTCTCTGATGGAGTTGAATCCCCATTAGTTCAGTTTTACAATTAAGCTTAGTTGTTTAGGGACTAAAATATTTTTAGGTCTATATAGATGTTCTTAGCTTGATAGAGATGAGATATGATAGATATTGATTTTCTATCAGAATTTTAGACTCGCCAAGGTAGGAAAGATGTTTTCTTCAAGGTTGGCAAATACAAATAGCCAAAACACTATGAATGTAACATTTATATAATTCCTGATTGTTCCATGGTTCTTCTTGCTGTACTAGTTTAGTATATGTCTGTGTGTAATAAAATAAATGCATATGCAAAAATTTTTAAATAAAAAAATGCAGACATATTCTTTCACACAATGTGAAGAAAATTATCCCAACACTATAGAGCATTTTCTTAATTAATTTTTGATACGGAGGGAGTTGATTGCCCATTGTGGGTTCCACCATTCTTGGGCTGATGGCCTTGCATTCTAAAAGGAAACTGGTTGAGCAAGCCATGACGAGCAAGCCAGTAAATAAGAGTCCTTCATAGCCTCTGCCTCAGCTCTTGCCTCTAGGTTTCCACCCAGCTTAAGTTCCTGTATTGGCTTCATTCATTGCATTGTAACTAGGGATATGTATGAAAAATAAAGCCTTTGCTCCTTAAGCTGCTTTTTATCATGGTGTTTCATCACTGTAATATAAATACTAATGAAGACAGACACGTTCCATAGGCTCTATATCCTACTAGAGAGACACTTGCTCTACCATGGTCATTGCTGCTTTATTCCCCTTTAAAATCCTATATGTTTCTTTTCATAAGTAAGTTGAAGCATTACCTACACTGTCTCTGGAACATTAAAAATATCACATAATTTATTGTTTTTGTCAGAAAACTCAATATTTAGAATGAACTAAATCAAAGTAAAGAAAATCAGATTCTCATTGCTTTCTAAATAATCTTTAATGAGATCTTAACTGTCTCCCATGTGATATTAGTTACCTTTATCATTACTGTTGACAGGATTTCTGACAGAAAGTAACAATAAAAACAGTTTTATTTTGTTTCAAAGTTTGAATATACTGATTCATGGCATGTCTGAGTTGGGAAAAGTAATAAATGCTGGTACTCAGCTACGTGGTTCCTTTTTCTTATTAATCCAGTCTACAACCCTAGTCCTTGGGATAGTGTCCAACACACTCTCAAGGTGGATTTTCATTCCTCATTAAAACACTTCTGTAAGCATCTTCAAACAATCAAAAATGTGACCATTAATGTCCTGGAAGTCTCTTATTCTCATCCAACTGAAACATGAAATAGCCATGTATAAAGGGACAAAAAAAAAAAAAAAAAATGAGCTTAAAGGTGAAGAAGCAAAATGAATAAGTATTTGCAAGTGGAGATAAGCTTTTAGTACTCTGAAATGTATGTATTTATTTTCACCATTTAAAAATTCAGATGAATATTATAATATGAATTTTCTTTAATTATACCAAAATATTCCATGTACTATATTCTTTTAAATATTAGGTAAAGTTTTAAAAGCTTTTTTTTTTAAATAGCATTTTATTTTTATTTGGAGTTATATAGTTAATCAAAGTGTGTGTGTGTGTGTGTGTGTGTGTGTGTATGTGTGTGTATGAGTGTGTGTGTATGGGTGTGTGTGTGTATGGGTGTGTGTGTATGGGTGTGTGTGTATGGGTGTGTGTGTGTGTGTATGGGTGTGTGTGTGTGTGGGTGTGTGTGTATGGGTGTGTGGGTGTGGGTGTATATGTGTGTATGGGTGTGTGTGTGTGAATGGGTGTGTGTGTGTATGGGTGTTTGTGTTTGTGTGTGTGTGGGTGTGTTTGTATGGGTGTGTGTGTGTGAATGAGTGTGTGTGTGTGTATGGGTGTGGGTGTGTGGGTGTGTGTGTGGGTGTGTGTATGGGTGTGTGTGTGTGTGTATGGGTGTATGTGTATGGGTGTGTGTGGGTGTGTGTGTATGGGTGTGTGAGATATTAAATGAGGACATTTTAACCTGAAAATTATTGTATTTGTTGCCTGGAAAACGCATGCAATAAAAGCATTGACCAAGACCCTATTTAGAAGCCAGTGGTATAATGCTAGATTAGACATGAACTAAGTTTATCGGAAGCATCCAGCGGATTGTTAGGAATAATCAGCTGTGATGTAGCACAGCAGTAATGAATTATAGGATACTATTCAAGTATTATATACGTAATGTATTGTCGATGAAATTGTGGAAGAACAAATCTTTCAAGTCAAATTGTGTTACGGCTGTGCCTCTATCAGATTTTACGAATGGATAGAATATCATTTTTATTCATAGTCTTTAAAACAAATCAAAACAGGAAAGGATCCTGGTAACCACCAGTACCCTTTAACAAGTGAACGTATAAATGAACTATGACATATCCATGCAATGAAATATTACCCAGCAGTAGAAAAAATAGTTTTAGGACAAAACAGATCTACAAACTACAAACAAATATTATTATATAAAAAAAGTTCTTTTGAAAAGTTGTATTTTATATTTTCTTCATGTGATACTGTGAAAAAATAAAAATATTGAGACATGATAAAAAAAATTAGTGATTATTGGGGTTCCAGGAAAGGAGGCAAGTTGTACAGATTAAACAAAATGTATTCTTAGAGCAGCAAAGCTGTTTTGTAATTAACTGGGATGAACAACTCATACTGTATATTTGCTCAGATTCATAAACTATCCCAGCACGAAGAGGAACCAGTAATATTTTTTAAGTTATGATATCATTTGAAACCTTAACAGTCTTGAAGAAAGCTAGAAAATTGCATCAAGAGAATCAAAGGGTGTATGAGTGCATGCTAACTCAATAGAGCCATTAAGAAAAATGAGACGGCCTTACGATGTGGATGTTTGGCTTAATGCCAAAGCAGAGGAACAGCACATTATACTACAGGTGATAAAGTTTTGTTCCAAAACAGGTGTGGACTCACAGATGTCATGCATTTGTCTATGTATCCTGGATACAAAACATCAGTGACAAGCATGGCAGACAATAGGAGACAGATGTCTTAGCATTGGAATAGAAATTTACATATAGAGGAGGAAAGCACATAACAATGAGTTAAATTTTGAGGAGGCATGAACTTAGTTTTCACTCAATCTAAATATCAATCTAAATAATTATAAATATTTACACAACTTGTATGTATTTACATGTATATACATATGCTTTCTTGCACTGTTAGTGGAGAGAAACTGCTATCCCTGTAGAAACAATATATCTAAAATCTCAATCTTGTTTTCCAGTTCCGCTCTCCAATAAAGGAAACCAGACTCCTATGATAGAGATATGCTTCTAAATAATTCACTATATTGATATAAAAATATCGGGATAGCCTATAGCACTTTTGGGATACAAGAAAATGAAGTGATCAATAGCAAACCAAACTGACTGAGAGTATATATAATGAATACAGTAAACAATTGAACAAATTCCCAATCTCAAACCATAGAAACAATTTCAGCCAAAACAAGCATATAAATACATTTAAAAAATAGTGTAAGAATGCAATATAAACCAAATATCTAGAGATATAACACTGACATATAGTTTGCCAAATGAGTAAACAAAGAAAGACTGTGTTCATTTGCATAATAGTTCAAAATAGATATGCTGTAATGGCTTCCCTTCAAATAATTCATTGTGGAAATGGGAGTGCAAAACAGCATTTACAGCTGAGAAACTTTGCAATTACTACCTTAGCCAGTCATAGCCAATAGAGACACCTGACACCTGACTTAAAGGCACTCTTCCTCGGGGCAAAGCTCATAAAATTGGTTATCTAGTCCCAAATGATCAGCCCTGAAAACATATATACGATTAACATTATACAGACCGAACAGATTATATTCAATAAATATATGCATATACATGTACATATATACATGCAATAACAATTAGTGAAAAAAGAGGTGATGAATTTGAAGGAAAGCATGGAGGGGCATATTGAAGTGTTTATAAGGAGAAAAGGAAAAGATGTTACACTGCTATTATAATTCCAAAAACATAAAAAAATAATATTTAGCCATAAAGTGATAGAAGTACCAACTTAACTCCTCTGGCTTGCCTCTTATATATTCAGAACAATGAAATAATCTATCATAATTCATCAGGGAAATTCCAGTGAAGAAGCATCTGCCAAATCATTTACCAGTGCTTCTCTAAATCATCAAGGTCATCAAATCAAGGATTCTTAGAAACTGTGGGGCCCAGAAGGAGTTTAACACAATAAATAAATGTATATGTGCCACAGTAAATGGGCACCTGAAATATGAGGCAATGTCACCTAAAACTAACGAAGCCTCAAGAAACCAAGGTCTTTATTTACTAATATAATATTGGTTGGTTGGTTTTAATATACATGTCCTGTGCCAATGCATGGTATTGGCATAGGAAAAACTGGGAGAGGAGATACGTGGTTTCTGCTTCCTTCTAACGCATTTAGTTCCTTTAAAACATCTACTTAAGTAAAATTTAGGCAACATTAGAATTAATAATGGCTGAAGGAAAATAGGATATTGAGAAAATGAGTCATAGATGCAAAAGACCAGAATGGTTGTCTCTTAAAAGAATATAGGGGCTGCAGCAGGAAAATCAGGGAACAGGGAGAGCTCCCAGAAAAAGAAAAACAAAGAGTAGCTTCAACCTAGCCTGTTGACAACACATGAAATCCTAGCATTGGCAATACTGTGGGGCAGGAAATATGTAAGCTCCAGACAACAGAAATATTTACTCAAAAACAAACAAACTAAAATAAACACTAAATTTAAGAGCCTATGCCAGGGTTAACAGGTGCTGGGTCATGGTTCTGCTGGCTAGAGCCAGGTTCGCTTGACCTAAGATAAAGAGCTACCTGAAAGAAAGGAGCCTCAGTTGATAAAATGCTTCTGTAAGATCTGGCTATGTGGCAATTTTCTTAATAAGTGATTGATGGGGGAGAACCAGGTGCACTGTGATGGTCACCCCTGGCATAGAGGTCCTTAGTTCTGTAAGAATGCAAGCTAAGCAAACCATGAGGAGCAAGCTAAGAAGCAGCAAGCCAGTAAGCAGCACTCCCTCCAGGCCTGAGTTTCTATCCTGACTTCCTTCAGTGTTGTTTGATGAGTATCTCTAAGACATTCTTTCCAATGTTCTGAACTGTTATTCATAATCCATTCTGATCTTTGCATTTGTAACGATTATTTTTAAAGATGCTGCCTGACATACCAATTCTAGTAATCTCACCTCATTTTTTTTATGTAGTCTTGATAAATTACAGTGAATTTCCTCCTCCTTCCCATCACATGGGAACTTACTAGAACATTTGTGTTTCTCCTCTACTCCATGAACCTTCCTCGGTAATGAGACTGCTCAAAGCCCCTGATCACGCTGAGAAGCTAATAAAATCAGTGGTCCCTAAGCGGGTATTAGTTTTATCTGAGCCATTAGGAAGGAGACAATGACAAATACTAATCTCATCCTCTCTGGCATTGTAAACCTGTAACAGTCCCACTAACCAACTTAATTCTCTCCATTTCCAGGCCACCTCATCTCGTATGTCGCTTATCAAAAGTAGTATAAGCTATGGGTCCAAGTCTTCTTTTTTACCGTGGATAAACTTTTTATCTCTTCTGATATTTCAAGTTGCCACGTTAAAAGTATCTTTTTGGAATTGTCTCTAACATCATTAAGAACATAAATACACTTTCTTCAAGTTTTCATATTTTCTTTTGAGTGCTTTCACTTATTTCTCCTTGAGAGGGAGATTGAGTTTCCTTCCGGGACCCGATACCCTCACTGTATCTTTAAGACCTCCATAAGCTCCATCTGAAGTTCACTGTCCTGCTCTGGGAAGGACAGAAGAAGCAAGCTCATGTGCTTCCGAATTAATCTCCTTATCATTCTGTTATTACATTCTCAAGAAGAACACTTTGAAGATTTGTTTCCTGATCAGCCCTTCTTTTTTTTTTTTAACATATTTTATTAATTTATTCATATTATATCTCAATGGTTATCCCATCCCCTGTATCCTCCCATTCCCCCTCCCTCCCATTTTTCCCTTAGTCCTCTCCCCTATGACTGTGCCTGAGGGGGACTTCCTCCCCCTGTATATGCTCATAGGGTATCAAGTCTCTTCTTGGTAGCCTGCTATCCTTCCTCTGAGTGCCACCAGGTCTCCCCATCCAGGGGACGTGATTAAATATGGACTTTCAACCAAAATTAATCAAAAGGGATAAGGAAGGACACTTTCATACTCATCAAAGGTAAAGTCAATCAAGATGACATCACAATTCTGAACATCTATGCTCCCAATAAAAGGGCACCCACATTTGTAAAAGATCTATTAGCGAAGCTTAAACCACACATCCATCCCCACATAATAATAGTGGGAGACTTCAACACCCCACCCTTACTGAAGGATAGGTCATTGAAACAGAAACTAAGCCAAGAAATAACATCATTAACTGCTCAGCCCTTCTTAATCCTTTCTTTTTCTCATTTATATTCTTCTTTTTCTCTTAGTCCTTCCTTCCTTCTCTAACCAATGGCCCAACAGAATTTGAGGCAGCTGTTAATATAGTCCCACTAATATGGGATGAAATGGAACATTTGTAGAAAACAAAAAAAGATGCCATACAGTAAGCAAAAATAGCAATAGGGCAAAAGCTTTTGCTTCAATAATTGAACTTGGACCAACATTTGGTTTAAATGCTTAGAGCTGAAAGCAAATGGAGATTAGTGACAATTTTTAGCACAATACATGAATTGATCATTTGATTTCAGTCTACTGTGAGCTGTCTATTTTGTTTGCAATTTACTGCTACTTTCCTTTTTTTCTTTGTATAGAATTTTTGTAATTTCTGAATTACAAACCTCACTATGCATTATGGAAAACACTTTTATCTATTTGTATATTGTTCTTATTTGTATGGTCTAGTAGAAACACAAACAAATGTTGAATACACACACATATGCAAACAGATCAGATTTTTTCATTTATAACTCAATTTACATGAGTTAGATGAAATTATTTTTTGTTTCAAGTCAATGTATCTTTTTATCTGTTTCTTTCAAATATTTTAAGCTATTGACCTTTGTATTTAAGCCTCTGGTTTTTAGTTATCTTGCATATAAGTGTATGTGTACTTGTAATGTATATCAAATGCCTAATATTTTCTTAAATTATATTAATGTGAAATACTATCACATGATTATTTTCTCTGTCATGTATGTCCAAAAAATGGAAGACAGAGGAAAAAGAAAGAAAAGTTATAAGAGGAAGAAATGAAGGATAAGGAGAGTAAAGAGAGAAAGAGGGGTTAGGTAGGAGTAAGAAGGGTGGGAGGGGAAGGGCCAGGAGAAGGAAGAATAGGAGGATGGGGATAAGGAAAACAGAGAAGTACATTAGGATTACTGTAATTCCCAGAGTTTCTAAATGTGTTTTCAGTCTCATGAGCTAAACAATAATCTAGTAGTACAGTAAGGATAAGAATAGTAACCAGAATGTTAGAGGGAATCAAGTAGATGCAGTGGAAAGTTTTATAATTCTTCTTATATATGTTTCACAATTTAAGTAAATATGTTATTAGGGATTTTATATAGGTATAGAATGTATATTGATGAATTGCCTGCAGACTGTAAGCAACAAAGACTTCATGGGAAAAAAAGCTCATTTGGTCAAATAATATTAGATTATTTTAACTTACCTCCAAAGCATAAATCTAAGTTAAATGAATACATAATGGGATCAAAGCAGATGCTGAGACTCATCGCCAAAATTTGGAGTAGAGTGCAGGGAAGAGTTGGGGGGTAGAAGGAGCTGGAGGGGTACAAGAGCTCCACAAGGAGCCTAATGGAGCCAACAAAACTGGGTCAGGGAGAGGGTGGGGGTCTAGAGAGGGTGGGGGTCTGCAGAGACTGATGTACCAACCAAGGACCATGCATGATAAGGACCTAGATGATCAGATGTAGTCAATAGGCAGCACAGTCTCCTTATGGGTCCCAAAATGTGGAGAGTAGAAGCTACCTCTGACATGGGCTCTCACGGCAACTCATTTATAACTTGCCTATGGCTAGGCAGCTTGCCAAGCCACAGCAGAAGGAGATACAGGCAATCCAGATAAGACTGGATAGGCTGGGGTCAAATGTCAGGGGAGGAGTGTTCCCCATGTCTGAGGACTAGGGGAGGGTAAGGAAGGATGGAGAGATTTACCAGGAGGGGCTGAGGGAGGGGGCTACAATTGGGATGTAAAGTAAATAAATTAAAAATAATAAGTTAAAAAATAAAATAGCAATTGTATTTAACCAAAAAGTTAAACTAGATAACACATTTAAAATAGAATTTCCCAAATATCTAAACTTTATTAGATTGACAGCTAAAATATATCCATAAACTCTCTCCAAAGTATCAACAAAATTATGAATAATTAACTAAAAATAAGAAATGAAAAAGATAAATAAGAATTTCACAGAATAACAGTAAAGATATGTTCAAACTTATCTGTTATCATAAAAAATAGTTAAATGAAAGTAATTGCATCAACATAGAATTCAAGTGTCACCACCCAGTGCTGGCAGCAAATTGTTTATTTAAAGTTCTTGTGTGGTATTTGTGGGGACATGGCCCTTTTATAGGTCATTCTTGAAGATTATGTTAGTATTTAACATATATGTGCATCCTAAGATGTATGGAATATATTGTGAAAAATACTGCAAATAATAACCTGCATTAGGATGCGAAATATACCATTAATATTTCTTCCAGGAGATGTAGATTCAGTATGAGATATTACACTATAATCCTATCACTTTTCTGACCCCTAGTTATGCCACAAAACATATTGTTTAACAACATTGCTCATAAGCATGGGTTTGATGATGTAAATTTTAGATGATTGTCAATATTGGTTCTTATAATAAGCAGTAAATAGTAGAGCATTGACATATAGCCTTCTCAACTACACAAGAGCTATGTAGTTAATTTTGGTTAGACAGTTTTCCAATAAATTTATTTGATTTTTTCAAGTTTATTATTTTTCTTTTTTTTTGTATTAATTTATTCTTGTTACACCTCAAAAGTTATCCCATCCCTTGTATCCTCCCATTCATCACTCCCTCTCATTTTCCCCTTATTCCCCTCCCCTATGACTATTCCTGAGGGGGATTTCCTCCCCCTGTATATGCTCATAGGGTATCAAGTCTCTTCTTGGTAACCTGCTATCCTTCCTCTAAGTGCCACCAGGTCTCCCCCTCCAGAGGACATGGTCAAATATGAGGCACCAGAGTTCATACAAAAGACATACCCCACTCTCCACTCAACTGTGGAGAATATTCTGTCCATTGGCTAGATCTGGGTAGGAGTTTAAAGTTTACAACCTGTATTGTCCTTGGCTGGTGCCTTAGATTGAACGGGACCCCTGGGCCCAAATCTGCCTATCATAATGTTCTACTTGTAGGTTTCTAGGACCCTCTGGATCCTTCTACTTTGCTATTCTCCCATCCTTCTCTCATCTAGAGTCCCAGTAGGATGTCCTCCCCTCTGTCCCAGTTACCTGGTTAGTGAAGGCTTTCGTGGGACATGCCCCTTGGGCTAGTATGCAGATATAAGTGAGTATATACCATTTGAGTCTTTCTGCTTCTGGGTTAACTCACTCATTATGATAATTTCTAGCTCAATCCATTTGTCCACAAATTTCAGGAATTCCTTGTTTTTAATAGCTGAGTAGTACTCCATATGTACCACAGTTTCTTTATCCATTCTTCTACTGCTGAACACTTAGGTTGTTTCCATGTTTTGGCTATTATGAATAAGACTGCTATGAACATGGTTGAGCAAATTTTCTTGTTGTGTGCTGGAGTATCTTCTGGGTATATTCCAAGGAGTGGAATAGCTGGGTCTTGAGGAAGCCATATTCCCAGTTTTCTGAGATAGCACCAGTTGGATTTCCAAGGTGGCTGTACTAGTTTGCATTCCCGCCAGCAATGAAGGAGTGTTCCTCTCTCTCCACATCCTCGCCAACATGTGGTGTTGCTTGAATTTTTGATCTTAGCCATTATGATGGGTATAAGATGGGATCTCAGGGTTGTTTTGATTTGCGTTTCCCTGATGACTAAGAAGGTTGAGCATTTCTTTAAGTGTTTCTCAGCCTCTGTTGAGAATACTCCTCTGTTGAGAATTCTCTGTTTAGTTCCAAGCCCCATTTCTCCATTGGGTTATTGGGTTCGGTGGTGTTTAATTTCTTGAGTTCTTTATATATTTTGGATATTAGACCTTTGTCAGATGTAGGGTTGGTGAAGATCTTTTCCCAGTCTGTAGACTGTTGCTTTGTTCTCTTGACAGTGTCTCCTGCCTTACAGAAGCTTCTCAGCCTGATGAGGTCTCATTTATTAATTGTTGACATTAAGGCCTGGGCTGTTGGTGTTCTGTTCAGGAAGTTGTCTTCTGTGCCAATATGTTCCAGGCTCTTTCCCACTTTTTCATCTAAGTGACTTAATGTCTCTGGTTTTATGTTGAGGTCTTTGATCCACTTGGATTTGAGTTTTGTGCAAGGTGACAAATATGGGTCCAGTTGCATTTTTTTACACATAGACCTCCAGTTAGACCAGCACCATTTGTTGAAGATGCTATCCTTTTTCCATTGAATGGATTTGGCTTCTTTGTCAAAAATCAAGTGACCATATGTGTGTGGATTCATATTTGGGTCTTTGATTCGATTCCACTGATCAACCAGCCTGTTGCTGTGCCAGTACCATGCTGTTTTAATTACTATTGTTTTATAGTACATTTTGAGATCAAATATGGAGATTCCTCCAGGGGTACTTTTATTGTACAAGTTGTTATAGCTATTCTTGGTTTTTTGTTTTTACATATGAGGTTCAAAATTGAACTTTCAATGTCTTTAAAAAATTGTGTAGGTATTTTGATAGGGATTACATTGAATCTGTAGTTTGCTTTTGGCAGGATGGCCATTTTTACTGTGTTAATTCTCCCGATCCATGAGCAAAGAAGATCATTCCATCCTCTCATGTCATCTTCAATTTCTTTCTTCAAAGTTTTGAAATTTTTTCAAACAAGTCCTTCACTTGCTTAGTTAGAGTAAATCCTAAATATTTTATATTGCTTGTGGCTAATGTGAAGGGTGTGGTTTTCCTAATATCTTCCACGGCAAACTTGTCATTTGTGTATAGGAAGGCTACAGACTTTTTGAGTTAATTTTGTATTCAGCCAATTTGCTGAAGGTGTTTATCAGCTGTAGGAGTTCTCTGGTGGAATTTTGAGGGTCACTTATGTACACCATCATATCATCTGCAAACAGGGATAATTTGACTTCGTCCTTTCCCATTTAGGTACCCTTGATCTCCTTTTGTTGTCTTATTGCTCTGGCTAGAACTTCGAGTACTATATTGAAGAGATATGGAGAGAGTGGGCAGCCTTGCCTTGTTCCCGATTTTAGAGGAATTTCCTTGAGTATCTCACCATTTACTTTGATTTTGGCTATTGGCTTGCTGTATATAACCTTTATTATGTTGAGGAAAGTGCCTTGTATCCCCGATCTCTCTAAAACTTTAAACATGAATGGATGTTGGATTTTTATCAAATGCTTTCTCTGCATCTAAGGAGATGATCATATGGTTTTTTATTTTCAGTTTGTTTATATGGTGGATTACACTGATGGATTTCCGTATATTAAACCATCCCTGCATGCCTGGAATAAAGGCTACTTGGTCATGATGAATGATATCTTTGATGTGTTCTTGTATTCATTTTGCAAGTATTTTATTTAGTATTTTTGCATCTATGTTCATAAGAGAAATTGGTCTGAAATTCTCTTTCTTTGTTGAGTCTTTGTGAGGTTTAGGTATCAATATGACTATGGCCTCATAGAATGAATTTGGTAATGTTCCATCTATTTCTATCTTTTGAAGTAGCTTGAAGAGTATTGGTATTACCTCGCCCTTGAAGGTCTGGTAGAATTCTGTACTGAAACCATCTGGCCCTGGGCTTTTTTTTTTTTTTTTTTGGTTGGGAGACTATCAATGATTGCTTCTATTTCTGTAGGGGAAAAGGGACTATATAGCTTGTTTATCTGTTCTTCACTCAACTTTGGCAAGTAAAATTGATCAAGAAAATCATCCATTTCCCTTAGCTTTTCAAATTTTGTGGCATATATGCCTTCAAAGTAGGATCTTATTATTCTTTGTATTTCTTCAGTGTCTGTTGTTATGTTTCCCTTTTCATTTCTGATTTTGTTGATTTCAATACTGTCTCTCTACCTTTTAGTTAGTTTGGCTAACGGTCTGTCTATCTTGTTGATTTTCTCAAAGAACCAGTTCTTGGTTTTGTTGATTCTTTGGACTGTTTTCTTAGTTTCTAATTGCTTAATTTCTTTCTTAGTTTCTAATTTGTTAATTTCTTATTTTAAAGATGTGTTTGTCTTTTTCATGTATGTTTTTGTCTGCCTGTACTATGTGTGTAGAGTGCCCTCAGAGACCTGAAGAGAGTATTAGATTCTGTATAACTGAGGCTACAAATGGCTGTTAGCCACAATATGAGTACTGAGAACTGAATCGTGGTCCTCTGCAGGAGCAATAAGTGCTGAGCCACTTCTCCAGGCTCCACCTGTTTCCATTATGGGTGGTCTATATCATCATCATCGTTTTATTTTCTTACTTTTTAAAGGGTAAAATCAAGAATTAGTATATTCTGTGAGTTTATTCACATTGCAAAATATGTTTCTGTGAAAACGTCATTTGAAAAGTTGTACCACTACCTTTTCCAGTTAAAATTTTATGAAGTTTTTTTTCTTACTTATCATGTAATTTTTAGTCAACATGCTCCCTTAGGATTTTGAATGTTTGAGAAAGATTGGCAAGGTTTGAATCAGGTTTGACTAAGAGTGAGTTGGCTCATTTTCAAGCTCACTCTGAAGACAATTTTTTAAAAATCTAAGTATTCTTTATAGACTTTCTTTCAAGGACTGCACCTTATTATTTATACTGTCCTTTTTCTCCTCTGTCTCTTATTTTCTTTTATGTGTTTTACATGATTTTTTAATGCCTACCGTATATATCCTCTATGCTTTTATTTAATTAAATTCCCTTTATGTATAAGCACTTCCTGGGAGATACAATATGTTTTGATACCGTACACTCACCAAATCCCTCACTAACCCAGAGAGTTGTTCTTGTAAATCTCACATCATTTAAAAATTTTTTCATATTCCATTGGGTCCAATTAAGTGTGTGTGGCTTTGTGTCTACTTACTGAAATTCTGCAGAGAATTTGATACTCTAAATTTGTATTTATTCTAACATAACTCAGCTGACTTTTCATCTCCTTATACTTTCTCCCCTTTCTTAAGTTTGTGCCCCTGGGTTTCAAAGGTATCCTGTAGATCTCTGCAGACCTCGGAGTCCACAGTGATTGACTGATGTCTCATCTACTGGTAATTGTCGCTGGAAGAGTTACCAGTGTTTGATGTCTTTCTGGACTCATGCTTGGAATTACTCTGGTGCATGTCTTTCATTTCTGCCTCACTAGTTATGTTCACTTCCTTCTTCCTTCTTTTCCTGGCATTTCCTAGTTTCCTAGCAAGAGTTCTTGTGGCTACTGACCATTCTTTTTTTTTTTTTTCTAACCATTCTTTTGTCTTTTTTTTTTTACTCTTTTTTATTATGCTTCTTTTTTAATGTATACATTTATATTATTACACACAAATAAAATAAACTGCACACAGCAGGAGGAACCACAAGATAATCAGGAATTATATAAATGTTACATTCATAGTGATTTGACTATTTGGATTTGGCAAACTTGAAGTAAACATCTTTCCTATCTTATTGGGTCTAAATTTCTGAATGAAGATCAATATCTATCATATCTCATCTCTATTAACTTAAAAGCTGCTAACCTGCACTTCCAGTTCACTTGAGTATTTAAGTTTTATTCCTTCTCAAATCTCTGATGGGGTTGAAGACCAGATAGTTTAGTCTTACAATTAAGCTTAGTAGGTTAGGGGTTAAGATGTTTTTAGATCAAGGTAGATGTTTCTGACCATTCTTAAGAGTCTTTTCTCCACAAACAAGTTTTCTGGTGAGACAGATGAATCAAATAAGAGAGTAAGCCACTGATCTCCAAACCTCTTTCATTGACCAGACAGTAACTCTTACGTACTCTCATGTGTCTCTGTAAGACTGCCTGATTATCAAGGAGAGTGTCTATATTCACAAGGTCTAAATACCATAAATTATCTCTTTTCAATGGATGATAAAAATCAACAATAGAGGCGGCATTTACTTACTATGCATCACCTTGTCAAGCTAGAAATGTAGTGGCTTTGTAAATTTGTCTGTCTGTCTTTCTGCAAAATATGGCTGTTTATGTGGTATCTTAGTTAAGTTTCTAGTACTATAATAAAACATCATGAACGAAAGTACCTTGAAAGGAAATGGTTTATTTGACTTACAGGTTATAATCCATTGCCAGTTAAAGCTAAAGCAGGAACTTGAGACGAAAATGAAGGCAGAAATCATGGAAGAACACTGCTTACAGAGCAGCACCACATTACTTGCTCAAGTTGCTTTCCTATACAAGTCAAGACCATCTCCCTTGAGTTAGCACCACCCACAGTCGGCTGGGCACTCCCACATCAATTACTACTCAAGAAAATGCCCTATAGGCTTTCCTACAGTACATTTTTCAATTAAGATTCCCTACTCCCTACTCCCTTTACTTTGTGTAAAGTTGTCAAAACCTACCAAGAACATGTAGGAAAATCCAACATGTTTCTTACCACAGAGAATATCAATATTATTTGAAAAATATCAATGTTATTTTTTTGACTATGACTTTGTGATTATTTTTATGTGAAATATCATTGAACTGATGCAATAACTAAGGTTCTTGTTGATGGTATTTGTATGAGTACATTTTTAGTTGTTTTATTGGGTTCTTATATCTACTACCCTTCACCACTCTTATCCCTTCCAAACTCACAACACTAGGCAGACAAGAAAGAAATTTAGAGGGGAAAGGAGATAGCCACCACTTTAGACTATTTCCTGCTGACCAGTGGTTTCCTATGGGAAAGTCCAATATCTGTTGTCAGAGTACCAAGCAAACCAGCAAACCAGGAATAGCAAACACATCAGCAGGAACCAGCAGAAACAAGGATCAGTGGCAGCTGGGGCAGTAGCAGGGAGAGTGCTAGCTGCTTCAGGCCCTCTAGGGGCTTTCCCATGTATACCTTCTCAAGAACTCCTAGAATTAAACTGTCTACAGCTGGCAAAAATCACTCTCCTCCTGGAGGAAGAAACAATCATAGTTAATATCTGTGGACAATCTGAAGTAGCCGCATATGCCACACCTGTGATTAAAACAAAACAAAACGTAACAACACTAGGCTTTATAAAAAACCAAAATTCTCACTACAGGCATCTATTTATTCTATTTTCCATATTTGAAGGGTATAGTATGTTTGATTGTGTCACTAAAAGGATTAGTACAGTTCTAATGCCCCAAACCCATGAATATGATCTTATTTAGAAAATAATTCTTTGTAGATGTAGTCTTTGAAGTTAGTTTGAAGTCACATTGAAGGTGGGTCAAAATCCAAATCTAAAAGACGCCCTTATTAGAAGAAACTACAAAGACCAAGACATTGATACAGAAGATCATGGGATCATAGAGACAGATCTGAAGCAATTTTTCTTCAAAATAACAATGACCAATGATTTGTCATCAATATCAGACATTAAGAGAAAGACATACAAGAGTCTCTCTCAGTTCCTTCAATGAGAGGTTATAAACTGCTGGCCTATAGAACTATAGGAATCAAATTACTGTTGTTTTAAGCTATGTAGCTCCTTTATGGAAACAAAAGAACCAGAAAGGATGTCAAGACAGTTATTGATAACTACTATACTGCTACCAAACTATTTTACAAATAATTTGTAGTTATGATTTATCAAAGCTCTCAGTATAATATGACTTGTAATTCATCAAAATAATACATTTAATTCATGGACTATATTATATATAATTATTAAAAATATATATCATATTATTATACACTACATGCTTATGTGGTATATATTATTTAAAATAAAACAAGAAAGAGAAAATTTTGTTTTTGACTTTTTTGTATCACTTAGTATATCACTGCCATTTGCTTATAATGTATGTTAAAGGATTTGGTTGATTAGTTTTCCCTGAATAAAAGGGAACGCACCAAGGCATAATGATATATACCTGTGGTCTGACACTTGCCAAACTGAAGAAGATGGATCACAAGTTTGGGGCCAGCATGAGCAATGTAGCAACTCTTTGTCTCAAAAAATGACTGTAGATGGCATTGGCTACTTTGTGGGTTCCTTTTCTCTCTTGCACCCTTCTCCACCCTAATTAATGCCCTACTACTAGATAGAAGAGAGAAAAAGATAAAGGGGAAAGGGGCCAAAGTTATCCTTAGGCTACTTCTTGCTGATTAGGGGTATGGAGTTCCTTGGGATAAGTTTGGTCTTTGATTTCAGGATATCTTATTTCTTCTCTTTATGTTTCTTTGTCAGGACAGATAATCTAATTTCTTCTCTTTGCTTCATTGAGCAGAACTACTTGACAAACAGCAACCTACAACATCCAACTACCAACCAGCCAACAATAGCAACCTCACCTCTCGGGGCCATAGCATTTTCATACCCTCTGAAAAGTCCCAGAATTCCAAACAGCCCACAGTCATAGAATGTATCTGCAGCTGGCAAAACTTTGCCCCTGCTAGAGCATGAGGCAATTCATAGTCAACTGCTAGAAAGTAGCTTTTTATCCCTACACCTGGGATTAAAACAAAAACATATTCTCATAACATTTCTCTGTTTTTTTTTAAAGAAGTAAAAATTTCAATTTTCTCACTACAAAGGAAGAAAGATAAGTTTCAATTTATATAGAGAAACAAAAGGAATACGGACTGGCATGTTCACACTTCTTATTCACAAGCACTTAAAAGCTATTTGGTTCCAATAGTGCATCATTCTAAGCATTCAATTAATTTCCAACTATTATCTTGGATTTGCAGAATGACAATATTAAAGGCAATCTAGATCCAGTAAGAGGTACAGTAGTTCTCTGGATTATTGCTTCTGTTTTACTTCTTAATTCTATCACATGGTTTCAGGCAATAACACATTTCCCATGTCAGTCTACTTATGAACCTAGGGATTTGGAATTTAGCAAACTGCAATATGTAACTTTTTTCAGATTGTAGATTAATCTTTGATAAATGATTTTTCTGTTGCCAATTCACATAATAGATTTAATGGACAAACACTATACACAATAAATTATCTGGGTTTTTTGTTTGTTTGTTTGTTTGTTTTTGCAGTGTTCTCTACTTTCCTTTTTATCCAGAGGGCAGTTTTCTATGTGGGGGAAAAGGAGAATAAATAAAAGTAAAAAAAAAAAATCTGACTGTGGGATTTTTCTCTTATAACAATTTGTTAATAGTAGGTATAAATTTTCTACATTATAAATTTGACCTTTTCTTTTCTTGTATGTAAATTAGAAACGAGACTTCCAATTCTAGATCCCTGTCTTCATCTTATCTACATAAAATGTGGGAAGGTTATGCTCTTCCTATAATAAGCCATTGAAAGATGCCTATATCTCTCTTCGTAGATAATTTGCTTCTAAGAAAGCATGGACTTAATGGTTGATGTTATTTCCTTCTATCCACCAAAAAGAGGACAGAAGAAAGGGACAAATGAAGAAACAGAACAAAGTCAAGAGAGAGAAGGAGAGCATAATGGGACTTTGCATGAAGATTATCAAAATATATTAAGAGAGGGTTAAGGCAGAGATGTTAAGACATCAAAATGGTTTAGCTGGTACCATGGCAACCTGTCCTCCACATCTTGACTTTACTTGCCCTCCCTCATAAGAGTCCATATGCTCAACATACAATAAGAAAAAAGCTTTTGGTGACTCCCCATAAAAAATCTCTGACTGTACAAGTAGAACATTATGATGGGCAGATCTGAGCCCAGGGGTCCTTCTCAAACTAGGGCACCAGCCAAGGACAATATGTGCAGTTAACTTCGAACCCCTACCTACATCTAGCCAATGGACAGGACATTCTCCAGAGTTGAGTAGAGAGTGGGTTGTGACTTTCATAAGAACTCTGGTGCCCCGTATTTGACAACATCCCCTGGATGTGGGGGGAGGCCTGGCGGCACTCAGAGGAAGGATAGCAGGCTATGAAGAAGAGACTTGATATGCCCTATGAGCATATATAGGGGGAGGAAGTCCCCCTCAGTCACAGTCATAGGGGAGGGGAGTAAGGGGATAATGGGAGGGAGGGGGAATGGGAGGATACAAGGGAGGGGATAACAATTGAGATGTAGTATGAATAAATTAATAAAATATATTTAAAAAGAAATAATAAAAAAACTCTGACTGGCATACTTAATCCAAAATACACAACAATGTGATGACTAAATCTTTGCAGATGCTAAAAGCATAGAAAGCAATCAAAATACAGACACACAATTGTGGCTTAATTGACATCTATTACTCTTACTAATTGTCCTAGTTACTTCCTGGTGATGTCAAGTTTTACTTTTTGTTTGTTTCCTTCCACATATGTTTTCTTTTCTATTTTTCTTATTTGTCTTTTTTTTTAGAAAATATATTTTTCTTACAATCTAGTATGATTATGGTTCCCCTTCTACTACTCCTCTCAGATCTCAATATGGCCCTTCTTGACTTTTGTGATCCACATTCTTGCCACCTCAGAAATGGCACAGCCTGTAAGAGGTATGCTTACATATATGCAAATAGGTTTCATGGATATTGAAATGTTAAAAAATAGTAGTAACACTGTAGCAAGAGAGTTATGAAATTGTACCTTGTAGAGTATAAAAGCGACACAAATTTGATTTAGCCGAAATAGGCCGCCATAGTAGACTCATTACATACTTTTAATGCCCTCATTTTCATTGCCTAAGAGATAAGTGGCAGCTTACAATTTGTTATGTATTTACTTTTACAATATGTGAAATTTCAATATGAGATTTCAATATGATATTTTTCTAGATATGGTATGAACAACAGTTGTTGTTTGATCATCCCTGGTAGTCTTACAATATTCTTTTATGAGCAGGGAAATTGATTCTCCTTTGGTCAAACACTGTTGCATATATGAGGATGTATATACACTAAAGATGACATCATGTGAAGAATAGAAAAGAAAAATATTAGATATGTAGGTAAGATATTAGATTTGTTTTACTTTTAAATGTGTAGGGTTTTAAAATTTGAAGTATAACACCTTTTGGAACTACATGTGCTTGATGGTCAGGATAGAGTCATAATGCTTACTTTTAAAAATAAATTTAGTAATATGTTTTATATAGATATACAAAATGTTAATTTCAGACTTGAATATGAATCTACTGATTTACAGTAAAGTAAAATTAACAATTTTGAGTATATTATTCAATTGCTTACCAAAGAAACAGCATTTACAGAATTTGTTTTTCTTATAAGAGTTGGCGGAGAAAAAAAAAACATAATAAAATCACTTTGTTGCATTTTAATCCATGAAATTCTGGCCTGTGGAGAGAACAAAAATATTCCTAAGGAAATAAAGCTACCCTGCAAGCCTAAAAATTAGTTTTCCTCCAGTGTTTATAAGCTAAAAATTCGAAGGAACAGTTCAGTCTATGAAAGACAGCAGGTCAAAGAGAAAACCAGGGCAGTCTACACATAATCACTGACTAAGTTGTTTTGATCCAAATCTTTATTTTTGGAATACAACCACCTACACAAGATGCATAAAATAACAACCATCCAGCAAGGAAACAAAAAACTGTTAATATCAGCCTAGAAAAGATGGAGAGTAGAGGGAAAGCTGAAGTAAATTTACCCTGGAGCAAAAAATAGACTAAGCATAGAACAACAATCTTCACATGACTGAGGAGGCCTTACAGACAATAATGAACCTAGAAGACTATTCCCTTCCATCTATGGGTGCTCATCTACAGGAGCACTCTTTTGATGACAGCAATTTTACAAATGGAATCAACAAAGGCATTTTGGATGGACTTCTAAAGTAGCAATCAAAACCAAGCATGGAAACAAGCTAAAATTTAAAAATAGCACTCTACTGATCATCTCAGAAAGTACAGAGCAAAACAAAAATGTCTTAAAAATTAAAGATTACAGAGTCAGTCCCCACTCTTCACCCAGCTGTAGAGAATGTCCTCTCCTGTGGCTAGATCTGCATAGGGGCTCAATATTTACTGCATGTACTGTGTTTGGTTGGTGCAGTAGCTTAAGCAAACCATCCTGGGTCCAGATCCTCCCATAATTATGTTCTTCTGGCAGGTTTCTAAGGCCTCTGGATCCTTCTATTTCCCTATTCTCCAGTACTTCTCTCACCTAGAGTCCCAATTGGAGGTCCCCACATCCATCGCAATCTCCTGCTAAGTGAAGACTTTCAGGGGACATCCCTGTTGGGCTAGTGACCAATTATAAGTGAGTGTATACCATGTGAGTCTTTCTAAGTCTGGGTTAACTCATTCAATATGATCATTTCTAGTTCCATCCAGACGGGAATAGGTTGAAAGATGGAGGGAGGGAGGGATCGGAGGTGAAAAGCAAGGGGATACAAATTTAGAGGTAATCTGAATAAATTAATAAAAAATTAAAGATTACTACACGTGGTATTACCACCTAACATATGTGGGACTAAGTTTTACATGATATTAAATACTTTATTAAGTTCCAAATGAATATCAGTCACAATGGACACAGCTTGGAGCTACAGACTAAATCTCTGCCCTCACACATGTTAGGCTCTCAAAGGCCATAACATTAGCAAACATTAATCTTCCTGTTAAGTCAACTGTAAAGCACATTCTGGAGGAACATACGATGCCCTCACAGCAATTTTGGACCCTTGACTTAGAAGAACCCTTTTGGAGAAATCTCCACAAGGGCATCCTCTCCTCATGAAATGTTGATTATGTGAGGACAGTTGGTGTTTTTATTTAACTGATGAGGAAGGATAGGGGCTGATTCTATATTGAAGAAGCCAGGCACAAGAATGCCAGAAAAAAAAAAATCACTGACTGACTTGTGCCCTTCACCTATTTCTACGTCTGTTCCTGCACTTCTCTATTACCTATAGAACAATTTATGTTACATTACTATAACTAATAATAACCCTAACTCTTTAATCTTCACATTCTTCTCAGTAAGTTATATGTTAGTACTACCATTAAAATAATAAATGTAGGGCTAACAGAAGCAACGTCCAAAGACCCTCCATGAAATATGAGTTGCTAGTATATACATTGATTATTGCCTGATATGTCCTGATATACACTGTTCTTCATTCCATTTGAAAGAAGTGGAAGATGGATGCTCTATATGCTTCATCTATTGTTATATGGGCATTTTGCTTTGGATTTAGGTTTTATGTTTGCATTTTAAAAAAGAAATAGTGGCTGTAGAGATGGCTCAACAATTAGGAGCAACGGCTGCTCTTCTTGAGAATTTGGGTTCAATTCCCAGCACCTACCTAATGGCAGGAAACTTCTAGTAACTTGAGCTCCAGGAATTCTACTCCCTCTTGTGATCTCTGTGGGCACCAGGCACATATGTCATGCGCAGGAATTTGAGTTTTGAGTCAATATTGAGAATACACAATGTACATGTATGAAGACAAATGAAATACTTTAGGAGTATTTATTTCAGAATTTCATCATATTTATCTAAGTGATTCATGCATGGTAGGCTTAATTTTCAGGCACATTGCTACAGTTTCTTTCATAATAGTGATCCTTGTGTCTTAGGCTATTGCTTTAGTAAACACTGTACTGCTCAAACTATTAAAGACCATGTCAGGGTTTAAGGAGCCATTCTCTGAGTAGGTGAATCCAATCTTCTCTGGTTATGTCAGGGCTCGGGCCTATCATGCTATGTCTATAATGACCTTCTTCTGTGCATAAGGTCAACCTAGCAAGGTGGGAAATACAAGCAGTTTCCCTATCCTGCTTGCACCAGTGGTGGAGATTTTATGTGTTGTGTTCATGATTACGTGTGAAAGGAGCTGCTTTTAAATACATGTATGTCATGACTGTGATCCTGCATTCCATGGACAAATATGAAGCAGTGATGCATTTGTGAAAGCAAAATAGAAATAAGAAGAAATGAGTCTAGAGGATGAAGAGGTATCTCAGCGATGAAGAGCACTAGCTGTTCTTGCAGAAGGCCCAGATTTGTTTCCCGGAAACCACATGGTGGTTCACAGTCCAATTACTAACTCCAATTACAGAGTATCCATAACCTTCATCTGCCTCCTTGGACACCAGACATGCACACAATGCACACATATACATAAAGACAAAGTATTCACATACACAAAACAAAGTGAACCAATCTACTAAGAATTATTAAAATAGAAATTAGTCTGGTGGCCATTTGTTCAGAAACTATCCAAATGCCAGGTATTAAAACCTGAATATAATACTCAATGATGCAATGGAGCAATGAATTATCAAAATTTAAGCCAACGAAGGGGTAAGAAAACTACCTAATAAACTTGATACATTCTTTGTATTATACTTTATTGAAACATGGACTTATAAAAATGATGATTTCCTGAGCAATCAAGTTACAAAAAATTAACATTTGGTGCTTTAAAAAATATGTACTTAAAGTTTTTATACAATATATACTTATATTTTTATCACTTTCTTTCTCCCCACAAAACTCTTTCCAGATCTCTCTTCACCTCTGTTACTACCTGACTTCATGGTTTTGTCAGTTTCTGTCTCTGTGTCTTTGTCTCTGTCTCTGTCTCTATCTGTCTCTCTTCTTTCTCTCTGTCTCTGTCTGTGTTTCTGTCTGTGTTTCTGTCTGTCTGTCTGTCTGTCTGTCTCTCTTCTCTTATCCTCTCCTTTCCTTTTCTCTTCTCCTTCTTCCCTCTATTTCTGTGTAAAATACCACCCCCACAAACAATAACAGAACCAAAAAAAGAAAAAAGAAAAATCAAAACAAACTAAAAACTAAAAAAAAAAAAAAAAAAAAAAAAAAAAAAAAATCATTAAGAAAATCACAGTTCACTTTTAACCAACAGTACTGAGTACCGGGTATGAACCACATGCTGCCCAAGTGCAGATAGCAGGTGTGCTTTGTGGCCTTTCAGTGGGAACAGAAAAATGGGTTTATAATAAACTGGCACTAAAGTTAGACATAATCTTGTGACGGGTTTGATGCGAATGTGAAAGAAATAATTAAAGTGCAATTTCATGGTTATAAATAGGAATGACATAAATATTACTGACATTTCTAACAGAATTTTGGGAGTCATAAGAAAGCTCGATTTTTTAAAGCAAATTAAGTTTTTTTACACTGGGCACAAAACCAAAAATTATTTAAATTTTTGGAATCTTTCTGTCTTCTAGAAATATTCTCTTGATATGTTTTTAATATAAGATAGGTTTGTGGTATAATATTTATAATATATAGTAGATATTTTGTAAGACGTTAATGACTTTTTCAAATTTATCTTCAAATATTTACTTCAATACCTTTTCATCATGAATATAAGACACTGAATGACAGATGTCTTAACTTGGGAACTGCACTTAATGTTTTGACAGTGACTATGGTTAAGCTATCCAGGAAAAACAGGATGTTGAGACACATTTGGAAAGAGAGTGTAAGAAATAATGAAGACATGTGTGCTCAGCATAATAACAGGATTCTATCAATGTGCAGAAATGCTCAAGAGCTTAACTGACAATGTAACAGTCCTCACCCAAAACAATATACGCCAGACACACATTGGATGAAATGCTAACTTTGTTATTTAATGTTCCATAGTTAGACTCTATATGATACAACAAAAAAATTTTAAACCCAATGTTAATTAGCTTTCATATGGCTTTATATATTGACATTCAAGTAATGTTCTACAGGTTTGAGAGCCATAACTTTTAGAAGTTCACTTTAAATATATAATATCAGGACACTGATAACATTTCTAAATTAAACTTATTCTTCTTTCCTCCAATTGTCAGTTCTAATTCTAAAGGATAAAAGTGAAATGTGAGAAATAAAAAATGCAATATTTCCTTTGGTAAATGATTTTTCAATTCTAAAAAAATGATCTTATGGAAAAAAAATAATGGGACAGAGAGGCAGCAGGTAATCTCTTAGAGATTCTGAATTGCTTGTAAATGAAGCTATCACTATGATTGCTTTAATATATTATTTTATATTTGTCTTGCTCCTGGAGCAGAAGTGGCATCATTATGAATTAAAGTGTTTTTCTCAGCAGGGGGAAGAAATCAAAGCCTTTCTTTTTCTTAATAATTAATTTCTGACTTGATTCTGCTGATACTATTTATTTATATGAAGATCTGAAAACAAAAAACAACATTGGTCTTTTAATACTTTTTTTTAAATAAGCACTGTCAAATAGATTTTGAGATATGACTGTAACATCACTTTAGTTCTGACTTGAGTTCTATTTTAAAACATTTATATGATCGAATGGACATAAAGCTATTTAATCTTTAGGAGGCAACATCAGAAAGCTATGGATAACAGTGACAGCTCAATGCTAAATGGGGCAAGTAAGATTGTTTTCATTTGTTCATCCCGATTTTATATTAAATTTGAGAATGAACAACCACTGTTAGTATTTACTATGGAAAAATAGGACAAAGCGTTATTCTACAGACATTATCAGTTGGGTAATTTCAGCGCAGAAATTTTATCCTCGGGACTCATAAAACAATTTCACACTACTTATAAGTGGGATGATTTGTTTGACTTATTAGGATAATGTTTTCATGAGTCCCGACTTGAAAACAAGTCCTGACCATTGCCTGTAAATCTCTCTGTTTTAAGCCCGTGTGTAGTATCAAGTTCGTCTTCAAGCTGAATAAAGCATGAAGGTATCAGCATGAGATGAAGCCCACATGTGCTCTAAGATTAGTTGTCTTCATAATGTTGAAGTCATAGCTTCAAACATCCAGTGTTAAATGGCCACTCTGGTTAATTATATGAAAGCTTTAAATGGAGAGGTATTTTCTGCTAACTGCTGGTATCGAACATGAAATCACAAATTATACAATATTAGATAACTGTAAAAGATTTATAAAATGCTTATTTAATTTACAAAATTAAACATACATCAACATTCTTAAATTTTCAAATGGCATTTCATTTGTCAGTGTACCTCCAAAAATATTTACTGAAAAAACAAGCACAAAGTTGTATAATAATTAGAAAGTTTTCTAGTCAGTATATAATCATAAATAATTAATTATTTAATACTGCCATGCAAATTAAAGAAGATTAGGTAAAAATATAAAATTAAGTTCTATTAAATTTTGATAGATTAACAAGCATTGTGAAGAGATATAAGGAAAATAAGCATATATATGTATATATTCAATAACACATATTTCACCTTTATTAGGCAAAAGAATATTCTTAAAGCACTATGATCATGGAATGGAGGCACAAGCCTGTAATCTAATGGAAAAGATATATACAAGATGATCAAGAAGTTCAAGGCATGACCAGGTTACATGAGATCCTCTCCAACACACACACACACACACACACACACACACACACACACACACATAATTCATGCAACAAAACAGGATAATATAGCATTATCCTGAAGATAAAGTAAAATACTATGTGCCTTGGGAAATATTTTCATGATATTCTATAAAATAATAATAATAATAACTTTTGAATAAAGACATAAGCTTTAGAGAACCAATGAATACATACAATAAATGTTAACCACATCTCAAGGGGAGAAATCTACAACAAAATAACAGGTATGAAAGTGTAAAAAGTTTGTTCAGAACAAAAATCTAAGAACCATACTCTACAGAGAAGTGATCTAGCTGCCCCTACATTCCTCACACACAAGTTTACTGTTGTGTGTTTTATCCACTGCAAAGTGCTTATTATGGTCTTTATTAATTCTCTATTTTCTTTGTTTGTACTAGGCCGTCCTCTTCCCCACTGCTTGTCCAGGTCCTTGAGAATTTTTATTGGATATCTACTGATTGAAGCAATTAAGAAATGAATAAGTAAATGATATATACATAAAGTCTGTGTTTTGACAGAGGGGACTGAGAGATCAAGTGGCAGGGAGGTGAGACCCTAGAAAGTGAGACTTTCTAAGTGTATTCTGAGTTTAGCATATAGACTATAGGATGCCAATCTGTACTAACAACTCCATATATTCAGAGACATTTGAAGTGAAAATATAGATGGACTTTAATATTATCATTCTGAAATATTTTGTAAAATTGCTCAGAGTAAATGTCTTTTCAACACCAACTCAGAAAAAATAATTATATAAGTAGCTTGTAGATTTTAAATCTTTCATGAATGTGTCTTAAAAGTAATTTACAGATGTAGTTAAGATTATCAATGTCAAAACAATGTCAACAGCATTTTTATTTTCTTAGTACAAACATAAGTTTAGGAGCTTCCTGGATATTTTTGATGCTTGGGCTATAAACCACCAAAGTTATGTTCTTTGTCGTCCATATTTATTCACCGTCTGACAATGGCAAAAGTCATACCACTGAAGAACTGCATTTTTATAGATTGATTCCTGTGAAGTAGTCATTCTGGCACTATGGAAATATCTTATTTTCTAGACCTGATTACAATCCTTTCCAATCTCAAGAGAATTTCTCAAATACATTTCCCTGATGAACTGTTAGCACTAGATCTAAAGTTAATACACCTAGGAAAATAATAGTTTATTTTAGACATAACAAATTATTATTTTAATTCATAAGCTATCATAAAGTTTTGTAGCCTAATTGTAAATTCTAGAAATATATGTACAGATAAAAGTATTTAACCACCCAACAATGTCTTGCAAATATCATGTATTCCCCTTTCCTGGTAATATATTAGTGTGCCTTTGTGTATATGGAAACAAAATGGTGCAGAAATTGGTAAGTTTGTAAATGTTAAAATGAAGTTCTATTTTAGAAAAACACATTTTCAGTCAATTTGTATATTTGTAGTACCTTAATCAGCCAAGCACAAATTATAATTAATGTTATACCAGAACTTTAAAAAGAAGAGCCAAAAGAATTATTATTTAGTTAATAAAGAGTTTTTCTTTGGAGTCGTGGAAACTTCTACATATATATTGCAGATAGTTTTATAGAATGTAATCCACCAAATTTTATGCTTAAAGTGGAAAAATATTAATATTTATGTTGGGTATATTTTAGCACAATAACTAAGTGAGAATTTAACAAAAAGTATGTTTGACATTTAATACATTTATTCCTCCTAATACTATCAGTTCAAGTGATATTCATAAAAAATTAATGTACCTTCCTATTTTATTCTATAATCTATATGAATTTTTTTATTGAAAACCCCTTGTATCTTCTCTGAGCATAGTCCTAATACTGAATATTGTATATCCTTTCAATTTTTCACAAAGACATTTTTCTTAAGAGCTAAGCATGGTGCAACTTTTTAGGTCCAAGGAGGTTCCTTGATAATCCAGAACAGATTCTAGTTCTGCCATTATACAATTTTTTATTGATATGAAAGCATTAATTACCACATAGTAATAACCTATTTGAATCCCATTTGTTTCCTAATAAAAGCCATAACTTTAAAGTACTGAGTTCTAAGGCAAAAGCCAAGCATGAAAATCTATCTCAAATCCTGAAACTTGAGAGAGAAGAAGGTGTGACTATATAAAGGTTTATATTGAAGTAATCACCAAGATGATGGAAGAACACTGCCCATCAGTTCAAAATGACTACGGGTGTCTCAAGGCAGAGGAGCTGAACACGTGGAGTGCTGCTCCTGTGTTTACCACTGCACTGGAGCTTAGTGGATCTGATAAATAAGAAGAAGAGATAGAATGTATTACATCTACATTTTTCATTTTAAAAATCTACTTCAGTGAACTGTAGAATGATAGAATAAAATCAGTTTCACTGTCTCCAAATAAAAATTTACATATGCAGAGTGAAAGATAATACACACAATATTATATCTTAGTCGTGATGTTAACTAGCAGAAATTAGATTCTTATCCTAGGAAACACTGATTGACCCATTTAATTAAGGTCCCCCAAATGAGGAAACACATGTAGTATGTTTTTTCCTTTAATTTTGGTTGTTAACTTAAAATTGTTCCTTCACAGAGTGTGATATTACTGCTCCATCTGTGTGCACATATTCTCATATACTTTGTAGATCAATGGGGATCAAAATCAACCCATTTTTATAACATAATGGTGTTGTTTGATATAAAACATGACAATATATTAATGTGAAGATATTATTCAAGTCTATCTTAAAGTATCTACTTAATATCATAAGTTTATTATAATTTTCAAGGTATTATTTATTTAAATTAGCAGGATTTCATTTTTATAGACTGTATAACATCTTCCTTTTGATTTTCCAGGTGGAAAAAAAAACTGTATCACTAGAAGAATAGGAAAACTATCAAAATAAAAAAACAAAGGCCATAGAAAGAAGAAAAACAAATCAGTAAAGGTGGATTAATAAAAAAATTAAAAAAACAGAACCTATAATAAAAACTTGAGACCCTAAAATTTAAAAAAAAAATTCATGTGTCTCCTGTCTCATATATTTCCAGGTGCACAAATTACAGGATTCTTTCTTGATGTTTGAAGGCAGAATTGAAATCATTAAGGAGAAACACAACTACTCTGTTCCTTCAAATTTGTAAATCACGCTAAGTATGCAAATAGGATTGGTGGGGACTCAGGAAAGGTGCTAATACTGTGGGAACTACAGGCCTTTATCCATTCTTTGGGTTTACCAGCTAAACTCCAAGAAAAAGAACAGACTGACATTTGTATACATAAAACAGCACAGACTGAATTAGTGTGGACTACAAGAGCAAAGGGAAGCTCATATCATTAATGGGAGACTGAGAAAATGCCAGGAAATGCAGATACAAGTCAACCATCTTGTGTTCCCACAGGCTTCCTACCTCATTATTGTCCTTTTTTTTAAAATTTTTTATTATTAATTTATTCTTGTTACATCTCAAAGGTTATCCCATCCCTTGTGTCCTCCCATTCTTCCCTCCCTCCCATTTTCCCCTTACTCCCCTCCCCTATGACTGTTCCTGAGGGGGATTACCTCCCCCTGTATATGCTCAGAGGGTATCAAGTCTCTTCTTGGTAACCGGCTGTCCTTCCTCTGAGTGCCACCAGGTCTCCCCCTCATACTCTCCACAGACAATGCTCAAATAGCTTCCTTAACAAAGCTTGACAAAAGTGATAAGTCAATTTTGCCAAAAGTCTATTGGGTAATATTTAATTTATTTTATTTCTATTATGAGTGTATCCATTTTTGCCCTATTATTTTCTCAAGCTGCATTTAATTTCCTTGAATAAACTCATTGTGGTCACTGTGAAGACAACCTCATGACATTACCAAATGAAAGAGTTATAAAAAGACATATGTCTTGTTATCCTTGCTCCCTCAAAAGACTTCAGGGCCTAAGATAGAACCGAGAGTATTATTGTGATTAAATGAAAACCACTGAGAGGAAAGAAACAATTTCAAAATGTCGCTCAAGTCATCCCTGTTGGTTTCAATTGCTCACAAATTCAGTTGTATGAAGCTGAAGCATATGGTGTTTGCTTTTTATATTGGGGCTGTCTTAAGTATGTCAAGGTATTAGCTTGCTAAATAAAATGCAGCATGCTTTCTCCAATGACACCAAGAAATGCTATGAAAGAAAGGATTGCATTCATCCTATGACATATAATTATAATTTGCTTTCTAAATTATATGAGATGTGAGATATTTATTGATTATATTAACACAACTAGATCACATCTGTTCTAAGATTTACGTAGATTTTTAGCCATGTTATATTAAGAGTAAAAAATGTTCCCTAATATATTTACTCAAAACTCTCCAAAAGTGAGTGTAATTATACACACACACACACACACACACACACACAAACACACACACACAATTATATGTATATATATATATATATATATATATATATATATATATATAATATAAAAGAAACCACACATTTGACCAATTACATAAAACATCCCTCATAATTTCTGTGGTTCAGACCTGTAAGCCTATCACTCAGGAAGGTTAGCCATGAGGTTTAATGTGAATTCCAGGCTGAGCTACAGAGTAAAATATCCTCTCAAAAGAACAGCGAAAAGTAACAATAGCAACAAAAGATGAACACCTTAGCATAGTTTGTGAATGGTTCCAGGAACTGTCTATATCTACATATTTATATCAATCATGTATGTATTTATGCTTCTGGTGTTCATCACGAAGGCTTTTTGGTCAAATTGGTAAGAAACACAAACTATAGAAAACATTCAGACCCTTGAAAATAATTGAGGTTTAATAAAATGTTTTCAATCACAAATATGAACAGAGGAGTTGTACTTGTCTCTAATCCTGGCACTTAGGGGCCAGAGACAACAGAATTGCCATTTTGAAAACAGCCTTGTCTACATGGTAAGACTCATTTAAAAAATACAAAAGCTGGAGCCAGTCTCAGTGGCACTACACTTGCCTAATAAGAAATGCCCTACCTTCATTCCCTAGCACAGAAACAATATAAAATTACTAGCATATGCAAACATCCACAATACCCATGTATTGTGGCTGCAAACTCCATCTCAAGTGTCTTCAAGGGATTTCTTATGTAATATCCTATGTAATCTTGACAAATGTGTAAGTACTATTTTTATGTTTTTTAACTGTTGAGACTAAATTTAAGAACAATGTATCTCATAAGCCATTTGAGTGAGAAGGAACAGAAAGTGTGTGGATTGTGCATGGGCCCAGGGTTCCATGTTCACATGGTATGTAAGATATCTTAGCCACAGAGGTCTTCCTTACTCTTTGCTGGAACCCTCTAGTGAGTCATTTTAAAATGTTTTTCTTCACCTTTCCTTTTTTCTGCATCTTCTAAGGTATAAAAATAAACATGTCACAGAGCCAATTTGCTATATGGTAATTGTGCCGATCACTAACTTATTCAACCTTTATGTCACTTCAAATATTGTATGTTTCCTGTTCATGCTGTATTTACTACTTGGGTTTTTTCTTTAACCATTGGAGTATTATGGTACCTGGATGTTACAATATTTCATATAAAATGATACATGTGATGCCCAATTCTGTTGTTTAGGGTATTTGATATGAGTTTTTATAAAGGAAATAAATAACTAAAAATAACAGAAAAAATAATAAAAATAAACTGAGTTGACTAACCTTGAAAACTCACTCTTCTTAATCTGAGCCTGTTGGGAAGTAGAAAATATCATTGTTTAATGAGAACATATGTCTTAATTGGAAAATAGACCAGCTTGAAATGTTTCCTGAAAACACTACAAAGAAGCATTTTAAAGAAAGTATTTATTTTTCTTTTTAAAAATCACTCTTGTTTTCCTCAATGGGGTGAAGAGTAAAATCTCTTGAGAGACTCTGAGGCTTGTGGGCAAAAGAATTATAAACTCAGTCCTCACATGGAGACTTCAGAGGAATTTCAAAATCACCTCGGTATCTTACAAATCCTGCCTCAAAGGGAAATGTTCTTGTAGATGGGGTGGGTGGGTAGAGAAACTGGTTAGCTGTAAAGTGGGAACTTAGCATGAGCAATGCTCAAGTCTCAACCCCCAGTAGCACAGAAAACAGAAAGTCTCCAATAGACTTTGTAAGAAGTTATTCCTTAATTACAAAATGTACTTATAATTGTAGAATTCCTGAACACCATGAATGACACACAGTAATATCCCACCCCCCCCAGAGTTATACATAACAATGATTAAACTACTCCTCTTAAGAGTAGGGTTATCACACTGAGTTTGTGGCTGTGTTATGTACAAGCTGCAATTTCATTGCTTTTTATTTCTTTTCTAAAGATGATCTTTCACATCAATGATAATAAGTGCCTTTAGTTCCAAGCAGAGCATAATAAATACTCATTACACCCCATGAGGACTTGACATTACCCTCTGTTAAGATATCATTAGTGAACAGTCCCTAGTCACCAGTTCAGGTGTCTACTGTTCATAGTGACGGCAGTTTCAAATTGTGCACTCTCAGTAGGTGTCATAATACCGAAAGTTCTCCCATTTGTGGCAGGATGCTCTCAGCATTACGGCAGTGAATGAAAGAATGTCAGTGGGTCCAACCTAACCTTGCAGCTTGTCAGCTATTTGTTTTAACATAAGAGTACAATCAAGATCAAGTGCTAGGTTTCACATGGGCTTGGGACACATAACTAATGAAGAAAATCAATGGCCAATTGTTTTTGAAATGTCAGCGAGAACTAAGAAAGTGTCTGAAATGTCAAAATGAACTTGAAATAGAATATAGTGATCCAAAGGCACAGAAGTAATTTAGGATTTTATACACGAAGTCCCTCGGGCATGATGCTGGAAGTCCTTCAGTGCTCTGTAAGTCTGTAGTTTGCTAACTACTATATTTGCTTCAATTCCTAACAGTTCTTAAGGAAATGCAGGGAGTTTAAGTTGTGGTGGTGTGATGAGCAACGGAAAGAGATAATGATCTAAGAGAAATCCTATTACTCTTCTACCCAGAAGAAACTTAAAGGAAATGGGGTCCTAAAGCACGGCTAGAGGTCCCATGAAATCCAATTTCCCTGACTATTTAGAATTTGGATAGGAAAACTCTAGTTCTCACATTAGCATGTGTTGTCCACTTAGACTTTGTGAAGAATACACTGTCCTTACCCACACACTGAGATCTGGGGTGGAGCATGGACGAGACAGGCAGTTTAACTCAAAGAAGAAAACACATTTTTCTGACAAATGTGCTTATTGGCTGTACATGTGACTGTATGTGGAGTTGGGATAAAGACTATGAGGACCACAGCTGTCCAGTACCTTTTCTCACTAAAAAGGACAACAGAAAGTAGGTTGAGCAGGAAAAATAAAGAAAACGTGTTAGAGATCAGAAAGAGAATCTTAAGTTATAGAAATTTTCAAAATGTACACTGACTTAGCCACACCAGTTCAAAATTTAGTTTTCAAGAATGATTGAATTCAATTAATTAAAATCACCTCATTTTTTTCATGAGCCAAAAGAGATCATCAGCATATATACTGGTAGATTTTCTGATGTCTTGTTACTGAACACGACCTTCTAAAAGAGTTTTGGTTAAGGAAGAAATTCAAAGATTATGAAATCTGTCGTCATATGGAAGAAAAGGCATCACTAATAAAAAATAGTTTTTCTTATTCTGAAGTTTTTATTTACTGACTTCACAATAGTTTTAATTATCAGTATATTCACTAATCAATGTTACTTTGTTCTTTTGCTAAAAGCTTACGACTACATTACTTACATATTTCTACTGTAGATTCATTGTTACCATTCAAATATTTAGCCTTGGCTTTTGTATTGGTGTATGTGTGCGTGTATGCAGATATATACCATATAATTCTTAATGGACATCTATGCTATGCAGTATGCTTATGTGAACAACCATGTATCATTTAATTCTACAGGAAATATCACCATTAGAGTGAAAATTTGTTGATATTTATTACTACTCAGCAATCATATTCTTATGAGGAATCTTTTTCTTAAATTTTCTCAAGTCATTCTAGTGATCTTCCTTATAATCTCAAATACAAAATCTTTTAAGGGTCACTTAATTGTAATTGGACTTGTACTCAATGTTCAGATTGATATGGAAGATCAGTATGGAATTTTACTTAGGATTGGATGGTCATGCTTAATCCTGGCTTTGTAAACTATACAGACAGACATCTGTTTCATCATCCTAGTGGATAAAGGAAGAAAACACATCTTCAGTTTGTTACACAGATTTATGAGTAATGTTTATAGTGAAAGGACATTGAAGTACACTTGTTATATATAGTGGTCAAATAAACACATTCCAAATAGACATTTGTGTACTCCATGTTTGTTGCTAAGGTACATTTGAAGACAGAGATGAACAAAATAGAGAAATAAGAGGGATCAGGAAATATCTTTGTTACAATATGAAGAATAAATTTGCAGCACAATTAGAAGCAGAACTAAAGTTTGGTGAAAGACAGCAAGATTAATATATGGGAAGTCCTTTTATTTTTCTTTGACATAATGCAACCGCATGGGTTTCCAGACAGATAAACAAGTACATGTCTCTTAGGATACTAAGTTTTTTGGTTAAAATCACTTTGGTTGGGTTTCTGTCACAAACAACTAACGGCCTTCTTCCTAAAAATGGTTTAATACTCTATCGTATCTTTAAATAAACTTCAAAGAGTCTAACATACCTTTCTGATAGTCATTTTTAAAGCTGAGACTATTGGATTGCCCTTGTAGTCCCTGCTGCTTGTGATGGCGGGGATGAGGCATGTGGAACCCTTAATGCCAGTGGTTCAAGTCCAACTTGGATAACAGAAAAAGGCTCTTTCTCAGAAGGGAAGGGAGGGAAGAGGTGGGGAGGGCAGAGGGAGACAGAGGGAGGAAAGAGAAAGGGTTAGCAGAGGCCAGGAAAGCAGAGGAGAAGAAAGAAGGAGGTAGGGTTCATCTTTTATTTTTTTCTGACAAAGAAGAAATTTGTAGTACAAATAAATCCATTTAGACTTCTAAACAGCTTTTCACATCTCTCCCTACTTAACACAAAGCCCCTCCAGTTCCATCAAAGCTAGTTTTACTTTCACTTAAATATTTATTGAGCTGCAATCAATTTTATTCTCTTAATGAGTTTGCCACTGTCTTCTTGTCACCATTGCTCAATTCACAATATGTTACAGTAAAGAGGTGTTAATTGTCTAAAGCAGCTAGACGTTTTAGCACATGAAAATTCCAAGAAAATTAGATGCTTTATTAGCCCACATAAAATATGGTTAAGATAAATGTAGATAGTTGTCAGTATTAGGAACATAATCTTTGTATAACAATATTGCTATAGGATATAATTCACAATGAGAGTAGTGGCGATGACAATAAAGAAAAAGCTTAGTGAAAAGAAAACGTACCCAGTCTAGATATAGTTATTTCTAACAACTACGTTTTATCTGAAGAATTTTGTGCAGGTGTACAAATTGCCTACAGAGATGGAATCAATTCTCCAGATCCCCTGGATTTGGAGTTCCAGGTGGCAGAGAACTCAAAGGCCAGGCAGGAACAATTCAAATCCTAAATTATACTTCTTGGTTTTAAATTTTTATTTAACTTTATTCATGTTTTCTCATCCCTAAAAAAAAGGGTGACAATTAGATCCAATTGCATAATCTGAGCCCTATGTCCTAAGTGTGTGCTGCGTTCAACACTAAAGATCCGTCTTGAATCTCTAAAATGCAGCCAAGGTCTATGGTAACAGCTTATATTGATTTAGAAGTCACTTGGTCTAGCCCGAACAACCACTGAAAAGATTTCTTCTGCCTAGTGGTGGGTTTTGTTTGGGGGTGATATGGTCACCCAAGTAGCATAATATCCTTTAACAGGGAATATATATATACATATATATACACACGTATATATATGTATATATATATATCATAATACATATACATAAGCATAATGTTAGATAAATATAAAATAATTTGATTTTTTAAAGCTCTGTCAAGTAACCTTGGTTTTATTAGTGTCTCATCTTTTCTTCTCCTTTTTATTGACTTTCCTCCCCACCCTGAAATCACAGCTCTTTTCACTTTTCTTTTTCCTCCTTTGTATCACCTGTATCCTTCCATTTCTTTTTAGCACCCTGCACCCACCATGATCCCTCTATATTTTCTTAGTTTCTGTGGGTACTTCATGCTATATACTCATTTATGAAGATTTGGACCTACCATTACAGCCATATCTTACTTTAAGGCCTCCTTCATATAGTCTATCTTCCATAATACAAACAGAGTATAAGGTAGAAAAGACCAATTAATAGATACTAATTTAGTGATGTGTTCAGTGATTTATGTAAAACATTGTTTGTGCTACTCATTTCTAAGCATGGTTTTACTTGCTACCATTAACAGAATGATCTGGAGAAATAAGTTTTTAAAAATGGGTTTTTGCCATTAACAGTCGGCTGAAAGCTGTATATGCTCCTGTAAAATATTGCTTTCTTGCCCTTTCTACCTTATGGCTTTAGAGTATAAAATGAGAATTCAAACTGGACCCAATACTGAAACTTTAAAGAGCTAGTGTGCTGATGATGTCTCTTTCCTGACTTTTACTTTTTAAAATATTTTATTAATGTATTCATATTACATCTCAATTGTTATCCCATCCCTTATATCCTCCCATTCCTCTCTCCCTCCCGCTTTCCCCCTACTCCCTTCCCCTATGTCTGTGACTGAGGGGGGCCTCCTTCCCCTGTATATGCTCAAAGGGTATCAAGTCTCTTCTTGATAGCCTGCTATCCTTCCTCTGGGTACCATCAGGCCTCCCCATCCAGGGGACGTGGTCAAATATGGGGTACCAGAGTTCGTGTGTGAAAGTCAGTCCCCACTCTCCACTCAATTGTGGAGAATGTCCTGTCCATTCGATAGATCTGGGTAGGGGTTTGAAGTTTACTGCACGTACTGTCCTTGGCTGGTGCCATAGTTTGAGCAGGACCCCTGGACACAGATCTGCCTGTCATAATGCTCTTCTTGTAGGTCTCTAGGACCCTATGGATCCTTCTATTTCCCCATTCTCCCATGCTTCTCTCACCTAGAGTCCCAATAGGATGTTTTCCCCTCGGACCCACTTTCCTGGTCAGTGAAGACTTTCATGGGACATGCCTCTTGGGCTAGTGTCCAGATATAAGTGAGTATATACCATTTGACTCTTTCTGCTTATGGGTTAATTCACTCATTATGATTATTTCTAGTTCAATCCATTTGTCCACAAATTTCATGAATTCCTTGTTTTTAATAGCTGAGTAGTATTCCATAGTGTAAATGTACCACAGTTTCTTTATCCATTCCTCTGCTGAGGGACACTTAGGCTGTTTCCATGTTCTGGCTATTATGAATAAGGCCACTATGAATATGGTTGAGCATATGTCCCTGCTGTGTGGTGGAGCATTCTCTGGATATATTTCAAGAAGTGGAATATGTGGGTCTTTTACTCTTTTTAGATGTGCTGCAGGATCTTAAAGACTATAGATGCTAGCCTAGACTACTGTACCCAGCAAAACTTAAATCATCATAGATGGAGAAAATAAAATATTCCATGATAAAGTCAACTTTAAAAAATATATCTCTATAAAATTAGCCATACAGAAGGTGCTAGAAGGAGAACTCCAATCTAAGAAGGTTAACTGCACCCATGAAAACAAAGGAAATAAAGAATCTCAAACCAAGAAAACAAAAAAAAGATAAACACATACATAAACACACACAATCACACTCACATATACCACCACCACCAACAACAACAACAAGAAAATAGTATGAATCAACAATCATTGTTCTCAATTACCCAATAAAGGACACAGATTAATAGAACGGATGTGAAAACAAGATCCATTCTTCTTCTGCATCCAAGAAATACATATCAAAATCAAAGATTGACATTGTCCCAGGGTGAAAAGTTAGAAAAAGATATTCCACAGATCTGAGGGTAAAAATCAATCTGGTTTAGTCATTTATTCAGTTTACAGCCCGATCACAGCCTTCCTCCCTCCTCTCCTCCCAGTCCCATCCTCAGAACTCCTCTTCCTTTTCCCCATTTCCTGATCCCTCTGTCTCACTCTAATTGTTAGGGGACCTATATGAAGAATAAACTTTATATCTGCTACATATATGTAGAGCCTCAGTCTAGCTCAGGCAAGCACTTTGGTTGGTGGTTCAGTATCTGTGTGCCTCCATGAGCCCGGGTTAGTTTACTTTGTAGGACTCCTTGTAGTGTCCTTGATCCCTCAGGCTCTCTCAGTCCTTCCCTTCTCTCTTCCACAAGACTCTAGAATCAGCCTATTGTTTGGAGGAGAAGTGCATCAGCGGAGAGGGAAAATGGAAGCAGCTGTCAAGAGTGAAGGCATGGGAAATAGTGGTTGGGATGTACTATATAAGGGAAGAGTATATTTCCAAATAAACAATAAAAAATAAGACAAAATTTTCAAAAGCTAGAAAACTAACATTAGGCTTCATTATGACATTTTCAAATTTGTGTTTGTTGATTTGCCCTCCCACATCTTCCATCCCTCTGCTTCTCTCTCTATCTTTCTACCCCTAGAAGCTCCTTTTCCACTTTGTCATTAGCCTCCACCAAAGCAACACTACCCTTTCGCCTCTATTTGCTCCCTTTCTAGGTTCCTGATCTATACACACACTCACACCTATGCACAGACAGACGCACACAGACACACACACACACACACACACACACACACACACACACACACACACCAACAGAACATTACCGCTTGTATCTGTATATGAAAGATGGCATGCAGATAATGTTTATCAATTCTTAATTCCTTTGTATAATATAATCTCCAAATTTATGTATTTTCCTGAAATTTTTATTTTTCTTTATGTTGAATAAAACTACATTGATTCTAGTATTTGAGCATCAATAAACATGCATATGCAAGTAACAAGTTAAAAAGTGGAGTCTGGAGGAGGCTCCATCCAACAGCAGTTCAAAACAGATGATGAGGTTCACGGCCAAACATTGGATGATGCATAAGGAGTCCTGGGGAAAAGTAGAGGGAAGGAGAAAGGGACCTGAAGTTGACAGGAACTTTACAACAAAAGGTACAGAGCCAACTAACCTGGGTCCTGGGAGGCCTATGGAGACTGAAGCTCCAACCAAGGACCATGAATGGACTGGATCTAGGCCCTATACACAGATGTAGCCAATCAGCAGCTCAGGCTTCATGTGGATCCCCTAGCAAGGGGAACAGGGGCTTTCTTACATGGACGCTGTTGCCTGCCTTTTGATCACTTCCTGCTGGCAGGACTGCCTTGTCATGCCACAGAGGAAGAGGACATGCTCAGTTCTAATGGGACTTCATGAGCTGGGGCAGATGGGATGGGAGGGGGTCTCTCCTTTCCTGAGGAATAAGGGAGAGGGGATGGGAAGAAGGAGGGAGAGTAGGACTGGGAAGAGACAATGTAAACTGAATAAATGAATATTTTAAGTGGATGCATAAACATGATCTGAGGAATGTCAATATTAATAGACATAGTAATCAAAGGGGAAAAAACTTCATGGGGTCTGTGGTGGCTAAAATGGATTAGATCTGGAAATAACTAACACCCAAGCAACAGTTGGGCACACTGTGATAGATTTTTCTTGGCTTATTTAATTGGGAAGACAACACAGTTGTGTATCATTGGAGGTCTGAAGACTGACCCTTCTTGCTTCAGGCCACATAAAAGGCTTGGAAGAAGGAAATTTGCATTTTTGCCTGCATCTCCTTACTCTCACTGGCAGTGCATCTATCCTGCTGTTGAAACATTTCTTTGTTGGCATTAGAACCTATTTCTTTGGTGCTCCAATACAAACACAAGAACTGAGACATCCAACCTCATGGGTTGAAAAACTAGCAGGTTCTTGTCCTTTCTGTCAAGAAGCACTCACTGTTTTGTTTCTCCATGTTTTTTGCCCAGACCCCTAAAGCAAGTAAATGCTTTTTTCCCTCAGCATTTCACAATCATGGTCATAATATTCCAAACTATCTTTGTCTACAAATTCAGATGCATGATCCCGAGGAGCCATAGTAGTTCTATCAGCGATAGGAAAAACGTGTGAGGAGATGGAAGTCTATTGTGACCTTTGCTGATTCCTACATTCACCTTACTTTCTTGTAATTCTAATAACTAGTTATAAGATACACCTGAAGAAAGATTAAAATTCTAGTGAACAATGACGTGCTAATAGCAGATGTATAAAATAAAAAAAAAAAAACATTGAAATATTAAGTAAAGCAGCTGGTAAGTGCAATGAGAACACGTGTGTTGTTCCCAATATCCACTATCCCCTAAAATTTAAGAGTGACATTTACTGTATATGTAATCAGGCTAGTATGTTTTAAAATGATATATATTACTTTCAGAGCAATATATTTTAATGTATTAAGAAAATGAGAAATGAGATGTAAAATAATTTTGTCAAATAAGAAACTGAAATTTGTCGTTTTTGTCATAAGCATAAACATAAGACGAATGGAGCAGGGAGAGAGGAAGGAAAAGCAGCACGCGTGCATTAGAGAACGGAGTAATACAGACAGCATTTATCTAATGCTGGGAGGAAGATATAAAGGTCCTTGTACCCACAGATCTCCAGAGAAACCAGGAATATCAAACACACAGGATTTTCATTTCAAAGGAACAGATATAAAACCTGTCCTTCCTTCCAGAAAGCTGGGGGTTGGAGGTTATTAACAGCCAGGTGATCTGTGCTATCTATTGGTCCAGACCACAACAAGCTCCAAAAACCAGGACCAGGGGTGCTTAGTAATCTAAATAACCCTTACAGCCAGGAGCTCCCTAGAGCTTCCACAACCAAGACAGGAGATACCTAATAGTCTAAATGGCGCTAACATTGTCTGTGTAGCCTGAGGCTCCCCAAGTCTCCCATAACCAGGACCACAGGTGGCTAACAGCTCAAACTGCCTTTATATAATCTGTGTGGCCAAGACCAGGTTGAATCCATCTGTGGGCCCTTAAGCTAGTACACATAGCCTATCTCTAGAACCCATCTTCTTGGAAAAAATAGCATGTACCCTGAGTTGAGTTTCTATGTAATTACACCTCCTTGTGTGCTGAAAATTTTATTACCTTAAGAAACTTTTACCCCAAGTTATACTGTTTAAATATACTGACAATAAACTGCCTGGCATCAGACTCCCCAAAATCTTGATCCAGGTTGATCAAGCCAGTCTGCACTGGATTTTCATTCTCACCCCTTCATGGCTCAATTCTCTTGCATGAGAATAAAAGACCATTGATTGCTCACTGGTAAATGGGATTCTCATATTACCCACTCTAAAATTTGGGGAGCATATGAAAAGGAGGATGGAAAAAGCGTGAGAGAAAAAGTGGACAAAGGAAAAATACTGTCTCCGGAACATAAGCTGCTGTCATGTACAGAAGACCTGTGCAAGACTGGGCCTGTCAATATCTTGTCATGAGAAAAGTGGAGTACAGCCCTTAACTGCCTCTGAATCTATAGTTAAAGGATAGTGAGATATAATATTTATATAAAACACTGGCATAAAAGACCATGCTTACAAATAATCAGTTATCTTGCAAGCATCCTTAAAGAAACTCAATCGTCACCCAAACTTATCTTTTTATTTTAATTAAAACATAATTATGTCACTCCCTTCTTTTCCTCCCTTCAGTTCCTCCCATGTTCTTCCTCTTTGATCCCATTTATGCTCCTTCCACATCATTTCTCTCAAATTGTTGGTTTCATTATTTGATATTATTGTAACATTTATTGTTATACATACATATATATATATAAATACAAACTGCTGAGTCCATTTAGTGTTGTTTGTGTATATCTGTTTTAGCACTTACCATTTTTTATTGGATTATCATATAGGATGGTCCTCTGGAGGCTCACTCAATGGAGTGACTAATTCTCCCTCTTTCAACAGTCACTAGTAGCCGTCTCCTATATACCACAAGGAAGATAAATCAAGTCTCTTTAATGACACTTTAAAAATGTGGAGGAATAGACAATACCTGGACAATGACAACACGAAATTAAATTTGAAAGTCTATATAATCCCAGCACTTAGGAGGTAGAGGCAGGCAGATCATTGAGTTCTAGGCCAACCTGATCTACAAAGTGAATTCCAAAACAGCCAGTACTACACAGAGAAACCCCATCTCAATAGGTAAATAAAAGTTGGAATTAAAAGAGGGACTGAATGTGATTCAGTAAAGATTAATAGAAGTGGGAGAAAGAAGAGAGTAATGAGCATGGATATGCTAAAATGAAACCTGGAACCAAGATAAGCAACAAATGCTAATAAAACTCCCATTAGGATAAGCATAATGAGCACTAGTAATAGTTTTACAAAGATTTAATGAACTTGCCAGAGAGACATGTTAGTAATATATCAGAGAAATTGGAAGAGGGGTCTGAGGAAGGATCTGTTCAAAATACATGGCATGCAAATATGAATGTGTCAAGTAATAAAAATTATAACTTAAATAACTGTAACTTCTTACTTCTGTCATTTTGTAAAATGCATTCATGGCTTGCCTGCCTTCTTATGCTAATATGATTCTTATATATAAGAAACAAATTCAACTTTCTGTCAAAAACTTGCAATGAAAAAAAGATATATGGAGAAAATACATTCTAATTAGATTATCTATAATTTGCTCAACTATCTTATGCTAGCTACCTCTAAACCTCAGTCCAAAAAAACTTTCAGTCCATAAGATTAAATAGTAGCTATAATAAAGTTTATTTTTCTTTTTTTTTATTTTTACATGTCTGTTTAACATTTATGCTCTATTGGTTAAGAATTGTTTCTATTGCTGAGTTTGATAATGTAAAAGCCAAACTTCTGTTTGTGGTCATTAATATTTTCTCAAATGATGGGCAGCCAAAGGAACACTCACAGGTACATATTTCCAAAATTAAATAAATAAAAATTCTTTGGGATATTAAAAATTATAATTTAATGAGATAATAGCATAATTTATTTTATATAAATATTGTCATATCTCAGTTTTACTTAAAGTCCTTAGAAGACAATATTTTAATTCAAGACTTTTGGATGAAAAAATAGATGAAATAATTAGGAAATCATGCTTAACAATTTTTGAATGTCGGTTCTATTATTTATCTTCTCCCTTCCATTCAGATGAGTGGAAAATGCCCTCCATAGTACAAATATCTGACTTCTATATAATACTTCTGTGCAAATATTGCTTAACACTAAGTCCAGAAGCTGAGATCTGAAAGCATTTCCTCAGAAAACCCAATGCTATGTTTATCAGAGTATATAGATGTCAAATGTAGTGATGTTCAGTCTAAAAAGAGTTTTAATTCTGTTTTCTCTCCTCTATTAGCATTATAATGCTACAAGGAAAAAAGAATCTGACAGTTGCATTATAGATTCATGGAATTACTTACCACAAAGTAAGCAAATAGCAGACATGTCTATACAAGGGGAAAAAAAAAAAACTTTCTAAGCAGGTGCACTAGAATATTGTCAAAATGCAAACCCTGTGAATTCTTTCTTGAGTTAATTTAGAACATTTTCCTCCAAATATAGAAGTCTTCATTTAGAGTATCCACACACAGTAGCTTTTCAAATGCCAAGCAAACATCCACAGCAATGGCTCCTATCTGATTATAAGTAAACAGTGATCTAAAAAGAAAGACTTTAAACAGTGTTCCAAGGATTTTAGTGTTAAATATTTAACAAGATCAGAGTATTAATCCTTTTTTCTTTCCAGTCACCAATTGGCTCTCTCACACTCTGTGTACTAAAAATGTTAGTATCTACTTCTGATTCATTGTCTTTCTGCCACGGAGTGCTCCCTGTCTTCATGATATGATGCAAAATAAATTAGGCTCCCTTGATTTCCATTATAATCAGTCATTGTATAGCCTTCGTTGCTATATCTGTCACTAGCTTTCTCTGGGTAGATAATGAAAATATTTCCAATTGTTTTTTAGTAAGTTTTGAGTGAAATAGATAAGACAAAAATAATGCATATGAGATGAAAGCTACAGAATTCAATGCACAGAAAAGGCTGTAAACTAGTGCACAAACGCATGGAGCTTCTCGTGCCTAGCCAGTACGTACCATCCCCTCCCATGTACGAGTGCTTTGAGCACAGAAGGCCTGGCCAAGGTATGGAGACACTGCTAGGGGGTGTCAAACAGCAAAGCAATATGGGTAGGAGCTTCGTGGAATATGGAGATGTCAACAGAAATGCTGGAGAAACTAAAGCTGAAATTTTCTAGGAAGAGTCCAGCATTGCTAATCTGAGAAGACACTACCCCTGCCACAATCCATGTCAGCATCTCAGGACGCATAAATGATGTGTTCAGCTGGGTGCAGTCTCCCGTGTTCTCGGGCAATTACTGTGGCACATCAGCAAATTAAAGTAATAACAATAGTAGTCATTTAAAACCACCAGGATCCGGATAGGGAGGGAATCCATACCAGCCAAACACAGGTGGTCTTCTGCATGCTGCAGAGGCATGAGCAGATATGTGATTCCAGGTACACCTTAAAGAAGGCTGCAAGTGTTATGGGGTAGGTCAGGTGGAAAATCTCAGACTTGGAAACTTCCACAGTAATCAAAAATATGATCACCAGGCAGGACAAACATAGTTAACTTGTTTGCATTGCTAAGACTGACAGCCTTTGCCAAGCTATAGAGCAAGCTGCAAAATACAACCCAGAAGGTGGGAGACCATTTATTTCTGATAGGAAGAAGTTCTGGTTGACGTTATTACATCTCCTGTTCATTTTATTTTTATTTCATTTACAATTTTTGATAGCAAGTTTCTAGCTGTATTCTTTCAAGTTATATCTTGCATGAATAGGCTCTTGACTGTCCATGGTTTTGCATGTATTCTGTAATACTTGTTTTGTGGCATGTTTTCCTATCCCTATACATGAATTCTTTCCCTTTCATTCACACTTCATTGTTTGTTTTCTATATCCCCATTACCTCTCAATTTTATTACTTCCTTATTAATACCCTGGCCTTCTAAAACCTATAAGCTAGATTTTCCCAGTCAGCTCCCTAGTTCCAGGTCCCTGAACCTCAATGGAGGATACAGGTGAAATACATGGTTATTTCTACCATAGTCAAATCATTCCATCTGTTACTATAGGCAGCTTCCTCCCTAAACAGAGCTCAGAAGCATAAACCAAATTAAAAAAAAAACTTCCAGAAGTCTCAAATTTTAAACCAAAAATTATTTCTTAAGTAGAGGGGGAAAAAAACTGAAAACAATATACATACCAGCAGATAAATTACACATAATGAAAACCCCCAAAACCATGAGAAAACAGGTTAATTTATAAGAAATTTTGAGACATGCAAATGTTCACATTTATCAATGCCAGAAGACAAAATTAATAAAATAACTAAAGTCCAAGCCTGGAAACAAAGTCTCAAAGTCTCGATATTATAAATAGTTGACAACCACATTAATGACTAATGTTAACAGATGAAGTAAGGAAACTAACTCAGGTCTGGGGTTGGATTGGCAGAGGGGTGAAAGGATGTAGAGATTGATGCGGTCTAGCTGCCTTGGGAGAAACTACGGCACTTTCTCAGGAAATGAAGCACTGAGGCTGCCTATGTATCTGTATATTCTCTAGTAGTCACCAAAGCTTATAGGAGGTTGACAGAATAATTAGACACTCATCTTGTATCATTTTATTTAGTGTGCAAATGTCATTGCATACTTGCAACTACTATTGTATTGATCCTGTTAACTGCCAATGTATTCTGTTTCTGGTAAGAGTATAAAAAGTCCCATTGCTTACAATAGACTTGACACAGACTCAGTATTGCTGAAAAGGTTAGCCATACCAATGATGAGACAAGGAATAAATAATTCCAGATGAACAAATCAAAAGAGGGGAAAATGCACACACACACACACACACACACACACACACACACACACACACACACACACACAAACCACTGCATGTGCACACTTACCATAAAATGAAAATAAAGGAAATAACAAACACAGCACATAAAGTTCCTAAAGTTTCACAAAGTTCACCAGGTGAAGTGCATTCTGGACAAAATTGAGGGCTTGAGTCCAGGTCTCAGCATCCACATACAAATACAGCATGAGTAAAAATGTATTGTTTATGCTGAAGATCTATATTTGGAATTTGAGTGTGTGTTAGCAGGGAGTACCTGTCCATTTCACAAATAAAGTGAGAGGCTATCACCCAGGGTGTTACTCATGCCCTGCCACCAACTGGCTCAGTCGGGGATAGGTCCTTGGGAACAGAAGTTCTTGAGGTGTAGGTGCACAGAGATAAGGCTTGTTGACAGAGACCAAACTCAAGACTGAGTCTGCATATGAGTGTATTTTGCAGCTAAGCAGTCTAAGTTTTTAAACATACATTTCAGAAGCAGGAGGGCAGATTCAAGGAAGTCAGTGAGCAATCAAACATACACAGTACAGGTTCAAAAGGCAAAGTTATTGTGTTCTCATATTTTGAATTACATCTTTGAATGAATGTAACAATGCAGGGTACAGAACACACAGCAGAGACGTCATGACTTCTAAGTTACTGACTTGGTATCAGTATGTATGTGCTCCCTTTGTCCAGGGTCAGTGTTCCCTCCCTAACTAAGCTTGTGCCCAGCATCTGTGTGCCAAGATAGTTTTTTTTCCTTTTCTTTAGTTCCCTCTTCTGATGACTGAGTGCCACTACCTGGAGTCTTTCGAAATACCCCATTTCTTTGTAGACCATAGTATAGCTTATTAACTAGTGATTACTTTCTAGTCATGTTTCCTTTAATAAGTGGAAGTGAAGCAGAACTACTCCAGACCTGGACAGTCCCTGGCTACAGTCCCAAGTCAGGGTCATCTCCTAGCGACCACGGTTATGCCTAAGATGTCCTACTTTGGGAGTGAAGTGGAGTTAGAAAGAACAGATTCCAGCACAATGAGAGAAAAGAATTGCGATTCAGTTTCTCCTGCCAGAAACATCAGCTCCAGTCCAGGAGACTCTCCCCTTTTCGAGGGTCATACCCTCAGACCTTTGTAGCATTTGTAACACAGACTCCACTGGAGGGGTGACAATGCCTCAAGTTCTTTTTCTTTGCATTTTAAAAATTAATTCTTTTTTACATATGCATTTATGTTATTACACACATATATGTGTGTTTATAATAAACTACATACAGCAAGAACAACGAAAGAATCAGGCGACTTTGAAGAAAACATCTTTCCTATCTGGGTGAGTCTAAAATTCTGAATGTAAATCAATATTTCTCATATCTCATCGCTATCAACTTCTCAACTTGTTCTTGGTGACTTCCAGCTCACAATCCTTGGCAGTTTGCATCATGGCTTCGCTAGACGTTATTTCTTTGCTGATCTGCCTTGTATCCTTTCTGAGAGCAACCAATGCCTTGAATAGGAATTTTCTGAGTTCTCATGGATATTCATGAAAATTCTCACCTGGGGAAGTCTAGTCCTGATGACTCCTGACACAGACACATGTGCTTGATCTTTAAGTATACGAATAATTATTTAAGAAAAAAAGCAACCAATTAATAATCTGAACTATGGATTGTGTTCTGTCCATAAAAGTATATTTTTCTTATGGAATAGAAAATGTGTATAGTTACTTCAACATTTTTAATTATTCTTTCTTGTACTTGGCTTTGAAAAGCAAGCACTATATAAATGCAGTGTTTATAAATGGAATAGTATAATTTGTAAGCACCAACTACATGGTAACTACATGAAAATTTACTTGGATTGTTCTGAAAAACACATAAAATATTAATGTCTCTAGTAGCTTCTAACACTATTTGTGGAGACATATAATTATCCTGTTGTTATTTATTAATATGGACACTAAGTTCAATTCAGAACAAATGGCAATTGTTCTTGGGATGTGTTTTCATGCCCCTCCCAAGTGTCATGGATAGGAGTAAGTTTTCATCTCATTACTCGTTATTTCTTGCTGTTGTCATTCAATTTAATGTTTAAACCATTCTTTATATGCCTCTATGGAAAAACATGTTTTTCCATGTATATCTTGTCTCTTGTCTCTGGGATTGTATACATGATGAAATCATGAGAACTTTACTCATATGACCTTTCTTGACCCTCAATATAAATTGTCTGAGGCTCTGAATAAAGTCAGCTATTGCATGAGACTTTAGTCAGCCTCATTAATGGACTCTGTTCTCCTAGGTCCTACTGACTCTAGAGGAGTGAAAGTTGACCTCAAATTATATTAAGTTTAATTTAATTTAATCTAATTTGGTTCTAAGTACAAATAGGGAAAATGCTGATGTATATGTTTAGAGATATAAAAAGAATATAAATTTTAAATTTTTGAGAATCTAAATTTTATAATGTAAATGTATTAATATAACTATTATTATTGGGCAAAGTATTTATTTTTACTTTCCATGTCACAAGGCAAAGTCTTAGAACACAATTCTGGTTAAGATATATAGTGCACAAGTTTTAAAATATATTAAATAAATATGAACAGATTTGTGTTTGTTCAGGGAATTACCTTGTCTTTCAAATATAGATGAATATTTCAAAGTACAAATTTTTGCATGTTAAAATACTCTTATCTTTTGCAAAGCAAGAAGGTTTTCACTGCAGTTGTTGGCCTTTGGGATTTTTAAGAGGTTTGTTTGAGTTTTGATGGAGCATATTGAGGATAAACTACAGAGAATATTTTCCTTCTGTGTTGAAAGCTGCCATTGAGGTTTCTTACTGCCTTTCCCTTAATAGGAAGCCACTCCACTTCCTATGGTCTCTGGTGAAATCACACGATTTTCAATGGTTTACTGCTTATTGAGTTTGGCTGCCACTGTGGGAACAATTTAGGATGTTGAAAATGTGCCCAAAATAATGAGAATGATTGACAGCTGAGTGAGATTAAAAATCCCATAAAAGTAAGGTGAAATTTATTTTTTTACTGCTTTAGACTTTTATTTCTCATTTTATAAAAAAACATGTTAAACTTTCATGCAGTGAATTTTCTTTTGGTCTTTAATTCGTTGGATTCCCACTTTTCCTTAATAAGGGACAAAATGCAAAGGAAGAAAAAGCCAATTTTCCAAGTATTATGTCTTAACCTTGTTTTAGTAATTTACTTTAATGCTGTTTTGTATTGTTATTTGCCTTATATAAATTTTTAAAAGCAAATTTTATTATTTTAATCTGACATAGGATTTACAAATAACATTCATTTAGATTTCTTCTTTCCCCTACTGGTAATAAGTATAAATAGCAAAACACAGCTTTCACCAAATGGAGATAGTTTACCACTTATCAAATCATATATGAGTGACTTTGACCCAGGAACACAGATTTAGGTTCTCTCAAACTCCATGTTCCAGAGTACAAACAGCTTGATTAGTTTTATACAGTGACAGAACAAACAGAGGCATAAATCAAGGCATCTTTCAATTACAATGACAGAACCATTAGGTTCAACAGGCCTCAAAAGACTTTCTGATGGCATTCTTAGTTCCAGGATGGTTAGGACCACAGGAATATTCATAATATCCTCAAAGATGGTAGATCAGGCACTGAGTAAGTCTACAATGCCAAGTGAGAAGATTGGAAATGCCCCCAAAATAATCTGGTTATGCACTGGGTCACATTTCTACCTGTCTACATCACTGACAAACTAATTGCCCTTGCAGAACCTTCAGTGAAAGGTATTATTCTTTTCAGAACTTTTGTCTGCAGAAGAAATTTCAGACCTTGTAACTTTCAGGATTGAAATAATGCAATGTTGGCTGTCTAAGAAGAATCCAAAGGTTTCTATCTAATATGCAACTACCCAAACCCAGTAATGAACCGGAGGAAGGTGGGGAATTGCGAAATTCCCCAGACTCCAAACCACAGTAAAAGCAATGCAGAGGCTGGAGAGATGTAAGGACACTGGAATTCAAGTTTAGATGAAATTGTTTCCTCTGCCTCTTCCTCCTTCTGAGAACATATTCCCTTTGGGAATCTTACAGGAATCCTGGACAGCTCATTTAGGGCAATATTCAAATGATGTTTCCTGAGCTAACTTGTTAAACTGCCTCTCTTTTGTCTTTGACTTATCAGCCAGTGACCCTTGCTCAGCAAGAGGGCCGTGGATCCTGGGTTGGTTGCAGGAGGTTACCGATGACAGATTATATAGCTATAAAGAGTCATAGCCTCGTATACTGACAAGATGTCCCTCAATTAAAATGCCATCCTTTGGAAGGGACCAAATTAAACATGAGCACATAAAAAAAAAATCTAAAACTGAAGATAATTTTCAGATATAATACATTTTTATGTAGAGAAATAGTAATTGATTCTTTCTAGCTCACAATTTGTAGAAATATTCTGACTTAATTTTAGGAGATACTGACGGTACTGAAGAGCATGCATTGGTTTCAAATGAAATGTCATAAAAATTTTAAGGACAGAACAAATTTTGGGAAACTGTTTAAAAAGTCTGTCTACATGTTAAGTCAGACATGTCACTGAGAATTAACATGGTGAACTCACTGCGTCACATGGAAGTTTTTCTGAGTATTTTCTCAACCAAATGGCTTTATACTCTCATATGTATTCACATACCTTCAGGTATTAGGAAAACAATCTGTTAGATTAGCCTAGTAAGAGCCTTGATTCTGCCATTACATCACCTTACATATATGATAGATTTTTTTCATCTCTTATTGTAAACTAAGAAATGTCTGAGCCAGGCAGTGGTGGTGCACACCTTTAATCCAAGCACTTAGGAAACAAAGGCAGGTGGATCTCTGTGAGTTCAAGGCCACCCTCGAATACAGAATCATAGTGAGTCCAGGACAGCCAAGGCTACACAGAAAAACTCTGACTCAAAACACAAACAAAACAAACAAACAAACAAACAAAAAAAAAAAGAAAGAAAGAAAGAAAGAGAAAAAAGAAATATCTGCTCACCTTGTCCTTCCTTCAGAAAGAAATTCTATTTTGTCAGCTTATTATATATCTTCATTTCCCCTTGGTATTTCTGCTTACTTTCTGTCTAATGATATCTACTAGATTCCTTGCCTATCACATGCCATTCATCCATACAGTATTTACAACTGAACCTGGCTCTGAACTGAATATACCCTTAAAAGAAATTGTTGAGGGGGAAAACAGTTTCTGTTTAGTGTCTGGCTTTTGCTTTCTTTGATAGAATGAACTTAAATTATCTACATGTAGGCTCAGTTTGTTGCTGGGTTTTGGAGAGACAAAGCTTTCCAATTATATGCCAAGACTCCAGCATGAGCTTCCAAGTTAGATCATGTTGTCAAAGTTTGATGTCTTCCCGAAAGAAGAAAAAAATAAAAGGAAAAGTATCTGAGCAGTTTGGATCCTTTTATATTTTAAAAAGTAATTGACTGGAAGAACCTATAATTAGAAAAAATAAGTGTCAGGACATACTTGCATTGACAACATAAGAACATATGTTTGTGATTGAACTGACAGGTTGAGATTATTCTTTGGTTTCAATATATTAATTAAAATAATAACATCATTTGCATTTTAAAAAGAAAAGAAGATACAACAAGAAAAGATCCACTGACACAAACGTCTCCCTTTATGCATTAGAAAAAAAATTCCACAGGAAATTATCCCTAATTAGTTGCTGAGCCATAGCAATTATCTCTCCTAATTCTTTGTTAAATTTATGTGTTATACACATTTCTCCATACTTAGCAGTGGTACATTGATATAGTCTACCGTATTGCTTTACACGATCCATGCGGTCATATAAATAAAAGCTCTCACTAAGAAAATTCCACACATTCTTTTTTAAAATTTATTTATTTATCCACTTTACATCCTGGTCAAAGTCCCATCCCTCCTCACCTCTCAGTCCCACCATCCGTCCCTTTTCCACATACCCCTACCCTGTTCCTCAGAATTGGGGAGGCCCCCTTTCCATTTCCCCCAGCTCATCAAGTAATATAAAGACTAAGTGTGTTTTCTTCCCCTATGGCCTGGCAAGGAAGTACTGCCAGGGGAAAATAATAGAAAATCTGGTAAGAGAGTCCATACCAAAGAGAGTGCCCACTCCCCTTACTAGGGGACCCACATGAATCCTGAACGGCCCATCAGCTATATCTTTGTAGTGGGCGAAGTCCAGTCCATGCAAAGTCCTTAGTTGGTGATTCAGTCTCAGCAGGAACTTCTGGGCCCTGGTTAGTTGTCTCTGTTGTGATGTTGCTCTCACCTCCAGGTTCTTTTCTACCCCCAATCCCCACTATTCTGGAAGGCTCCTTACCCAATGATGAGCATTTGGCTGTGATTCTCAGCATCTGTTTCAAGGGGCTGCTGGGTAGAGCCTCTCAGAGGACTCCTCTGCTTGACATCTGTCTGTAAGCATAGCCGAGTATCCTTAATAGTGTCATGGGTTGGTTCTCCCATAGAGTGTGTCTTGAGTTGGGCCAGGCATTGATTGGACATTCCCGTATATCCCCCTTAGAGTCTGCCCTGACTTAGGTCCCCAGCTTGTCACAGAGATGCCACTTGCCACAGTTTCTCTTTTCTCTACAGGCCATTTGTCTCCCTGCCCTCACTCTATCCCGGTGTGATCTCCCCACCTCTTACTTCTCTGTTTCTTCTACTTTGTTCCCATTTTTCCACTACTTCCTCTGTCTATTGTATTTCCCCTTCTGAGTAAGACCTAAGGATCCTGCTTTGAATCTACCTCTTTACTTATCTTCTTTTGGTCTGTTTATTGTAATATGTTTATCCTGTACTATATGACTAAAATCCACTTATAAGTGAGTACATACCTTGTGTGTCTTTCTGGGTCTAGGTTACCTCACTCAGAATGAGTGCTATCCATTTGCTTGCAAGTTTTATAATTTCTTTGTTTTAATAGCTGAGTGGTGTTCCATTGGGTAAATGTACCACAGTTTCTTCATCCATTTTCAGTTGAGAGACATCTGTGTAGTTTCCTGATTCTGGCAATTCCGAATTGGGCTGGACTTGTGGCTAGGTATTGCTTAAACTTGGTTTTGTCATGGAATGTCTTGTTTTCTCTATCTATGGTGTTTGAAAGTTTTGCTAGCTAGAGTAGTCTGGATTGGCATCTGCTGTTTCTTAGTGTTGGCAGTATATCTGTCCCTTTTGATTGTATTTTTCTGTAATTCTTTAAAGGACTTATTTAATTCATTTATCTATTTTAATGTACTTTCCTGTATTTATTTGAGGCATTTATTTTCCTCCCTTAAGGCCTCTATAATTTTTATAACCACAGATTTACTATTTTCCCTGTGCTTCAGATATGATAGTATCTCCAGGGCTTGCTATAGTAGGACCACTAGTTTCCAGTTGTGTAATATGACCCTGAATTTTGTTTCTTGTGTTCTTATGTTGGCCTCTAGCCACCTGGTTGTCTCTGGTGTTCAGAGGCTTGGTAGTCCCTCCACTGGGTCACTGTTTGTGTCCCAAGTGGGCCAGGCAAGTTGGGAGCAGGTGAAGAGAGCTCCAAGATGAACACTGCTCAGGTACCCCACAAGCCTCCTTAAGGTGGCAGACAGTGACAGTAGGGGCCTACACCCAGATCACCTCTGTCTGTTCCCCAGGTAGGGCAGATAGGTGAGAAGTGGTTGGAGAGAGCTCCAAATGGAATGCTACTCAAGGGCCCCACAGGCCTTTTAGGGATGGCAGACAATGGGCACAATGCCACCTATTCTTATACAAAAAATTAATCGTATAAGTTGGATATAACTGTACTACATTAGGTCCTTGAACATAACTTTTTTATACCATTTTTCTCACCTCTCTCATCATTTAGTTGATCTCTCACAATACTAACCAACACAGAGAATTATAAACATACTATATCCAGATGCCTAGATGCCTAGCATAAAAGCATAATTAATAACAGCCAGAATAATATATCTCCCATAAAGCCCAGAAATCCTACTATAGTAAGCCCTGAGAAATACAGTATAGTTGAAACATATGACAAGGGCTTCACAATATCTACTATAAATATGGTCAAGCATCTTAAAGAGGTCCATTAGTAAAATTCATAAAGACACAAGCAGTAGAATAAAATGGAGAGCACAATCCAAGATATAAAAGTGAAAGTAGAGTCACTAACAAAAACCCAACCTGAGGTAACTAGAATTAAAAATTGTGTGTACTCCTGACTTCTCATAGAAGGATCTGTGTTCATTTTTCCAGTAGTCATATGGTGGCCTGCAACTGTTTGCAACTCCTGGGGATCCAACATCCTATTCTTTCTTTTTTGGGCACCAGAAACACATATTATGTGCATAAATACATGCATTCAAACACTCATGTTTAGATGGGGGAGCAGCAGAGGGCAGGAGGGAGGAAGGGAATGAGGGAGGGAGAGAAGACGAATATATGTAGAGAGATTGATTCCAGGAACAAAATTAACTCAGAGACTTACTTCTGTCACAAATCTAATGTGCAGTGTTCGGTGATACAACTCCTATGAATATTCCGAAGGATGAAGCACTGAGCTTTAAGGGTCATTGATTGGATTTCTCTGAAGTCTTTTGTTTGGGTCTTTTCTGGAAAAGCAATTTCTGTGTAATATTTGGACTTATTCTTCAGATGTGCATGCCTTATTACTTGTTAGTCTCTAAAGCCTACAGGGATGAGCCAGCTCCATTTTATCCTGCCTCTTCATGGGTTTGTGCCATCTTCTTCATTCACCTCTAATAACATGCCGCTAACATTTTACTTAATCTTACATATAGCTCAGAAATAAAAGGACCATATAAACCTTAAAAAAAATGTGTGAACTCAAACAGGAACCTAAAAGTCCTCATCAACCTCACCAACATGATACAAGAGATAGGACAGAAACATCAGGCACTGAAAACAAGGTAGAAGACATAGATACTTCAGTCAAAAAAAATGTTAAATCTGAACACAAAAAAATCCAGACACAAAACATTCAGGAAATCTGGGACACCAGGAAAGACCAAATCTATAAATAAGGAGAATATAGGAAGGAGAAGAAACCCAGCCCAAAGGCACTGAAATATTTTTAACAAAATTAAAGAAGAAAATCTCCCAAACCCATAGAAGAATATAGCTATTGGGATAGAAGAAGCACACAGAACACTAGTGTCTTACTCAGCTGTCATTAGAGCAGCTCCCCTGCAGCAGATGAGAAAATTTACAGAGCAGGACAATGTTCAGAGAATGAGATACTTTGGAATGCTCACCACAAAATGGGATGCCCCATCAGATCTCAACGGACCCTGTGGAAAGGACACAGAAAGTTTTAAGAACCAAAGGGAAAGGAGGACACCAAAGAAAAAAGGTATTCTAAACACTACAGGACCAACACACATATGAACTCATAAAGGCTATGACAGTATGTACAGGTTTTACACAGATCTGAACCAAATAAGATGCCAGCATTGAAAGGGGAAGTAGACACAGGCCCCCAACTGTAATCCAGAAGCTATGTAAACTAATGAAAAATGTGTTTTCTCCAATGGAGTCTCACTAGGTAGACAGTATTTGTGTGTGTGTGTGTGTGTGTGTGTGTGTGTGTGTGTGTGTGTGTGTGTTGTGTATAAATTAATGCACAATTATTTACAGTTGTACTCAAACTTATGCCCCATGTGTCTTAATTTATGTAAATGCTTTTAAGGCTTTTGCACATTAATCTTTAAAATTAATCGCAGCTGTCAATACTAATATGTTTAGAGATGACTAAGAGATTAATTCAATTCAGAAGATGTATAGGAGGAAATGAGCAAACTTCTCAATGGTTTAAATTATTCAATGATTAAGGATTGAGGGAGCCAGAAGGTGCAAGGACATCACAAGGAGATCTACAGAGTAAACTAAACTTGGCTCACGGGGGCTCACAAAGACTGAAGTAGCAACCAAAGAGCAGCAAGCATAGCCTGGATCTAAACCCCCTACACATACGTAGCAGCTTAGTCATCATGAGGTTCCCCTAACAATTGGAGCAAGCACTGTTCCTGACTGCTGTATGCCTTTGGATCCCTTTCCCCTAGCTGGGTTGCCCTGCCTGGCTGAATTTCTTTACATTTGTCCATATCCTGAGACTTTTATGAGCAATAAAGTATAAAGATGTAGGCTACTTAATTGTGTCAAGTAAATTTCAGGGAGTCAGTCTTAAAGTTGTAGAATAGACATTGCTGGGGTCCATATTTATGCTGATAATTATAAACAAAAGTTCTAGAAATATTTGAAAAGTCTTAATCTTGGGTTAATGAAGAATGAAGCCATGTCACATTTGTGTGTGTGTGTGTGTTAAATGTTAGTATCCATTCTTGCCTATACATATGCATGTGGATACTGGTGCACCATATTACATATATTCTTGTATCATTCTCCATAGAGCTACCTTAGAGATTACATGTGTATTATCATAACTTCATTGTGAAATTTAACCAATGTTAAAACCATACAATTATAAACGTTGTGATACATGCCAATATTAATTTGTTGATAATTTATTTAAGTAATTTTTTTTAAAACGACAACTTCTAATTCTGAATTTTTTTAAAGTGTATTATATCATTGTTGTTGTTGTTTGTTGTTGAATGCAGCACGTGCCTTTTCAACTTACAGAGTTATAGTCAGTTTTTTTTTCTCCCAGTTTTTCATGGGCACCAAGATTCAAGCTCAGGTTTGCATAGCAAGTGCCTTTGCCACCCATGCCATTCGGCAAGCCCACTTTTTAAGTGATTGTGATGAAAAATGTTCAGCATCTTTTCCAGCATCTTATTTTTATTAAGTGAATAAACTGCAAGCATTTTCTTCCTACTAGTTGGATGATTGCTAACTAATACTTTCCCACTGGTGCTGCACAATTGGGTAAATTGTGGGTAGAATGTATCCTTTCATCCCATGAACTTTTTACAGCCACTCTTTTATCACCCTGGATGATGTCCTTTCACTAGCACGAAAAGCTGCCACATAGAGACTACCTAAGCACATACGCTCAGGCCACAAAACATTCACATATGTGTGTATTTTCAGGGGAAACTATCCACTCACAACATAGTACTGAGAAGAACTTTCTGACATAAGGGCCTATTCTTTTTTTTTTCTTTTTTTAATTAATTTATTCTTGTTACATCTCAATGTTTATCCCATCCCTTGTATCCTCCCATTCCTCCCCCCCCCCCCATTTTCCCATTATTCCCCTCCCCTATGACTGTTCCTGAGGGGGATTACCTCCCCCTATATATTCTCATAGGGTATCAAGTCTCTTCTTGGCTACTTGCTGTCCTTCCTCTGAGTGCCACCAGGTCTCCCCCTCCAGGGGACATGGTCAAATGTGAGGCACCAGAGTACGTGAGAAAGTCATATCACACTCTCCACTCAACTGTGGAGAATATTCTGACCATTGGCTAGATCTGGGTAGGGGTTTAAAGTTTACCTCCTGTATTGTCCTTGGCTGGTGAAGGGCCTATTCTTTTACTTTCTATTTTTATTTCTATTTTTAAAAAACCTGAAGATCTGCTATAGCCAAAAATTGTAAAAAGTAACCAAAACCTTGTAAGAAAATTTAAGTTGCAGCACCTTCTGCATCCATCCTAATATTTGCTGAGATCAACACTTGGGGATTTTGTCTTAACAATATTATTGATCGGGATTTTGGAGTGTTTCACTTGTAACTAAAGTGGCATTGCTAAAGCCCAGACTCGTCATGGTCCAAGCACAGCTAGTTGATTTTTAAAAATTGATCTTCTTAATATTTTTCTAGCAATGCACTACTCCTTGAATTCCTTCCTGTAATAGGATCATGTGTGATTTTATTATTAAATTTTGCACTTAGATTATAGCTTTGAGTTTGAAGGTCTAGCATTTCTCTTTTAGAGATTCTATAATTTCAACAATATTTTTCTATTAAAGACTATGTTTCTTTCTTCATATTAATCATAGAGACTTCTTCATGACAAAAAATTCTTTATTTTTCTACTAGATTTGTGGGTTCTTTAATAAAATGGAATGCTAGTCACAGAAGTTAAAAAGACTACTATTTTTTAAAAATTTTATACATACTTGAAGGAAATAAATTTGGATAGTCTATTCCTCTAGTGCAATCCAAGTTAAATGTTCTGAGAGTGTGTTATTTTTCTGGGGCATAAAAATTTAACATGTCCAAATACATTCCAATTTCAACTAACTTAAAGATGTGAAAAAATGTTTTAGAAATTTAAAACTTTTATAGAATTTTAAGGGCATAGACATGACAATGTTTACTTTTAATTAATTTTGACAAGGGTTGTTTCATTTTTTTTTTTTTTGCAAGTTTATGTACTAAAAATTTCAAATATGCTTATAACATGTTTTATGAGGTCCACACCTTCTTCCCCGATAATTTCTCTCTTACAGACAGCACCAGTAGTCATATGACTTCTTCTATTTTTTTTTTTAACTAAACCCGTTAATTTCCTAGGGCTTCCAGTATGTTGATGAGTATAAGGTCATCTTCTAGTCATTGGTAACCTGTTTGTGGCCACACCCCTGAAGAAAATTGAGTCTCCATGTCTCAGTAGCTATCAGCTCCCAAATGCGTCTCAGCTAGCTGGTGGACTCCCTGACCTCCTACCTCCATGCTAGGATTTTGCCTGGCTTTATCTTGCACATGACTTGTACATACAGTCATAGGCCCAGTATGTGTAACTGACATGTATATCCAGAAACCGGAAATTTACTGTAGACATCCACTGACTGTAACTCTGATAACTTTTCTGACCCCTCTTCCTGAATAGTCACTGTGCAGTGAGAAGAGGGTTGAGCAATTCTCTACCCCTTAACTAGTTGTGTGTCTCTGTGTCGATTATAATCTACTGAAAAGAAAAGGGGAGAAAGCTGTTCTGATACAGGATAAAAAATGTGCTGATCTATAGGTAAAATGGCACTTCATTAGTAGTGGATTTAATAGTGTGTCTATTTAGAGTCATAGCAGTCCATTCTCCCTTGGGGTGTATGACCGAGTTGGCCTCCATGTTGCCAGACATAAGCTCATTGCTTCTTAATTTGGCTATCCCGTGCCCTTTATTCACCTCTAGAATTTCAAAACAGGCTGGTTCTTGTTGCTTAGAATAAAAATGTTTCAAATGCTGCTATTCTGAAAGAACATTTTTTAAATGTGCCTTTTTAAAACATAGGAATAAGAAATAATGGTGTAACTATCACCTTCATTTCTATTTGTATGACTTCTCTCATTCAATGACAGACTGAATCAGTCTGATTGTTAGTGTAGAGAATTCCTCCCCAAATTCCCAAATTAATTTGGGAGAGATAGAAAAAATGGTGTTTATAAATTTGAATGAGTAGCAATGAAATCAGAAAAAAAAAAGTGTCTTTTCTCCTTTTGTGAGACAATGATTAATTAGAAGGAAAAAACTGGTACAGAAAAAGCACTAAAGTCACTAGAGTAACAGAAAGGTCAGAATGTCTTTATGTGATGGACAAGGATCTGTATGTTTAAGTCTTGTGTTATGATCCACAGGATACCTTTTCCATATATTTTATTCTGTCTAGTTTTAACACAAGCCAGAGTCATCTGAAAGCAAGGAATCTCAATTGGGGAAAAATGCCTCATAAGATCCATCTGTAGGGCATTTCCTTAGTTACTGATGTGAGAGGAAGCAGTCCAGTGTGGGTGGAACTACGCCTGGGATGGTGATTCTGGCTGCTACAAGAAGTAGGCTGAGCAAGCCAGAGTGAGCAATCTAGTAAGCAACACCTATCCATGGCCTCTGCATTAGCTCTTGCGTCCAGGTTCCTGTTCTGTTTGCACTCTTGATTTCCTCAGTGACAAATTATGATGCAAAACTTAAAACCAAATAAAAATTTTCCTCCCCAGTTTGCTTTTGGCTATGCATGGTATTACCTGAAGTGAAATGAACTTTCTTGTTCAAGGGCAGACATGTATTTCCAGACCCAAAGATCTGTCTCTTGTGCCCAAATGAGTATTCATGACATGTCTTTCTTTATACATAATGCTGAAAGGAAAAACTATAAGAATTGCTCAAATTATATTAAATAAAGGGAAGAAAACACCACCTTAAAAACATTCTTAAATGTTGAATAGATCATTATTTTACACAATATGTAGTGTTCTAATTTAATGACAGTCTTTCAATTATAATATTTAAATCAATATTTAAAATATTTTGAATCTAAAGTAATTTAAATATTGATTTAAATCAAAGAGAGTAAATTTATATATTCATAAAACATTTTTCTGCCAGATACTACAGCTATTGTGGATATTTAGAATATGTCAGCCCCAAGTATCAATAATTTGGAAGTAGAAACCAAATCACTATATATATTTGCACAAAAAAAGTTATGAGTCCTTTTCAACAAAAGAGTTGTCAACCACTGTAGAAAAAAGGTGGAGCCATTTTGTTTTGGTGTTAATACTGGTGACTCTTCATTAAAAAGCAGCCAAGCCAGGGTCTAAAATCTAGTATATTAATTATAAATCATTTGACCAATGACAAGTTTCTTAATTCCGGCCTCTGCAAAATTCCACTGTAGTAAAAAATAATCATACTAATGAATTAATAATAGCATGTGTGCTCATCGGATGTCTGTAACCTATAACAAATGAAAGAAAAGGGGCTCAGTTTGTCTCAGATTTTTGAGGGTTCCTGTTCATGAGCAGTTGGATCTCTTGCTTTGATACTTGTGACAGCGGCATATCTTGGGAGAATATTTGTTGCAGGAAAACCATAAGTCTAATGGCCAGAAGACAAAAATCAGAAAAGATATGTCTCCCACAATCCCATTCAAGAACACCCCACTAAGGACTTGTCATTAAAGCTTTTTGTGAGTGTTTGAGATATTGTCTCATCTCTCTGCCTCACTGAAGGTAGACTGAAATTCCTGAGGATCAAGCAATTTTTATTGATACCCTCAGAAGTAACTGTGGGGATGTTATTTATTTTATTTATTTATTTATTTATTTATACACCTTACATCCCAGTCATAGTCCCTCCCTCCTCTCCTCCAGTCTTCACCTTTCCTCCCTCATCCCCTATCCCCTATTCCTGTAAAAAGGGGAGCCCCTCTACCTAACCACCCCAGGTCACCATGTTGCATCAAGGCTGAGTTTGTCCTCCTCCTCTGTGGCCTCCCAAGGTTGTCCTATTATGAGGAAGTGACTGAAAAGTAGTTGACGGAGTCCATGTCAGAGACCACCACTGTTCCCTTTATTAGTGGACATAGGTCCAGTCCATGCCTAGTCCTTGGTTGCTGCTTCAGACTCTACAGGCCCCTCTGAGTCCTGGTTTATTGTCTCTGATGGTCTTCTGGTGGAGCTCTTGCACCTCTATGTCCTTTGTGGAGGGAGGAGAGCACCAACCCAGCCACAAAATCTTTGATTCAAAACTCACCCTGCCTTCAAGACATGCAGGGATAAAGCTAGAACAGTTAGAGAAAGAGAAAAGATTGAGGGAGTGTCTAAACAATGCCTGGCCCAACACCCAACCCAAGACTCCCCCAACTGCTGATACTATTAAGGATACTCTGCTATGCTTGCAAACAGGAGCCTCCAACAAGCAGTGGTTTGAAACAGATGCTGAAATTCACAGGCATACGGTGAAATATAGGAAGCCTAGTGGAAAAGTGAGGAACTGTGGAGATGTTTATTCCTTGACTGGCCTCCCATCTCTAAGCTCTACCACTTGCCCAGTGTGCCACAATAAGCACGGGTGTTTTGACATGAGAACTTATCTCGGACATCTTGTAAGAATTAAATGAGCTTTCACATGTAAATAACACAGAGAACAGAGTGATTACAAATACATATGAGAATCACTTAAATAAATAATAAGAATACATTTATTATAAAATTGATTAGGGAAACCCAGTTCCAAATCTCTAACATAGGAGCTTACTGGTAGAGCTCTTGTCCTGGATGGGTAGGCTCATGAATTTAACCCCATACACTGAAGAATAAATAAAAAGATAAAGTCCTATAAAAGTAGATCAGGTGTGGTGGTTCATGACTATAATCTCAGCATTGAAGGAGGAGGATAACAAATAATTAAAAGTAAGTCTGGACGCTTAGTGAATTAGAGTTAATCCTGAGCAATTTGAAAGGATCTTGTCTTATTCATAGACAAATAGGTAGATGACAGATGATGACAGATAGATGATAAATAGATAGATAGATAGATAGATAGATAGATAGATAGATAGAAAGATAGATAGATAAAATATTAAGAATATAAAGCCTGTCAACGCAGGACAAAGAACGATAGGAATGCTGAAAGCCCAAGTTGTTTTCCCAGGGAAAACACACCAATTGATTATCCAATACAAAATGGTCATCCCTGAAAAATATATACATACAAGTAACAATTAAACACACTGAGCTAAAGAATATATATGAGAGACTTGGCAGGGAGAAAATAAAATGGGGAAATTATGTTATTACATTATAATGTCAAAAAATTTAAAAATACTTAGGAGAAAAGAAGCAAAACAAACAATAGTTATGTGTGATCTGTAATCTCAGCATTTTGGATCTAAAGACAAGGATCAGGAGTTCAAGGTCATTGGCTACATAGTATTCAAGGCTACTCTGGGGCTATATGTTACCCAAAACACACACAAGAACATCCTATCCAACAGCAACCCCCATACTCTCTAATATAACCTTGAGAAAATGTCAGACCACAAAGATGTCTGCCCTGAAAGTGTAGTTTTATCTACATTTAATAAATAGTTTGTTTTTTTTCTCTCCTCAGAGGTATAATATAAATTGTGTCTGTGGCCAATTTCCCAGTTAGCTACCTAGTATCTATTGTAATCCAAATTAAAGTTATTTTATGGACCACCAACACATCAAGTTTCTGAATGCATTAAAAATCCTCTGAAGACATTCAAAGCTCCACTGTCTTCTTCTGCAGCCCTGCTTGTCATGTGCCATGGGGCTCCTTTTCAGGCAACGCTTCTTTGCTGCCACCTGACGATGATAGCTCTGCTGCTGACTTTTCCCTCTTTCCTTTGATATGACAACCAACGTGAGGAATAGAATCAAAAGAATTACACCTTAAGTGTTGTGGATTAGAAACTCAAAAGGACCCTGCTTCTTCAATGACTCATGAAGTCACTGTACCACTGCTAGAAATGCACCTCATATTTCTTTTTACATCTCATGAGATAAACCAATGCCAATTGGTAACAGACACTTTAATGGATAGTCTCACGTCTTCAGGTAAATCCAAACTAAAACAGAAATTTAAAGATCTATTATTTGTTTAGTGTCTGTATGGGCACCTGAATGTGTTTATGTGAACCATGAGCATGCAGCTGTCCTCAGAGGTCACAGGGTACCTGATCCCAGGAAACTGGAGTTATAACCAGACAGTTGTGATCCTCCTGATGTAGATGCTGAGAAGTAAATTCCATTTCCCCTGCGAGAGCAGCAAGCACTCTTAACTGCTGAGCCACTCTTCCAGTTCCCTAAAAAGTGTTTAAGGGCTTCAAAGATTGAGTGAGTGGTGATGTGATATTGACACAAGGTAGTCCTACAATTATAAAACCTAGTATCACTGAGCTGGGTGTATCTTGAAAAATAATGGCTTTACAGGAATGTATGAGAACACAGATGATCTCTTGACACCTGTCTTTCATTATGTTACTGCTTCTCTAGGTTGATTTAATCTACCACCCGGTTTAATTTTGTACAGCCATGACTTTTGAATGCAGTTTTGAACCCCTTACTTCATTATATTCTCTGTTAAAGTGGCAACCGATCATGTATATGAACCTCCCCAGACCTTTTCATAACTCTCCAGAAACACAATAAAGATCATCTAAAGAAAACAAACCCTTTCTCTGTGTACTTAAAATCTTCATCCCATCACATAATTCTAGCTTTGCAGATGTGAGGGCCCACAGCCCACTTCAAACCACACAGCTCCATAAATGCCTGCCAATTCACAAAATTTTACTTATTAGAAACAATCACCTATTTAAATTGATAACATTTCTCTATTTATTTTAATCTTTTCTTATTAAAACATAATGATAGTACTTACCTCTTACCTTTCCTCCCTCCAACCTCCTCCCATGTTCTTTGCCTCAATTAAAGAACAGAGAGACAACAAGGATTGCTTTAATGCCTCTGATAACGTGCATGGTAGAAAGAATCAAAAAAAGAGAGTCATGCTAGGATTGGGAAGGAGGTTGAGGAATAAAGGAAAAGGTCTAACATTAGCATTCTGCTTATAAAATCTAAAGAACACCTTTCCACACAAGGTTATCACATAGAGTTCCTGCTGTATTGACCAATATCCTAACATAATCACAGGAAAACAACTAAAAAATTCAAGGTATGTCTTTGCAACATATCTCAAAGCAAAATAACAACAAATTTCCACTGTTGCCTGCTGTAAAAAGTGGCGTCTTTAAAGGTTACCTGTAAGTCTCAGAAAATTAAAAATAAGCAATGGCTTCCCAATAAAGCACTTCACTTATTTCTTCTTGTCCTAATTTAGTAATTCCATAATTGATTAGAAACACAACTTCTTCTGCTTTGTTACATTTTAACAGCTCTCATATCAGGGTAAAAGTTAGCTATTCTTATTCGGTCAATGCCCTGATTTCCTGACTCCATGAAATTGGGACCATGTAATTTAAACATTTTTTAAAGTAGCCTGTCCAAAATTTTCACAACCAATTTTCATTACATCATATGAACACTTAATCCTGCTTAACTCAGAGCCTGGGTGATTCGATTTTCAGCTGAGACAGGAAGTGTTTACATAAACCTGTTGCAGTGTCATAAGCAAGATTGGATTTTGGAAGGTAGCCATATCAACAATTAACAAAAACAAAAGAAAAATGTATCCTAACACATAGATCACTAGTTCTCAATCTGTGAGTCACAGGCCTTTGGAAAACCACTATCTCCTAAAATATTTATATTATGATTCATAGCAGTAGCTAAATTACAGTTATGAAGTAGCAACAAAAAGTGTTTTTATGCTACAAAGAATAAATTTATTCTTGGGGGTCACCATAACATTAGAAACTGTATCAAATGGTCACAGGTTGAGAACTATTCATATAGATGTTTATATTGCAGGACAGGTCATGTAATTGAATGGACTAGGCTGGGATTTTCCATGTTGGGTAACATTCTCACATTAACAGCAATTATTAATTGTTAGCCTCCATGTCTCATTTCCCTGACATTTCTACATAAGAACATTATTTGAATTTCCTTAGCAGGATTCATATATTGATAAGATTCATGGCTGCCCTTTTGTTAACTTATTCATTGTGCTATATTGACATTTTGAATAACAGAACTGAACGGCCAGTATTCAAGCTTGAAAAATCTATTTGCAAAGATTTAGCAAATGACATAAAACTGTACTTTCAAGGGCAAAGCCAGAATTAAGCACGGAGGAAAGTAAATCAAGTGAGAGAGTTAAAACAGGAAAGAATAAATTTTCCCTGAAAAACATGGAAGATGCTATATAGAATAAAACAAAAGATATGAGAATGCTTTCCAATGGCAAACTGGTGAAACTAAAGTACAATTTTATGTATCAAGTATTTTCTAATAATAAATGGTATTAGTAATATTATATCCTATAAAATGATAAAAATAGAAAAATCTCTAGAGAAATTTTGTCTAACATATTGTATCTAAATATTCAGACACTTGCTTAGGAACAGTACCACTAAGTTATACTTTATTCCCTAAGCTCCATTATTAATATCATTCACTGTTCTACCTACCTTCTGGAAGAGGCCTGCTAGCCCCAGGAACATCCAGGTTAGACCCAGTCCCCAACAATCCACTGCTTGTCAGGTCCCTATGGGACACATCTAGCAATGGTGATCTACAATCTCTCCCCTGGGCTCTGTAGTCTAGACCATGGATCTGTCTGACTTCTGGAGGATGTCTGCCAGCACCAGAAATATCCAGCAGCAGAGACAGCCAGATGGCTAAAGGCAAATCTAAAAACACAACCAACAAAAGACTGGGAAACATGGCACCTTCAGAGCCCAGATATCCTACTACAACAAGTACTGGACATCCTGACACAGCTGAAGCATAATAAAATGACCTTAAATACAATCTTATAAAGATAATATAAGACCGTACTATGAAAATGAATAAATCCCTCAAGTAAATACAGAGACATACAATCAACTAAACAGGTGATGAAAATTAATAAAATTGTTCAAGACCCAGAAATGAAAATAGAAGCAATAAAAACAAAAAATTAAAAATAAACAAAAACTGAGGGATGCCTGGAAAGTGAAATCCTATGGAAAAAAAAGAAACTATAGATGCACACATCACCAAGAGAAGAGAAGAGATGAACAAGAGAACCTCAGATTTAGAAGATGCAATTAAGAAATTAATATCAAAGAAAATGTTAAATAAAAGAATTTCCTGCCAAAACATCCAATAAATCTAGTACACTATGAAAATACCAAACCAAAGTATAATAGGAATAGAAGAAGGAGAAGGTTACCATATCCAAGGCCAAGACACTATTTTCAACAAATCATAGAAGAAAAATTTCCCAATCTAAAGAAATGTGCATGTGCCCATAAACACAAAACCTTACAAAACATCAAATAAGTCCTACAAGAAAAGATAATCCTCCTAATACATAATTACCAAAACACTAAATGTACAAAACAAAGAAATAATATTGAAAAATGCAAGGGGAAAAGCTCAAGTAACATATAAAGGCAGACCTATCAGAATTACATTGAATCTGTAGATTGCTTTAGGTAAGATAGCAATTTTCACTATGTTAATTCTACCAATCTGTAATATGGGAGATCTTTCCATCTTTGATATCTTCTTCAATATCTTTCTTCAGTGACTTGAAGTTTTTGCCACATAGGTCTTTCACTTGATTGGTTAGAGTTACACGAAAATTATTATTAAATTATTTATGGCTATTCTAAAGGGTGTGGTTCCCCTAATTTCTTTCTGTGCCCACTTGTAATTTGTATACAAGAGAAATACTGATTTCTTTAAAGTTAATTTTGTACCCAGTCACTTTGCTGAAGGTTTTTATTATTTGTAGGGGTTCTCTGTTAGAATTTTTCCAGTCAGGTCTATATACTGTCATATGATCTGTGAATGCTGATATTTTGACTTCTTCCTTTCCAATTTGTATCTCCTTGATCTCTTTTAGTTGCCTTATCACTCTAGTTAGAAATCCAACTACCATATTGAATAGATATGGAGAGAGTGGTTAGCCTTTTCTTGTTCCTGATTTTAGAGAAAATACTCAGTGTCTCTTCATTTAATGTTGGATATATATTGCCTTTATTGTTCTTAGGGATGTATCTTATACACCTGATCTTTTTAAGACTTTTAACATGAAAGGATGTTGGGTTTTGTCAGAGGCTTTTTCATCATCTAATGAAACGGTGTGTGTGTGTGTGTGTGTGTGTGTGTGTGTGTGTGTGTGTGTGTGTGTGTTTCTTTCAGTTTGTTTATATGCTGGATTACACTCCTGGATTTTTGGATGTTGAACTATACCTGCAACCTTTGGTTGAAGTCTACTTGATCATGGTGGATGATGTTTTTGTTGTGTTCTTAGATTCTGTTTTCATGTTCTTAATTGAGTATTTTTGCATTAATGTTCATAAGGGAGATTGGTCTGAAATTCTGTTTCTCTGTTGAGTCTTTGTGAGGTTTAGGTAACGGGGTGACTGTAGCCTCATAGAATGAGTTTGGCAGTGTTTCTTCTGTCTCTTTTTTGTAGAATACTTGGGAGTGTGTTGGTGATAGCTCTTCTTTGAAAAAATCTGGTAGAATTATGTACTGAAACCTTCTCGACCTGGAATTTTTTTTTTTTTTGGTTGAGGTGTTTTTAATGATTGCTTCTATTTCCTCAGCAGTTATAAGACTATTGAAATAATTTATCTGATCTTGATTTAGCTTTTATAGGTGGTATGTATCTAGAAAATTATCCATTTCATTTAGATGCTCCAATGTTGTGGAGCACAGATTTTTTTGTAATGAGACTTAATGATTCTTTGGGTTTCCTCTGTATCTGTTATTATGTCCCTATTTTCATTTCTGATTTTGTTAATTTGGATACTGTCTCTCTGCCTTTTAGATATTTTAGCTAGGGGTTTGTCCATCTTGTTGATTTTCTTAAAACAAAACAACACTAACAAAACCAAACCAAACCAAACCAAAGCAAACAAAATAATGCAGCTTTTGGTTTTGTTGATTCTCTGTATTGTTCTCTTTGTTTCTATTTTATTGGATTTAGCTCTGCATTTGATTATCACCTGCTATCTGCTCCTCTTGGGTCCTCTTGGGTATGCTTGCTTCTTTTTGTCATAGCACTTTCAGTTAGTCTGTTAAGTCACTAATGTGAAATCTCTCCAATTTCTTTCAAAGGTACTTAGTGCTTTGAACTTTTTTCTTAGCATTGCTTTCATTGTGTCCCATATGTTTGGGAATGCTCATTGTCATTGAATTCTAGAAAGTCTTTTTTTCTTTCCTTACTTTTCCTTTAACCCAGCAATCAGTAAGTAGAGAGTTGTTTAATTTCTAGGACTTTGTAGGTTTTCTGATATTTATGTTGTTGTTGAGCTCCAGCTTTAATCCATGGCGGTCCGAAGGGATAGAAGGATTTATTTCAGTCTTTCTGTATTAGTGGAGGTTCGCTCAATGGCTTGCTATATGGGTAGTTTTGGAGAAGGTTCCATGAGCTGCTGAGAAGAAAATATATTCTTTTGTGTTTGGGTAACATGTTCTATAGATATCCATTAAACCCATTTGATTAATAATGTTGTGTTAGTTTCATTATTTCTCTTTTAGATTCTGTCTTGATGACCTGTCCATTGGTGAGAGTGGGATGCTGAAATATCCCACTATTAATGTCTGTGCTTCAATGTATGATTTAAGCTTTACTAATGTCTTTTGGTTTTGCTGGTGGGGAATTATTTATTTCCTGTGTTTTCTTGGGTGTAGTTAACCTCCTTTAGTCGGATATTTTTCTTCTAGTGTTTTTTGTAGCTCTGATTTGCAGATAAATATTGTTTACATTGTGGTTAATATCTTATTTTCTTCATCTATGGTGATTGAGAGTTTTGCTAGGTATAGTACTCTAGATTGAGATCTGTGGTCTCTAAGGACTTGAAAGGTATATGTCCTGGTCCTTCTAGCTTTTAGAGTCTCTGTTGAGAATTCAGGTGTAATTCTGATAGGCCTTAGTCATCAGGGAAATGCAAATCAAAACAACTCTGAGATTCCATCTTACACCCATCAGAATGGCTAAGATCAAAAATTCAAGCGACACCACATGCTGGCGAGGATGTGGGGAGAGAGGAACACTCCTTCATTGCTGGTGGGAATGCAAACTAGTACAGCCACTTTGGAAATCTATCTGGTGCTATCTCAGAAAAATGGGAATAGGGCTTCCTCAAGACCCAGCTATTCCACTCCTTGGAATATACCCAGAAGATGCTCCAGCACACAACAAGAAAATTTGCTCAACCATGTTCATAGCAGCCTTATTCATAATAGCCAGAACATGGAAACAGCCTAAGTGTCCCTCAGTAGAAGAGTGGATAAAGAAACTGTGGTACATATACACTATGGAATACTACTCAGCTATTAAAAACAAGGAATTCCCGAAATTTGTGGATAAATGGATTGAGCTAGAAATGATCATAATGAGTGAGTTAACCCAGAAGCAGAAAGAATCAAATGGTATATACTCACTTATATCTGCATACTAGCCCAAGGGGCATGTCCCACGAAAGCCTTCACTTACCAGGAAACTGGGACAGAGGGGAAGGCATCCTATTGGGACTCTAAATGAGAGACACATGGGAGAACAGCAAAATAAAAGGATCCAGAGGGTCCTAGAAATCTACAAGGAGAACAATATGATAGGCAGATTTGGGCCCAGGGGTCCCGCTCAAACTAAGGCACCAGACAAGGACAATACAGGAGGTAAACTTTAAACCCCTTCCCAGATCTAGCCAATGGTCAGAATATTCTCCACAGTTGAGTGGAGAGTGTGATACGACTTTCTCACATACTCTGGTGCCTCACATTTGACCATGTCCCCTGGAGGGGGAGACCTGGTGGCACTCAGAGGAAGGACAGCAAGTAGCCAAGAAGAGACTTGATACCCTATGAGAATATATAGGGGGACGTAATCCCCCTCAGGAACAGTCATAGGGGAGGGGAATAATGGGAAAATGGGGGGGGGGAGGAATGGGAGGATACAAGGGATGGGATAAACATTGAGATGTAACAAGAATAAATTAATAAAAAAAAAAAAAAAAAAAAAAAAAAAAAAAAAAAAATTCTGATAGGCCTGACTTTATATGTTGCTTTGCATTTTTCCTTTGCAGCTTTTAATGTTCTTATTTTGTTTTGTGGATTTAGTGTTTTGATTATTATGTGATGGAAAGGTTTTCTTTTCTGGTCCAATATTAGTGGTATTCTATAAGTGACTTGTATGTTTATAGGCATTTCTTTCTTCAGGTTGGGGAAATTTTCTTCTATGATTTTGTTGAAAATGTTTTCTGGTCCTTTGAGCTTGGACTCTTCACCTACTATTCCAATTATTCTGAAATTAGGCCTTTTCTTAATATCCCATATTTTCTAGATGTTTTGTATCAGAGCCTTTTTAGATTTAGCATTTTCTTTGACTGATGTATCAATTTCTTCTATTGTATCTTCTATGCCGGAGATTCTCTCCTCCATTTCTTGTAATCTGTTGCCGATGATTGTGTCTGTTGTTCCTGTTCTATTCCGTGGGTTTTACATATCCTGGATTGCCCCAGTTGGTATTTTATTTTTTGCTTGTACTTCCACTTTCAGGTATTGAACAGTTTTATTAATCTCCTTTACCTGTTGAATTTTTAAAATTTTCTTTAAGGCATTTATTCATTTCCTCTTTAAAGATCTCTATGAGTTAATTAATTTTCTTGGGATTTGTTGTGTTAGGGTATCCAGGGTTTGCTGAGTTAGGATCCTTGTGCTCTGAAGGTGCTATATTGCCATGACTTTTGTTGTTTGTGTTCTTACACTGTCCTTTGACCATCTGTTTGTCTCTGGATACTTTTGTTTGATCCTGAAGTATCTGGCTTTGTGACCTCAGGTAGAACTCCTGTGTGAGGCTGGAAAAAGCTGGGGTGTCCATCTCAGTGACTGTTTGGGGAATGCCCAACAATGGAGGTCAAGGCCAGCATGCATCATCCCAGGGCTACAGAATGTGTCCCACCTAAATATTTTTATTGTTGTACAACATTTATTTTGAATTCCATTTAAAAAACACAGCATTACTTATAACCATAAGGAGTATTCACTGCACTGGTAAAAGTGAAGCAGAGACCCATTCCTTTGACAATCTTAGTTTAAGTTGTTTCTTAGATGATCTTAGGCTACTTCTAGATCAGGATTGTAACCAAAAGTAATATAACAAGTGGGAGAGATGATAGGAATAGAGAGGAGGGGAAAGATCATTTTTGATGAGTTCTATTTTCTGTAAAGGGATAGTTTATTGAAAACTATTACATTTTCAACTGCAATAACAATGCAGTCAGACAACCTATAGCATATTATAATGTGCTACAAACTAGCAACTAACATAGGCTTTTAAAGTAAATTTTTTCTTCTCCTACCTTTAAAGGACAAGGATTTTCCCTTGAAAATTCTTGGGTACTGTTTAATTGGAATCTTAACCATAAACTAGATCATGCCTTTACCTCATCTATTTACTTATCATTGTAATCAGTCATTAGCATAGCATTCTATGTCCAAGAGTTAGTTTTATATCACTGCTTTTCTTTATTTTTGTCATCTTTCTCCCCCTCCCTCCGGCCCACTATTTCTCTCCCTTCAACTCTGTCAGTCTCTCCAATTTTTGTTTCAGAAATATAGTGTGCTTACTAAAGGGCACAAGAACACTCCAGTTAGTGGGTTAAATGGTGATATATAAATGTAAGTGGAAATCAAAGGCTTCGACAAGATGTAGAGTATGGAACAATGACTAGGCTTGTCCACAAACAACTAAACAATCATAGATTAGATTTTGGACATAGAATATCAGCATGTGACAAGCACTCTGTTAGATAGCCTTTTCATCTGTACTCCAGAAAAAAAAGAAGTCATTCCTTTTACTATATATATGCAAAACAGCCTTAGAACCACTATATTGTTAACAGTCACAATGTAAGTGGAGGATGAAGATTCAAATTAAGCAGCCTGATTCTAAAGTGTTTAATTTTACTTGTTTTGGAGGTATCTGAGTCTACTGGTAGGTAAAGAAAAATCTCATGCTTGCCTTAAGTGAATTTTTTTTATTAGTTCAGCACAACATTTCATTAAAAAACACATACAATAGATAAACTTTTAAAATTCATATGTATGGCTTATGTAAAATATAAAGTAAATGTGGATTAATTTTAGGTGAAGGATGTAAGCAAAATATAATTTAAAATACTTCATCTGCTTTTGCACAAATTTCAAAACTTAAGTACAATTATATCACCTCCCCTCCATTGTCATCCCATGTGTTTATTCTCTCCAATTAATGGCCTTCATCATCATCATCATCAACATTGTTGTTGTTTTTGTTGTTATTACTATTGTTGTTGTTTATATGTTCATAAATAAGTAAATACAACCAACAGTGTCTGTTTAGTGTGACTTGGATATTTTAAATTGGCCAAGGATTTCTATTGAAATATGAACATACTGTCAAAATATTTAAAATATTGTGATGATACGAAACAATTTATTACCATACTTGAACTTAATTTCTTAAGTTATATACCAGTGATGAATAAATAACCTTCATTGTATAAAATATAGCTGCATAGGTCAAATGAGTAAGTAATTTAAAATGACTAATTGTTGCCTTATGTTAGGTCTTAAAGCTGAGACACTGAACTAAAGTTAAATAAAATGACAAAGTTGAATATTTTTGAAGAATTCAACTGTTCTCTTTTTTGGACTTTAGCAATTATACTTGTAAATTTAATGCTGCTTTTGCTTACAATTAGCACATTTAATGAGTAATCAGCAAAATTTTAAGTAGCTATAGTCTGTGGATGACGGGAGCATTTTTGCTGAAGTTAGAAATATTGAATTCAAGAATGCCAAAGTTTATGGATAATATTCATTATAATGTTACCAAGGAAAAAGCAGGCTGTTGCTGTGTGGTATAGGAAAATTGAACTCTCTTTTCTACTAGTTAATCAAAATGTGAAAATAAATAAGGCTTTTAATTGAAATACTAAGCAACCACTTTTGATCAAATAATATTGTTTTTATTATAAATCACTTGAAAATATGTTTGATTTTGAGAAAATTAAGTCAAATCTTAGGATTTATGTCAGAATAAAACAAAGAAGATATTTTTAGTTACTCACAAAACAGATGTATACTTTGATTTGGTGTACACAGTTTCATGTGTCTCTTGAAACACAGACAGCATTTTAAAAATGAATGTCTAAACTAGGATTGCAGCTATTAAAGTTATTATGCCTCATAGCTTATTTTAGTACAAAATATGCTTTTGTATCATCTCAAAGTTGGCTTTCTGAATGTACTCTTATTGACATTTCATCACGCATACTGGTCAAGAAGATTTTTACTTCTCTACCTTTTAAGCATTTTTCAACATGTACATGTAATTATGACTCTTTATTTTTTGTAGGCATATATTATGATTTTAGTAAGTATACATTTTAAGGTCTCCTAAGCTCATAGAACTGAAGTTCTGACAAAAGCTTGTGAACATTGTTCAGACTTCAACATATAAAATAGAAGTCTTCTCATACCAAGTTTTATATGATTTCTCTGAGCATTAAACAGCGTTAAGCAAAGCAAGCTGGAAAATGAATGTAGGACCAGGTACTAAGCCACCTCAGAACTGAGGGCTCTCTTCATCTAATTTTTACTTGTCCTGTTGGACATCTATGCCATTTTGGTATTTTATTTACTTATTCCCAGTTAGGAGCCTTCATCATTGAAACTCATTTCCACAGCTGTTTCATAAAATGTGTTTCTGAATTGCATGTTTTCTACTTCCTGGAAATTTTATTGCAGACAATCTCTGATTTTAATTAGATGTTGTTTCCATTCGTATTTATACTTTTCCTTTCAAAGGAAGAAATTGTAATTATTGTGTCTATGTGAGGGGACTTCTTCCTCAATTGCAACATTTAGCTATTGAAAAAAATGACTTATTTCTCTGGAAAGAGATGTTTCTTCTGTTATGCTTTTCTCATTTTTATAGGAGAAAAATGTAATTAAACCAATATTACTATCTTCAGAATAATGTAGTTATCTATCCCCCTTCTATCTCACAGGAGACCAGGATACACTGAGAAACATATATTTAAATTTCATGTGCTTAGATTGAAAAGATACTCATAAGCAAGAACATTGTTTAAGAAGTAAGACTAAGCTAAGAAATAAGATCCACCTTTCATCTTTGATTAGTTGTCAAAGCACTTGGTGAGTATATTAGTTATAACATGAAAGGAAGTGACATAAGATAAAATGGCTTCTTTTACCTCACAGTTGTTTGGTGGTGGGGCCTAAGTCTTTAGTGAAGTTGACTGTAGATGATCACATGAGAGCGGTACAGGGCAATCAGAAACTGGACATAAAGAAGGACTGGACTGTAAACTCAAGGGCAACATCCATCAGCAACTGACTTCCTCCATCATGGGTCCACCTCCCAAAGCTTTCTTCCAAGTTTGGGAAGAAGTGTTCAAATATAGGACACTGTTGGAGACATTTTACGTACAAATCACGGCCATAAGTTTCAAATATTGACATTGTTCTATGTGCTTAATCTAATTGAAATGTTTTGACTAAAATGTCACGGAAGTAAAACAAATAAAGTGCCTGGATTTAATTAATTAATTTAATTTACATTCCAATCAAAGCTTTCCCTGCCTCCTCTCCTTGCAAATCATTCCCTTTCTCCTCCCCTCTCCTCCCCCATTTTCCCTCTCCCTTTCTCCTCGGAGAAGAAGAGGTCTCCATAGATATCAGCCTGCCTTGACATATTTAGTTCATATAGGACTAGGCACATCTTCTCCTATTGAGGCTAGACAAGGCAGCCCAGTTAGAGGAAAGGAAAGTCAGAAACAGACATGCTCCAGGTGTTATGGGACCCACATGGGAACCAAGCTGCACATCTATTACATTTTTGTATGGGGCCTAGGTCAATCTCATGAATGCTCATTGGTGGTGGTTCAGATTCTCTGAGCCCCTACGAACTCAGGTTAATTGATTATGTAAGTACTCCTGTGGTTTCCTTGACTCCTCTGGATCCTTCAATTCTTTGCCTCCTTCTTCCACAAGATTCCTTGAGCTTTACCTAATGTTAGGATGTGGGCCTTTGTATCTGTTTCCATTAGTTGCTAGGTGATGCCTCTCAGAGGACAGTTATGTTAGATTCCTATCTGCAAGTATAGCAGAATATGGTTAGTAGTGTCAGAGGTTGGCTTTCTCTCATGTGATGGGTCTCAAGTTGGGCCAGTCGTTGGTTGGCCATTTCTTCCATTTCTGCTCTATCTTTATCTCTGTGCATCTTGTAGGCAGGACAAATTTCGAATCAAAGGCTTTGTGGGTGGGTTACTGTACCCATCCCTCGACTGGAAGTCTTACCTGATTAGAGAAAGAGGCCATTTCAGGTTCATACCCCTTGTTTCTAAGAGCCTTAGTTAGGATCATCTTCATGGAGCTATCCCCCATCACAATTTAATTTATTTCTGTCACTTCTTTATGCTCTATTCTTCCTACACTTGATTCTTCCTGTTTCTCTCTTTACCCATGTACCACGTAGTTCTTTCCATCCATCTGTCTCCAATATCTATTTTATTTTCCCTTCTGAGTAAGATTCAAGTATCCTCCCTTGGGTCCTCCTTATTACTTAGCTTCTTTGGGTCTGTTGATTGTAGTGTGGTTATCTTTTACTTTATGGCTAATATCCACTTATAAGTGAGTACATACTGTGTGTGTCTTTCTGGGTCTGAGTTACCTCACTCAGGATATTTTCTAGTCCATCCATTGGCTTGAAAATTGCATGATGTTCTTGTTTTTGGTAGCTAATTAGTATTCCACTGTGTAGATGTATCACATTTTCTTTATCCAATCTTTGGTTGAGGGACATCTAGGTTGTTTCCAGTTTCTGGCTATTATGATAAATCTGTTATGAATATTGCTAAGCAAAAGTCTTTACAGTATGTTGGAGCATCATATGGCTGTATGCCCAGGAGTGGTATAACTGAATCTTGAGTTAGAACTAGTCCCAGTTTTCTGTGATAGAGCCAGATTGCTTTCCAAGGTGGTTGTTCAAGTTTACACTCTCGAGAGCATTGAAGGAATGTTTCCCTTTGTCTACATCTTTGACAGCATGTGTTATCACATGAGGTTTTGATCTTATCCATTCTGATGGGTGCAGGTTGGAATCTGATTCCTTTTGACTTGTATTTCCCTGATGACTTAGGACATTGAACATTCATTTAAGTGCTTATTGGACAATAGAGAGTCCTCTCTTTGAATTTTCTGTTCATCTGTGTGCCACATTTTTTAATTGGCTTATTTGGTTTGTTGTGTTTAATCTTTTGAGTTCTTTTATATATTTCATATCTTAGTCCTTTGCTGAATATAGGATTGGTGAAGATCTTTTCTCAATCTGTAGGTGGTTGTTTCATGCTATAGACAGTGCTTTGGCCTTACAGAATCTTTTCAGTTTCAAGTTTCAGTTTCAAGAAGTCCCATTTATTAATTTTTTATCTTAGTGGATTACCTATTGATGTTCTGTTCATGTTTTCTCCTGTACCAGCGTGTTCAAGGCTATCCCCAATTTCTCTTCTATTATATTTAGTGTGTCTGGTTTTATGTTAAGGTCTTTCTTTGGTCTACTTGAACTTATGCCATGTACAGGGTGATAAATATGAATCTATGTGTATTCCTCTGCATGTGGACATCCAATTAGACTAGCAATATTTTTTGAAGATGATGTATGGTTTTTGGCTTCTTTGTTAAACATCAAGTGTTAGCAGTTGAGTGGGTTTATTTCTGGATCTTCTATTTGGTTGCATGGATAAACCTGTCTGTTTTATGCCAATATCATGTGGTTTTTTAATACCATTGCTTTGTAGTACATCTGGAAATCAGGGATGATAATAACTTGAGAAGCTATTGTATTGTGCAGGATCATGTTAGATATCTTAGGTTTATCTTTTGTATTTCCATATGAAGTTGAGTATTGTTCTTTCAAGGTCTGTAAAGAATTGTGTGAGTATAAGAACTCAAAATATTTATCACCAATTATTTGATGGCAATTTCATTGAATCTTTAGATTCCTTTTGGTCAGACAGCAATTTTTACTATGCTAATCCTACCAATCCATAACATGGGAGATCTTTCCATCTTTGACATCTTCTTCTATTTCTTTCTTCAGAGACATGAAATTTTTACCATATGGATCTTTTACTTGATTGGTTAGAGTTATCCCAAGATTATTATTATATTATTCATATATATTCTGGTCTGATTTTGTTAATTTGGATATTCTTTCTCTGCCTTTTGTTAGTTTGACTAAAGGTTTGTTTATCTTGTTGATTTTCTGAAAGAACCAGATCTTGGTTTCTTTGATTCTTTGTATTGTTCTCTTTATTTCTAATTTCTTGATTTCAGCCCTGAATTGATTATTTCCTGCTATCTACACCTCTGGATGTGTTAGCTGCTTTTGTTCTAGGGTTTTCAAGTGTGCTGTTAAGTTGCTAGTATGAGATCTTTCCAATGAGATCTAATTTCTTTGTGAAGGCACTTAGTGCTATAAACTTTACTCGTAACATTACTTTCATTGTGTTCCGTAAGTTTGGGTATGTTATGCCTTAATTTTCACTGAATTCTTTAAAGTCCTTAATGTCTTCCTTGATCCAGATATCTTTGAGTAGAGAGTAATTCAGTTTTCATGAGTTTTTAGGCTTTGTTTTGTTTCTGTTGTTGTTGAAGTCCAGCTCCCATGATGGTCTGATAAGTAACAAGGTACTATTTCAATTTCATGTATCTTTTTAGAGTTGCTTTGTGATCAACTATAAGGTCTATTTTGGAGAAGGTTCAATGAGGTGCTGAGAAGAATTTATATTCTTTTGTGTTTGGGTGAAATGTTCTATAGATATTTGTTATGTCCATTTGGTTCATAACACTGATTAGTTTCATTATTTTTCTCTTTAGTTTCTGTCTCGAAAATTTCTCCATTGGTGAGAGTGGTATGTTGAAGTCTCCAACTATTAATGTGTGGGGTTCAAAGTTTGGTTTAAGACTTAGCAATGTTTCTTTTATGAAAATGAGTACTCTCACATTTGGTATGTAGATATTCAGGATTGAGACATCATCTTAGTGGTTTTTCCTTTTGATGAGTATGAAATGTCCTTCCCCAACTCCTTTTATTAATTTTGGTTGAAGGTCTATTTTAGTAGAAATTAGGATGGCTATTATAGCTTGTTTCTCAGGCCACTTTGCTTAAATAATAACCCTTTTCCAGCCCTTTATTCTGAGGCAATGTCTATCTTTGTCACAGAGGTTTGTTTCCTGTATGAAATAGAATGATATATTATCTTTTCATATTCATTCTGCCTGTGTTATCTATTTGGAAGCCAAATCCATTGATGTTGAGAGATATTAATGATCAATGGTGTTAATTCTTGTTAGTTTGATGTTGGAGATGATAGTGTTTGTTTGTGTGTGTGTGTGTGTGTGTGTGTGTATGTGTGTGTGTGTGTATGTACTGTGTTTCTTTCTTTTGTTTTTGCTCATGCAATTATTTAGTTCCTATATTTTCTTGGGTGTGGATAACCACTGTGGATTCGAGGTTTCCTTCTAGTACTTTCTGTATATGTAGATTTATGGATAGATATTATTTAAATTTGTTTTTTGTAACGAAATATTTTGTCTCCCTTGAGGCCTCCCATTCTCTGGGAGGAGGGAGAGGGGAGAATGAAAGGAGAGGGTGTGGGGCTGGGACTGGAAGGGGAGGAGGAAGAGTGCTGTGATCAGGTTGTAAAGTGATTAAAAGGATAAATAAATGAAAAACTATATAAAAATATTTAGGACATAAAATAAAATGTAATCTTGAATAAATGAAAGTAAGTGAACATACAAAAAAAAAAAAGAAAAGAAAAGAAACAAAAATAGTCCTTCGAAGTCTGGAAGAAAAGCAGATAGGAAGTATTTGGAGAAGTTTTCTTAATAACTCTATTTCCTCTCCTTATAATTTCCTTAGTGACTGTAACAGGCTGAGTGATAAGGCAAATGTTTCAGTGATAAACCAATGATAAAAGGCTGCTCTCAGAACAATCTTTATATACTTCGAAGCAACACACTTGTTCCAAAACACTGGCATTGTGTATTCAGGTTATCCCCACTACAATATTCTCCTCACAATCCATCCTAAAAGACACTAACCACACCGTATTTGTACTTACTACTCACATGCCTAGTCTCTGGTCCTATACAAGTGGTGTTCAATGGGTCTTTAAGAAACAAATGACGAGGATGGTCATTTGAAAAACCCAGGAGACTTCATCTCATTAAAAAAACCCACAATAACTGTATTCAGTTGAGAAAGATCTAAAAGTAAGCATCTTGTATATAAGACAAAATAATTAATATTAGACTTAATATATAAAAAGTAGTTCAACAAACTGGTCACCTTACTTGTAAGCAATATGGATGAAAGACATCTATTCAATAGCATGTGTACTTTTACTGCCTATGACAATTTCACCCTTATTGAGCAAAAGCATTGCAATTCATCTACAATTATTTGACAAATTTTCATTGAGTGCTAGAACATCAAATACATATACTGTGCAAAATTTTTGCAAAATGGATTTTCCTATGAATATAATGCAGAATTTATACCATTTAGCTATCACTGTTGAGTGTATTTTTGCTATTTTATATGCACAGCAGAAATATTATGGACAACTATAGATTTTTCCCAAGTTTACACTCTGACCACGTTGTTGATTTGATGTAGCCACTGTGAGGTGATTGGCATCATGGGAATTCTTGAATTATATATTCCATGGATTTATTAATTTTATGAACTGCCTGTATGGATTAAGCATAAAGATTTCATTAAAATTCTGGAAAGAGGCTCTTGTGGTACAAAAGAGCACAAGAAGCATAGGAAATGGCCTTTCTGAAGCATTCTAAAGCAATTATACTATACAATTCAACAAAATGTTGCTTACACTAAAGAACAATGAAGTAGGAACATAAGTCTCATTGTGTCACTTTCTATCTAGGTAATGGAAAATATCAGCCAATATTTATGTTCAAACTCTAATCCTTTATCAGTTACAACCACAGTTTAGATACATATACAAGAGTTCAGCTAAATTCAATAAAAAGTATCTGAAGAAAGAAATTGTTTATATAGAATTACAGCAAAGAATATTGTAAAATCATTATTTGTAAGTAACACACTCCATATCCTTATATCATTTTAATTTATAGTAGCTATAAATGTACAGAAATGTCCGTATATCCTGTCCACATTCTCTAAGTTAACAGAACTTATCAGATAGTAGATTTAAGGCTCCAACACTCAGTTCCTATGTTTTCTATCACTAGTTGAGGCTAATGAAACTGTTTATAATAAGTATTTGTTTTAAAAAAACCTTTGCATGATCACCAGTTGCCACTTTGATACTGTCTTTCTTATTCATTTTTCTGAACCTTTGTTTTTTTCTATAACATATTTTTGGCGTTGCTTTGTTTATTTCTGGGATAATATCTATCTTCTTGCATTCACACATGCTGTTGATCTGTCATGAGTTTCACACCTATAAAATTTTCTAACTGTGAACCAAATACATTTGAAAAATAATACCATTGTAACATGTAAAGACTTTTTTCCATTTAATTTTTCTGTAAATAATTCAGTATTACAAATATTTTCATAATGCTCACAGTGAATTAGATAATATATAATATAATTAAAGTAGATAACTTTAAATACATGGGAGAATTTATGTGGATGACATGTAAACAATGCATTTTACATAAGGGTTGAGAATATCTCCAAGATCTTGGAACAAATATCTGCATTCTGAGGAGAGGTTATATAAGAAATTTGGACCAGGTCTATGTTTATACTGTTCTCTGTCAAATACCCAGAGTTCTTTCACAGCACCTGAACTTAGTCAAAGGGGAAATACTTTTTAACAAGATTCACTAAAATTACTGACTATATTTGCCTTATAAACTGTTTCTTATGAAGAACAGTTCATAATAGCTATGCTTTTGATTGTGAAGCAATCAATTCTTAGTCATGTAGCAAACAAAGTACAGAATAAATAGTGAGTAGCAGACCGAAAAACAGTATCAACCAACTGGCATAGCTCAAATGGGAGAAAAAGCCATAATAACAGAATCTGGTGTTTATAATGTACAACAGACATCACTGGAAAATACCTACTTAAACAATCCAACTACAATTCTTTATTCTTTTTCTTTTTTACATAAACATTTAAGTTATTACACATATATACAATAAATTACATATAGCAAAAAGAACCGCGAAACAATCAGGCGTTGTATAAATGTTACATTCATAGTATTTGGCTATTTGTATTTGGCAACCTTGAAGTAAGTATCTTTCCTATGTGTCTAAAATTCTGAATGTAAATCAATATCCATCATATTGAGAGACCTCAGGAAAAATAGTTCAATCCAGAAATGAGCTTCGTCCTTCTCAATCCTACTAAGGCATCTTTATACCCTGATATAACAACATTAACCTCTGTTGAAAATATTTTACTTTCCAGCTGTTTTCAAAGGTACAATGTTTTTTAATATCTTTAGATGCTTGCTGTTCTCATTTCTCCCTGATATAAAGGAGAAAAGGAGCTTCATCCTGAACAAGAAGTTTAGAAAAAAAGTAGAAATAAATATTCTCACGTCTGGAACATGGGGACTTGGCTCTTATTCTCAGATCCCTTTACAAGCACAAAGAACACGTGACAATTTCACCAATATACAAGGGAATGAAAAAAAAATGATGTTCTTTAAATGTTTTTTGATATGCGAGTTACACTAGCAGATAAAAGCGTTAGAAGAGAAATTTGTATTTATCAATTACATGTGATAATTGCATCACTTTTCTTTCTGAGCTCCTTCATGGGATTTAAATATCTGATTTAATGTTTGCCGCTCCTTTCTCACAGTATTTCATTGTAGAGGCAGAATATGAAGCAGAGAGAGGAAGGAAGTGGAGAGAGGGAAAGAGACTTGATATTAGGAAAATAAAAAGTGTATGATACACTTATGTTACAATTTCCATAAAAAGCAAGACCTTTCACTATTCCGATGTGTCCACTTTCCCCTGCGGCTCATATAAGACGTTATTTCATTATGAAAATTTATCATAAAAATGTTTCAACACAATTAAAATATTTCTTAGAGGCATCTCCTTGACATTGACATATCACAAATCTGAAGAAGTTCTGATACAGATAAACCCTCATAAAATAATAACCAAATCTATGAGGAATGAGATGTGAATTATTGAACTAACTGAATTTTTGAATTCAATTATTGAATTTACTTTAGATAAATCTAGTGTGCTGTCATAATTTTTATTTACCCTTTAAAACAATACCTTTTCTTAAATCTTCAGCATCTTAATTTTATATTTTGATTGCATTTGATTAAAATATTTAAAATCACTTAGATAAGGGTGATGTGCCTTTAATATCCAATTAGTAATATATCAAAAACATTTTTCATGAGGTATTGTATTACTAGTATGACTTTTATTTAAAAAAAAATAAAAAACATCATATAGCATTTAAAGCACAGAAGAGAAAAAGGAACACAAAAGTTGGACTTTCTACTCCATAGCCTCTTTCTTCCTGTTATTCAACTATAAGCAAATATAAATGAGAAATTTCTTTATTTTTGTAATTTTTTTATCCTAAAAATATCCTTACCATATACATGGTTGACCATTAAAATAAAAACTTTGCCTGGAGTAATCAATATTTTTCCCCTCACAACCACATATGAACTTGAAATTTTTGTGGTTGGTTGCTCTGTGTCTTAGCTATGGTTTCTATTGTTGTGAAGAGACTCCATGACCAAGACAGCTCCTACAAAGAAAAGTATTTAACATTTAATAAGGTCTGTCTTATAGTTCATAGGTTTAATCCATTTTTGTCATGGCAGCATGCAAGCAGACATGGTACTGGAGAAATAGCTGAGAGCTCTACATCTGGACTGGTAGGCAGAAGGAAGAAAGAGAGACTGACACTGGGCCTGACTTGAGCATCTGGATCCCAGTAATACTTCCTCAACCCAGGCCACACCTACTCCAAAAAGGCCACCCCTCCTAACAGTGCCACTCCCTGTGAGCCTATGGACCATTTTCATTGAAAACACCATGCCCTTCTACCAGCCACATCTAACCCCCTACTTATAGCCTCTGAATATAATTTTTTTAGTTAACAAATTAATACTAAAACTCAACACCTTAAGTCACAGAATCCATCTTACATAGATGGTAGACAGAGAAAGTAAGAACTTACTGAGTAGTAAAATAAATCCAACACTAACTAATAGACAGATTGACTTGAACCTCAAATCTAAACTTAGTGGGATCATGGAAATGAGCACTGACTCAGCAGGATTTGAGGACAGGTTTTCTCCTTCAAAATAATGTAAGAGAACATAGTTCAGCATATACTTAGAGTATGGGACCAGGATCAAATACAAAATGATAGGTAAAAATATTGATAGCCTATGAATAAAGTCTTCCTGATGGTTAATATAACCCAGTCTACATAAAGAAAACAATCACTTTAATTTTGTCAACAAATATGAAATTGTCATTCCACATTTTGAAACACCTATCAAATTAATGGATATTGGAATTGATGAGATTATGAAAAATGAAGACATGTCATTTACAAAATAAAATATATTTATACAGAGATAGTTAACAGTTGCCACTGAATTGGCTAGACCATTCAATTCATCTTATTTAGAAAATCGTTCTGAAAAGTTATCCAGGATTTCAAATGAAAAATAGAAATTAATTAAGCAATCAATATTACCTCAAATAATATTTCTCGTGGTCCCAAATAGTTTTACTGAAGGGTTTATATTTTGAAAGCTAGGTTAGGTGTGGTGGCACATACTCTTTAATTCCAGAACCAGAAAGGCTGAGGCAGACAGATCTCTGTGATTTGAGACTAGTCTGGTCTACAAAGCAAGTCCAGGAAAGCCAGGACAAGTACACAGAGAAACCCTGTTCTTTAAAATAAAGTTAATCAAAATTCTAGTTGAACTAGGATTAAACACAGAGTTAGACACACACGCACGCGCACACACACACACACACCACCCTACATACTACACACACACACACACACACACAGACAGACACACATCAAAAGATTAGCACTCCATAGTTGCACACTCCTATAATCTTAGCTCTTGACAGACTAAAACAAAAACATCAAAAGTCTGAGGTCAGTTTGGGCTACAGAGTAGATTCCAGAAAAGTCTAGGCTATATTATGGGACTTTGTCTCCAACATAGATTAATAAATAAAATAATAATTATATCAAAACATAAGACAAATACTGTCCAGTGAACAGAAGTCTTTTGTACTGTTTCTTGTGGTGTTTGTGTACTACATAGAAATTTAGTGATAAATATTGGCGATATGAAATGTCATGTAAGAAATTTTAAAAATAGTGTGATTGAGATCAGAAGCAAACATTGTCAACAGCCCAATACAGCCATAATATTCGCATAATCATAAACTTAGGTCAGTAACTCCTAAACCGTACAACACAACAAAGAAATCAGTTTCATGTGCCTGTGCTGAACTAAAGTATAAAACATCATTTTTCAAAGCCAGTGCTTTTACAGGCACACAATCAACTTTACTGTAGAAGCACAGCAGCACACTAAAGTAGCAACAGACCTTTTTTCCCATTTGGACCAAAAGTAGATGAAATGCTATTTTCATGCAGCAATTTTAACTTCCTTGAAATTTCTTCAAATTAATTTTTAAAAAGACTTGAATTATCAGTGCTGCTATTCTCATTATATGTTAAACGAAATGGCTCATATATTCGTCTAAGCTGATTTGGTGGCACATACCTTTAATCCCCATTCTGTAGCCAGAGACAAATGGATCTCTGCAAGGCCAGGTGATACACATAGCAAGTTCCAAGCAAGCCAGAGCAATGTAGTGAGACTCTGACTCAAAATTAATTAAGTAAATAAACAAAATAAAGAAGTTGGGCTAAGGCTATGGCTCAGTGATGAAGTGTGCTTCACCTAACTCACCTAAGATCCTAGTTTGAATTTCAGCACTTAAAAAAAAAAGTCAACTCTTTTTATCACTTCATTTTTTAAGAATATAATGATCCTTAGACAAAAATAAAGAGAGCCTATTTTAGATTATGAATAGCATGCTCATATTTCTCTTTCCAATTTTATGTGAAAGTGACTAATATTACTATAGCCTTTATGCTATATTTAAAAATTAAAGATAAGGCAGATGATAAAATACAAGGTACCAGGCAGATATTACGTTATACAGAGTATATTAGATGAGCATGGGGGGAGAAGGAAAATGGAGGAAAGGGTACCCCAGAGAGAGATAGAGGTAGAGAGGAGAGGAGGGAGAGAGAGATAGGGAGAGAGAGAGAGAGAGAGAGAGAGAGAGAGAGAGAGAGAGAGAGAGAGAGAGAGAGAGAGAGAGCACCACTTGGAAAATGTCTTTATATGGCCCAGGGCAGGGCCACGCCCCAATGGCAGGTAAGCAGTGACACCACAGGTAGGAGGATTAAAGCATAATCCTAACACTTTATAGCAGCTCAATACATTACAACGTGTTTTTATAAAATGCTTCGGGTTTTTTCTAATTAATTCTCTATGAATATTTCTATACCTTTGCGGCTGATGTGAGTAAATTAGTAAGAAGTTATCCAGTGGTGTCATGGTGAATGTTAGGAATTCATTGTTTAAAGTAAATAGCTACAGGTAACTTTAATAAAGCTATTGCTGGAGTGTTATTGATTGGTATAAATTTAGCTAAATGATAACATTTGGTTCTTTGTTTCACAGGGTTCTCAGCAGCTTTGTCTAAATCTCTTCATGTGGACCTACCCAAAGCATTTCACATGCCAGGCAGATGTTCACTAAGCTTCCTAGTATAAAGTAGCTGCAAAGAGGCATTCTTCCTCCCTTTGAAAATAGGCATTCTACTGTTATAAACCACATTTTACAGAGACACCTATGTTTTTAAAGAACTCATAAACATGAGAAAAATGACTTTCTTGAGGTTTATAACTCCCCAAATTAGCTTTTAAAATCTTCTCCTGTAATCATTCCTAAATGAACAAAGAACAGGTTTTGGGAAACTATACAACAGTTTCGCAGAAGAGCCTGTAATCTTGTTAGTTAGTGTTTATCAATTCAGTCTTTCTCCTGCCCTGTCCTCATGCTTAAATTGTCTGTTCCTCATCTTATTCTTCAGTCTCGGTGTCCAGGGTAAAAATTTGAGTCATTCTCAAAGGAAAGCTTTTTTCCTGAATAATGATACTGCAGTCAAGAATTTTGGAACCAGCCTAATCAATTCCCAAGGATTTGTTTGGATTAACAGAACTGGTTCTTCAATAGTGCATGCGCATTTCCTACTCAGCTGATCATTGTTTTTCCCGAGCTCCCCATTCAAGTAACTGTAGCTGTAGCCATAGCTTTAAACTCTTGTTTTGTTTACCAGGAGCCTGGAATTTTGTAATTTTTGATAGAGGCATGAAGCTTCTAGCTATGCTGGGCACATTTTCAGAGATAACCAGAAAAAAGGAAAGTTAATGAAGTGAAAAACTCTTCACTGATTCCACAGTTACCCAGCGTGGCCTGTTTTATATTAAGGTCAGTGATAGTACCTTTTATGGAGAACTTTTTGCCTCGGCTGAGAAAGTAGCATGGCCACAATTTCTACCTAATTTTCCATGAGCACCAAAAACATGCAATAATGTGATTTTTAACCGATGTAGGTTTTCAACGTAAAATACGGGGCATGTTTCCTTCTTTACCAAGCTGAAATTTAAGACAGCATTAATCCATGTCTTAAATTAATTTACAATTAGTATGAAGAACCTACTAGCTGACCCTATGATGTCCCAGGCACAGACACCTCAGTGGAATTTAAGTAGAAGGAAGTAACTACTTATCCATGAGCAAAATGAAACAAAACAAAAACGGTTGGTCAATTGTACAAAAGGATGATGGGCAGGACAACACACAGACTATGCTTCCAAGTGGTTTTCAGTTACAAAACCTGAAAGATTCTTTTCTGTCTTTGGCCATTTCTTCTTCCAAATTTTCATTACTTCAGTTTTTATTTTCAGTAAAGTATAAGTGATAGACACAGCAATACACAAGTATTTTGATAGAAAGCACAGGGTCCAGATTCCACAAACTTTTGGGGGCAAGCTTCACCTAGCCCCATCTCTTCCCTGCTATCTCTCTTGGTCTTGGGAACCTTTGTCTTGATAACATGGAGGAATGCACCAATCACTCTCTGGCTCTAGTGTGCTTGCTCTGCCTCTCTGCTGGGCTTGCTGGTTCTTATCCTCATCATGCATTGCTGAGCTTTCAGTTCTTTCCATCCTCAGATCTTACTGTGTGAGGTGTTTGCAAACAAAGCCTCTACCTCTATACCTTTCCTAGCAGTTGCATGCTTTGTAAATTTACCACAGACAAAGGGTTGCAAATAAAACATTTCTCTTTTTCTTCTGTAAAAGCAAGGAGGGGACAGCAAAACACTCTTACTGGTTGCTTATTTTATTACTGTCTTCAGACAGATCTTTTTTTTATTTTTTTTTTTATTTGTTCACTTTACATCCTGATTGTAGCCCCCTCCCTCAATGCCTTCCAGTCTCTGAAAATTTCCACCCAGCAGGGGATCCAAACAGATGCTGAGACTCACAGACAAACTTCAAATGGAACCACAGGGTGTCTTATGGAAGAGTTGAGTGATAGAAGGACCTGGAGGGGTCAGGAGCTCCACAGAGACCAATGGTGCCAACAAATCTGGGTGGGGAAGGGGGCGCTGCAGAGATTGATGCACCAACCAAGGACCATGCTGGTGAGGGCCTAGACCCTCTGCTCAAATATAGTAAATTGGCAGCACAGTCTCCTTGTGGGTCCCGCAGTATGGGAAATAGGAACTACTTCTTTTCTTTATCTTAAAGCTCTGATATCTTAAGTTACTTATGACCCTGGAGTCATTGTTCCGCCTGAGCTAGTAATTCCCAGAGTTGGCAACCAAATGTGGGAATGATTTGTATCTATATTGAGCAACCCATGTCTACACCATCAACAACCTGTTACATTATCCACCTGCTCAAGTAATCCCAAACCATCTAAACACTGCGGCCTCTCTAAAATATTATTTCTTCCTGAGAAATCAGTAGTAAAGAATTTTACAGACTTTCACTTGTTCCTTCTACCTCCTAGTTGAATTCAGTTGACCCCTGCTTGGAAGGCAATACTCCTGCCTCTAGAGAAACCTAACTACAAAAAGAATTCTACCTTCATATCGCTAATGTTCCTGCCTATATGTGTTATTATAGCTGACTGTAAAAAAAACCCATTTCTTAATCTAAACTAGACATTCTTCTTCTTATTATTATCCAAGGATAATTATCAATAAAAACTGATTTTTTCCAATCTTAATCTATTTTAGACAGTCAGCTCTCTGTTCTTTTCTTTCTCTCTTTCTCTCTCTTTCTCTCTTTCTTTCTTTCTCTTAAAATTAATTACCTGAGTATACTGGCAGTTCAGGTTAGCAGCTTCCCAAAAGAGAAGATGACAGAGACAGTTTTGCTGCCTGAACAGTTATCCAAAACACTCTAAAATGTTGGAGCATCATCTTTAGTCTTCTGCCCCATGTATCTGACAGACAAATTTGTGAGGCAGGAACTATTGAAGACTTGCTTACCCTGTCTTGGCAGAATTTGGCAGTCAACTCTGCCTGCATCCAGGCTTTCCCATTTTTAAGCAGAATTCTGTCTGTGGAAAAAACAAGGATATTTGACCAGTGGCTGGCTTGCCACATTTGAAGCCATCTATATGAGGAGGTTCTTCAGTGTTCATCATCATCTTTGAGGTAGGCTGGGTGTTGTCAAGAGTTAAATTATTGGTCTTATTTAGAAAGAAATAAATTGGACTCAGGAATGTCTCTATTTTTTTGTTATCTTTCATTCTCAGATTTGGAGATACGGGTTGAAAAGAAAGGAGGGGGAATATAGAAATATATAAGGTGATGGGACAAAGAGTAGATTAGTGAATCTACTCCTCAACTTAAGGCCTTAATTGTTACTCACAAGGTCATTTTTAATTCACTGGTATAGAATTTCATATATAAATGCAAAATAAGTTTAATTTTAGATACATTGGTATAGAATTCAAATTTATGATTATTCTTCACACACATACACTGTGTGTGTGTGTGTGTGTATTTCTACTCTAATATGCAGTATTGTACCCATACAACTCAATTATGATACAATGTTTGCTTCCAATACTTTGAAAGTGCTATTGCAGGCTGTTTAGGATAGGTAAGTCATACAAATTAACTGTTAGTTTATCAAATCATGGTCCTATCAATTAGTAGTCTATTTCTATCACAAGAATATACATCCTATGCATAACAGATAGATATGATTCTATAGAAAGATAAGACAAAATAGTTAGATAAGATCTTCAAAAACCTCATAGACACACCTGTGGCATTTAAAGATGTTTTTATTATTTTAAAGATTCACTGTTACTTTCTTTTTGTTTTGAATGATTCCTTGACCTTTAATTATTTTGCTACTGATATTTCCTTTTTCAAATCTGTAAAATGCAATTATCCACTCTACCACTCCACGCATGTGATTGAAATGATATAATAGAATTCACTGAAAGTTCATAGGATGAATGTGATCTATCTGTGCCCTGCAAAGAAAAAGGGAGAGCTGTAAAGAAAGGAACTCATTGAGCAATCTGGGAAGAAGTACAAAGAGGAAAATTTAAACTATTGCATATCTAGGGAGAAGAGTGAGTATTATTCAATACAGAACGGCATCAACTACAAAGAAACAACATGGGATAAATAATAGGACTTCACTCCTCTGAGATTACAGAGTACTTAGAATCTTGAATGTTGCAAGAGGAAGCTATGAGACATTAATAAGGGTTCTAGAATTAAACATATGAGCCAATGAACTATCCCAGTGGGTGCATGCTACCAATGCTGAAAACCTGAGTTCTATCCATGGGAACTAAATGAGGGATGGTGAGAACAAAACATGCATATTGTCATCAATTCTCCAGGTAGGTTCAGTGGTGTGTGCAACTCCCCCACCACACACACACACACACACACACACACACACACACCAACACCAACAACACCACAAAAAGTAGAATTTAAAACTGAGGGGTTAACATTTTATTCTGCAGAAAGAAAGGGTCAAAGCAATGGTGTTGTCATTAATTTTCTATTTCAGAATGATCATGTTGTTAGCAATTAAGATTGATTGAAAGAGCACAGAACCAAATGTTGTGATAGTAGGGTGGGGTAGGAGTACGCTAGCATTATTATAGGAAATGGATACTGAGATCATACAGGAACAGGGAGAGAGAAAACGTAGTTTTCAAATGGTAATTACAAGTTTGAAATTATTGATAAAGATCAGAATGGTTAAGTATTGGAAGAAGAAGGGAATTTAGGGTCCCAATGTTCTTGCAATGAATATATAAACTGTGTTGTAGGTAAGGAATAGAAAAACATTTAATGCACAACCCACAAATTCTATAATTTTCAGGAGGGACAAGGCATGTCACTCTAAAGATGAAATGAAATTCTAAATAATCTCAAATCTGTGATAAAGGCCAAAGTGTTGACGCCAAAAATAACATAGAAATGAGTAATTTTAGGGAAGCAGTGGTGTTAGGGAGACAGTAAATAGGACCAAGTCAAAACTAACAATGTGTGAAGGTATATCAAATAAGCCATTCAAAAGTAAAACAATAATGTTTTTCAACAGAGGCACACTGGAGAGTAAATACATGGTATTTCCAGAAAGCATGTATTGTTGGTGAAAATACCATCCCTAGGGCTGTGCTGTTTCTTTATCATCTGTTGTTCAGGGCACCCTGTGATGTCCCCAGAACAGTAGTCTTTGGTAATTTCCAGTTGGTTGCTTTCTAGCACTAAACAATAAAGCTCTATTTCTGAAGACTTGATGATATCCTACACATAGATCATAGAACATATAGAACCAAGCTGGAAGAGGGCTGGAAGACTCCTCCCTCATAGCTCTAAAAGATACTATAAATAGTATTGGAGGATCATTGTCATCCACATCTTTCTCAACTGTTGACAGGGTATACCACAAAATGAGCAGCAAGCAAGATGTGCCCACTCACAAAATAATGGCAATCTCTTCTGGGGGTAAACAAATGATTCTTGATTGGATTTCATATGAATTAAAAGAAAGAAAGAAAGAAAGAAAGAAAGAAAGAAAGAAAGAAAGAAAGAAAGAAAGAAAGAAAGAAAGAAAAAATCAAAGTATTCACATCTGGATTGTAAACCTGGACCAAAAGGTTTTACTGAGGAGGCTACTGCTATTGTTTTGCTAAGTAGACATGACATTCCTGTCAAATTGACTTCTAAATAACTATGCTTATGCCCTTGATTAGTGCTGCTATTAGTTTGGATCAGAAAAAAATTTTTTGCAATGTTCAGTGGTGACTACAGTGACTCATAACTGGTCAAAGTATGAGAAATAATTGAGTTCTGAGTGCTCACCTGTGATTGAGACCTCTATAATACTGTTTACAAGACAAAGGTGAGATTATGCAAGTAAGAGTGAGAAGAATATGAAAAGAATATGAACCAGGAAGAGGAGACCATTGTGGAATGCTGACTCCCAAGTCTCATGGACATCCCACCCTTCACTGGGGAAAAAATAATTTCTGGTGGAGAATGAAAGGAACATTTTCTTCAGGGTTATGACCACTGGTAAGGTACCCGTGCTCCTATATACAAATCCTTACTCATACTGACGTAAACAGTTCCTTCAAAACTCATGAGGTAACACACGCACACACACATACACACAGAGAGAGAATGGGCGGGGGGACTTAGAGTGAGACAGAGAGACAGAGAGAGAGAGAGAGAGAGAGAGAGAGAGAGAGAGAGAGAGAGAGAGAACACTGACAAAAAAACAGAAAGTCATAAAGGTAGAAAAGGATTGTTTGGGAATAGCAAAGTGAATGACAGAAATGGGAGAAAATAAGAAAATTTAAAGGGAATGAATATGAGAAATGTGTACATATGCAGAAGTCATAGTGAAACCCATTATTATGTATATAAGTATATACTGATAAAATAGTAAAAGAAATGATTTCTAAAAATACAGGATAAAAGTGTTTTCAATCTTTCAAGGATGCTGTAATTATTATTCAAAATATTTTGTAGCAAATAATGAAACCTATAATCAGTCATCATTTTATATGCTTAGATTGATCCTATTGCCAAACACAAACTTTAGCTTACTCTGATTTACATTTTTACCTACTCAAGCTCCAACAATGAAAGTCATTGTTGCAGACTATGTTATTTCACTAACACCTCCCACTCCTTAACTACACTTACAGAAAACAGAATTAAAGGCAGTTGGGATCTCTCAAATAAGTGATAGAAATAGTTTGAGTCTCTAACTGGCAATTTCATTAAAAAAATCTCACCTGCTGTTTTTTATTATACCTAATAACTAGTTTACACAAAATTTGGATTAAATTGAAGATTTGTATGAATAGATGTCAAATAGCATACCTATATGATAAAATGAGCAAAGTGCCTTTCATTTCTTTAAATTCTTTATTTATTATACTTTATTCCAATTACATCCCTACTGTTATCCCTTGCTCCTATCTTCCCCTTCCCTTCCTCCCTCCTGCTTCCTCCCTATTCCCCTCCCCTAGACCTTTGACAACAGGTGATTCACCTCCCACATATAGTGACCACAGCCTACCAGGTCTCATCAGGATAGCCTGCAGCACCTTTCTCTGTGTGTCCACAAGGCCACTCTGCCAAAGGAAAGTGGTTAAATCACAGGCACCAGATTTCTTGTCAGAGGCAGTCCCTCCTCCTCCCCCAACCATGAAGAATGAGCTGTCGTTCTACTACAAGTGAAAAAGGAGTCTAGTTTCTCTGTACGCATTGTCCTCGGTTGGTTATCAATTTGTGCAGTCCCCCTGGTTCCAGATCCACTGGCTTAATGGTTTCCCTGTGTGGTTCTTGACCCCCTCAAGGTCATTCTACCCCTGTCCCCAGTCTTCCATACAACTTTCAGAGCTCCACCCAGAGTCCATCTGCTAGGCCCAGCATCTGTCCAGATCCCCATCTGGGTGGAGATTCTCAGAGGACATGTATGTTGGGCTAATATCCACTTATAAGTGAGTATATACCATGTGTGTCTTTCTGGGTCTGGGTTACCTCATTCGGGGTGGTTTTTTTGTTTGTTTGTTTTGTTTTGTTTTGTTAGTTCCATCCATTCCTCTGCAAATTTCAAGATTCCCTTGTCTTTAATTCCTGAGTAGTATTCCATTGTATAAATGTACCACATTTTCTTCATCCACTTTTTTGGTTGTAAGAAATCTAGATTGTATCCAGATTCTGGCTATTATAAATATAGCTGCTATGAACAGTTGAGCAAATGTCCTTGCTGAATGGTGGTACATATTTCGGTATATGCCAAGGCATGGTATAGCTGGTTCTGGAGATGGAAGTATTCCACATTTCCTCAGAAAGCACTAGATTGATTTCCAAAGTGGTTGTACAAGTTTACACTCCCACCAGGAATGGAGGATTGTTCCCCTTTCTCCACATCTTCCACAGCACGTGCTGTCACTTAAGTTTTTCATCTTAGCCATTCTGATAGGTGTAAGATAGAATCTCAGAGTCATTTTGGTTTGCATTTCCCTGATAACTGAACTTGGAGCATTTCTGTTTGTTTGTTTGTTTTTACTTTTTATTATAATATATTCAGATTACATCCCAATTGTTATCTTCTCATTTCTTTAAGTGTTTCTCTACCATTTTATATTTTCCTGTTGAGAACTCTCTGTTTAGTTCTGTACACCATTTTTAATTACATAATTTTCTTTGATGGTATTTAATTTCTTGAGTTCTTTATGTATTTTGCATATCCTCCTTTTGTTGGATGTAGAGTTGGTGAAGAACTTCTCCATATACAGGGTATCATTTTTGTTCTGTTGACAGTGTCCTTTGCCTTACAGAAACTTCTCAGTTTCATGAGGTCCCATATATTAATTGTCTATCTTAAGAGCCTGAGCTATTGATGTTCTCTTCAGGAAGTTGTTTCATGTGCCAATGAGTTCAAGGCTGATCCCCAGGTTTTCTTCTAACAGATTTAGTGTATCTGGTTTTATGTTGAGGTTTTTAATCCACTAAGACTTTAGTTCTGTTTAAGATGATGAATAAGGTCTATTTGTATTTTTCTACATGTAGACATCCAATTACACCAGCACTATTTGTTGACGATGCTACCTTTTTTCCATTGTAAGGTTTTGGCTTCTTTGTCAAAAATCAAGTATCCATTGGTATGTGGATTTATTTCTTGGTCTTTGATTTTATTCCATTGATCAATCAGCCTATTTCTATGTTAGTACCATGGCCTGTTATTGCTATTGCTATAAAGTAGAGGTTGGGATCAAAGATGGAGATTCTTCTAGAAGATCTTTATTGTACAGGATGGTTTTAGCCATTCTGGTTTTTTTCCATATTAAGCTGAGAATTGATCTTTCCAGTTCTGTAAAGAATTGTGCAGGTACTTTGATAGGGATTGAATTGAATCTGTACATTGCTTTTGGTAAGATGCCCATTTTTACTATGTTGATCCTCCCTATCCACAAGCATGGGAGATCTTTCCATCTTCTAATATCGCCTTTAGTTTCTTTCTTCAGAGACTTGAAGGTTTTTTTTTATACAAGTCTTTCACTTGCTTGGTTAGAGTTTTACCAAAATATGTTACATTTTTTTGTGGCTATTGTGAAATATGTTGTTTCCCTAATTTCATTCTCTGCCCATTTGTCATTTGTGTGCAGGAGGGCTAGTGTTTTGTTTTGATTTTTATTTATTTTTCTATACAGCCACATTGCTGAAGGTGTTTATCAGTTGTGGAAGTTCTCTGGTGGAATTTTGGGGCTCACTTATGTAACTATCAAATCATTTGCAAATAGCAATACTTTGAGTTCCTCCTTTCCAATGTGGATCCCCTTCATCTTCTTCTATTGTCTTATTTCTCTGAATATAACTTCAAATACTTTATTGAAAAGATATGGAGAGAGTGGGCAGCTTTGTCTAGTCCCTGATTTTAGGGGAATTTATTTGAGTTTCTCTCCATTTAATTTGATGTTGGCTATCAGCTTGCTGTGTACAGCCTTTATTATGTTTAGGTATGTGCCTTATATCCCTGATCTCTCCAAGACTTTAAACAGGTGTTGGATTTTGTCAAATGCTTTTTCAGCATCTAAGGAGATGATAATGTGGGTTTTTTTCTTTCAGTTTGCTTATATGGTGGGTTACACTGATAAATTCCTGTATATTGAACCACCCATGCATGCATGGGACAAAGCCTACTTAGTCATGGAGAATGGTATTTTTGATGTGCTCTTGGATTCAGTTGCTGAGTATTTTATTGAGCATATTTGCATCAATATTCGTAAAAGAAATTGGTCTGAAATTTCCCTTCTTGTTGTGTCTTTGTGTGTTTTAGGTATCAAGGTGACTGTGGTCTTATAGAATGAGTTTGATAATGTTGCTTCCATTTCTATTTTGTGGAATAGTTTAAAGAGTATTGGTGTTAACTCTTCTTTGAAAGTCTGGCAAAATCTATGTTGAAATCATCTGGCCCTGGGCTTGCTTGCTTGCTTGCTTTCTTTCTTTCTTTCTTTTTTCTTTCTTCATTCTTTTGTTGCTGTTATTAGGAGTCTATTGATGATTGCTTCTGTTTCTTTGTGAAATATAAGACCATATAATTTGTTTACATAATCTTTAATCAACTTTGGTAAGTGGAATCTATCAAGAAAATGGTCCACTTAATTTAGATTTTCTAATTTTGTGGCATATAAGCTTTTGAAGTAAGGCTGAATGATTCTTTGCATTTCCTAGTTGTCTGTTGCTATCTCTCCCTTTTCATATCTGATTTTGTTGATTTGGATAGCATCTCTCTGCCTTTTAGATAGTTTGGCTAAGGGTTTGTCTATTTTGTTAATTTTTCTCAAAAAGCAGTTCTTGGTTTCATTGATTCTTCGAATTGTCCTATTTGTTACTGATTTATTGATTTTTAGCCCCTGAGTTTCATTATTTCCAGCCCTCTATTCCTCTTGGATGTGCCTGCTTCTCCCTCACCCACAAGGCTTTCAGATGTACTGTTAAGTTGATGTTTCCAATATCTTTATGGTGGTCCTTAGTGCTATGAACTTTTCTGTCAGGATTGCTTTCATTGTGTCCCATAAGTTTGGGCATGTTGTGTCTTCATTTTCATTAAATTTTAGGAAGTCCCCAATTTCCTTCTTTATTTCCTCTCTGACCCAGTTGTCACAGAGTAGAGAGTTATTCATTTTCTATGTGTATCTAGGCTTGTTGTTGTTGTTGCTACTGTTATTGAGGTCCACCTTTAGTCTATGGTGGTCTGATAGTATACTCGGTATTATTTCAGTCTGGGCATGGTGTTGCACACCTTTAATCCCAGCAGAGGCAGAAGCAGGCAGATCACTGTGAGTTCAAGTCCAGCCTGGACTACAAAGTGAGTCCAGGACATCCAAGGATACACAGAGAAACCCTGTCTCGAAAAAACAAACAACAACAGCAAAAAGATATTATTTCAATCTTTTTGTATCTGTTGATGCTTGCTTTGTTACTTACTATACGATCAATTTTTGAGAAGGTTCTATAAGGTGCTGAGAAGAAGGTATATTCTTTTGTGTTTGGGTGAAAAATTCTATAGATAACTATTAGATCTATTTGATTCATGACATCTGTTAGTGTCAGTATTTCTTGGTTTAGCTTCTGTTTCATTGACATATATTATATTTTGGTGAGCAGGGGTGTTGAATTCTCTCACTATTAATGTGCGAGGGATTGATGTGTGGTTTAAGCTTTATTAATGTTTCTTTTGCAAATGAGGGTACCCTTGTATTTTAGGACATAGATGTTCATAATTGAGATGTCTTCTGATTTCTCAACAAAGACCAGAATAGCCAGAAGGGCCTGGTCAGATGTCTCACAAACCCTAAGAGACCAGACTACTATACCCACCAAAACTTTAAATAACCATAGGTGGAGAAACCAAGATATTCCAGAACAAACAAACAAGAACAAATTTAAACAGTATCTATCCCCAAATCCAGCC